>NC_084765.1:6552500-6872500 GCF_028858725.1 Colius striatus | reverse complement strand
ACCTAAAGCAAAACACAGATTTGGAGATGTGAGGTTGGTGAAAATGTGTTTAGTGTTACTTCACTTCCTACTATTCAGGGCAGTGCATTGTTAAAACCGATGCAGTGTTTATACACACATTGTGGTTGTGGCTATAGTCGGGGCTATTGTTGAAGGATGTTATACAGGCATTTATCATAGTATGTCAGTAAACCCATTGTAAAAATGTCCTAGTAGTTAAATGAGGCTTAGATTTAATGAGGCCATAAGAAAGGACCATTTTTTAATCATACTGTAAATAAGGTTCCTATAGCAATGTCAGTGGGATTAACGTGCACATTTTCTTTTGTTTCAAAATAAAAGCAATCTCTCCATGAAGTTAGGCGAGCGGTTGAAAGAAGACAATTTTACAGAGCCTTTGAAGAATTATTTGCTTGGTCATGCTCTTGACTATGCAATGGTAGTAAATGGAGGTGTGACATTATAAAAAATTCAAACCTTCCCCCCCCCCTTCAATAAACTAATAGTACAATCTAGGTAATAAAATCCTTACACTAATAAAATACTATGTTAATGGCTAAGTAATATATTTTCTATGTCAGAAAACCTCTCTTCAATATGTTTTTTTAAGAAATACTTAACATAGTTCCAAGTTTTGGTGCTAATTTGTATGCTAGTGATGAACTGACTTTAATACATGGTTTTAACACTGCTGCCACTGAGAAATGTAAAATCTTTTAAGATTTTACCCACCAACATTTATTTTTCTTGTAGCTGTGAAAACAGCCACCGAAAGCTCCAAGAGGTAACCATTTGGACCACATTTTAGCTTTCTGCATTTCTTTTCAATCTGTCATATTTTCTGTGAAGTATAGGGGGCGTGCCTTATGTTTAAATTAGAAAGTATGGAACTGTAAGGGGAAGTAAATATCATTTTCATGATTCAGAAGGACATTGTCAACGGCAGATTAGGATGGAAAGGCTGTCTTTCTTTATATATCTGTTTGGCAGTAGGGTGCATTGTTACCTTTAAAGCTGTAGTTTGCTTGTAAAGCTTTGAGTTTTGCCATCCAAGAAAGCAGCTCCTGCACTGAACCCAATGCTGCAGTTCTCCAGTCCTGTATTTCTGCCGTTGAAGACATGAATCCTGCAAAACCAAATCACTGAAAAGGTCTTCCAATTATTTTTAAACACGACTGACGTCAGTGATGCCATGTCAGTCTCACCAGTACCACCTAAATGGAGCAGTGCCCGTGACATGAAAGAGAGGGTTCAGCGGAGAGGCAGGAGGTTTTCCAAGAGGTTTTGCTGGCAAAGAAAAGTATCTTGCTGCAAGGATCTCCCTCTAGTCTTTGTAGATGGAATCGTGCTAGCCCACTAGCAAGGGACTATCCAGTGCAGAAGGCTGGACTACCCTGAGCTCCTGCTTGTCCAACAGCCTGCCAGGATCTCCGGGATGGAGCGTGGCTGTTTGAGAGGCTGACTTACCCCAGTGAGAGGCATGGAACTCTGTTCTGCATTATTTGATTCCAGTTATAGTATTGCTGGCTTTTAAGAGGAAGATCCAGACAATGGAGTATTCTCAGGGAAGTAAAAAAGAGATCATTCAGGATGAGGATATTTGGATCCATGGCAGCATCCATAAACACAACAGCTTTCCTCTTCCACTAAGAAAGATTTTAACTTGTCTGAGGACTCGCATGCCCCATAGGTGTCCCAGGTTCCCCTTTGGCAGCTCATTTCCTTTCAGCTGCTACATTCTTTGCTTAAACCTTTCCGGGGGCATTGCTAGGGCGTGATTCTCAGTGCTTTATCCTACAAGAGCAGATTCCTGCAGCTCTCTATTAAGAAGGCTATTTAATGTTAGCTCTCTATTCATTTGGAAATAATGGTGTTGGGGGAAAAAAATTAATTAAAATGGCTTCAGAAAGTAGTTAATTATAAAGCCTACCATGGCCTGAAGTATAAAATACATCGCAGCCTGAGAAATCACGTAGGGATGCATTACTAAAATAATTAATTTAAAATTTTACATATATCACCCACACAGCAAATGCCGTGGCTGCTGCTAAAATGAGTCCAGTGCCCTTCAAAAACTGTGAGCATCTCTTATATCTCCCACTCACTCCCTTTTAGATATGCTTGTTTTCTTCTTTACTATGGGCACGCACTTTGTGCTAAGAACATCAATTTTGTGGAAAGGCTTTGGGCAAGAAATGAAATCTTCGGCACATTTATTTTAGCATTATCATTGTGTTTCATGGGGCCAGGGTTTAACTCGTTGAGTGCTCAGTCTCACACAGGCAAGAGGTGCACAGACCTATCTGCTAACTATGCCATGCTTCCTTCCCCTGGTGCAGCTTCTGCATTCACCTGGATCAGTTAGTGTCAGCTGTTAAACTCATCTTGGACCAATTACAATCCTGTCAGTTCTCTCAAAGGACAACAGAGCTGTAGGGCTGCACCAGTGTGCTGGCCACTATGGGACCCTATGAAGGCAATCCTCAAAATTCAGGACCGTTGTACCAAATTTAGGGTCTTTTCTGTGCTAGTTTCACTGGGTTTGCTTATATGTGCTAAGTGGGAGTTACATATCACAAGCCTCACCTTTAAGTGCAGGAAAATGGATGATGGGTTTTGGTATTTTGAGGTGGGGAGTATTTTGGAGTTTCTTGTTTTGGGGTACTTTGCTTTACTTTTGAAAAAAAAAAAAGAGAAAGTGTACTGTGCAGGTGTTGTGATCACATTCAGCCATACCTGCTCTCCAGTCCTGATCAGTATGCTGAGATTCTTTCCTCTTGTCAGTCTAATTTCTAGTTGGTTGAGGTTCTTGACATTCAGCGCTTTATCAAACATAGGCTGCTTGGCACCTATTACAACCGATCTCAGCATTCCTAATAAACAGCAACATCAAGGCCATATTTTCTGGTTCCTGTCAGACCACTGCTTTCCTGGGTGAAATAAAAGTCCTATTAACATGCTCCTCCTCATTGGCTCTGACAGTTTGATTAATTAGACCCCCTCTTTAGATGACCTCTGCACTGACACGACAAGGAGGTGAATATAAAATGAATAGTTTGCCCACATAATGGCCTACTGCAAGTTTCAGATTTTTATCAGCTCAGACTGAAGTCTGGGGCCTATATTAAAACCTACAACGTACAGCAATATACAGCTGTGGGTTATGAACCACAGGCTTTACAGCATTGTTAAAGAATTAAAACCAAACCAATACTAGCCATCCTGATACATTGACTTCTTCTCTAAGAATTAATCTTTCCTTTACTCTCCTGACCATACAATACAAATCAAATTCATTTATATTATGAAATAAAATGACCTTTTGTTTTCAACAGATTTTTTTATTGCCAGAAAATATAGTATGTTAACTCTGTGGTTTTTCAGCCTCCTATAAAATACTAATGTAAAGCCATTATTCTAGTGCCACTCTATTTAAATGTCAGTCTGCCTTTCTATTATAAACCACCAGTTCATAGGCTTGTAACTCATCAGTTAAAAATTTACTTCAGGTGAGAACATGTAATATGAGCTCTCAACTTTTCTTTGGAAATGTGTTTTTTAAAAGCATGAGTGTTTGTGATCCCAAGGGATGACTGCAGTCGTGGACCTATAACAAGGCATTTGTAGTACGAGAAACATCAAATCATACATGCATGTTACCTGTCTGGAGCTGGTGCTTTGCAGTTCCAGGAGAAGCAGTTTGATCAGATGTCTGTGCAAAGGTTTTTGAAATACATTGCAATCCAACTGGGAGGCAACTCAGGCTTTTCATAAGACCTGGCGTTTTGACTGGTGGTCAATGAGGAAGACATCTTCCTTACCTCTTTTTTTTTCCCTACTGCTTGCTTGCACTGGATTATGTTCCACTAATGGTCTTCTGAAGGGAATTAGGTGTTGCACAGGGCCTTGGAAAGGTGTGAGGCTTGAAATCCACACTCCATCAAGGTGAGAACCATGAAGGTGATCATGAAAAGCATTTTCTTGATCAGACAGATTCCACTGATAGACAGGTAAAAATTCTAGTACTCATTCTAGTACTAATTCTACTAGGTTGGTTGCTAATTGATGTTTTCATGTTAGTTCACCAGAAGAGTGAAATAACTCTCGCTCAATCTTGAGTAATCTGCATCTCCCACAAACCTCTTTGAGGGGATAAATGAAGGTGGGTGAGCCTAAAATTAAATGTTGTGTAAATTGACCCACATGTAATCTGAGCTCCTTGTTTAATGATCTTGAAGCAAGTAAGTGACCCATGCTTAAACAGATCCTTTTCAATTAAAATAATGCTCCCTTTACCCCTGTCATGCCAAATGCTTTCTGCAGTCTTTTCAGCAGCTTCTGCTTTTTTTATGACCCTCTCATGTTTTTTTCCCCAGTCTCTTCTGTCGGTGGTTTTTTTTTTTCCTTTGTGTTCATCTGTTGATCAAGTAACTGCATTACTTTAATTGATTTGCTAAATTGGCTCATACATAAGACAGCTCCTCCAGGTAATAACCTGAAAATGTTAGCTTATATTACTGGGGTCATGCTTGGATGCTACAGCAGTTGGAGTTTTCATTGGTTTGGGAGTGCATCATGCCACATCTTTAAGTTATTTATTGGTCTCCTTGTCACAGGCACAGCAACAGGAGATAAAGGTATTTTTATACATACACACACTATCAGTTATAGAATTTTTGTACATGTGAACTTTGTTCACATGCAAGTCTCCTGAGGTTTCTTGAGCTGGGAAGGAGGTGTGATTTGCATTTGGAGATCCATAATCACTCATTTCCCCAGATGACTGGGTTTTTTGCTTTTATAGTTTCTTGACTGATAGCGTTTGACAAATAAAGTAACAGTGGTTTTTGGATGAAGACTGGGACAAGAGTTGTTAACTTTCCCTTCCTGCAGACTCCAAGGTAGGATCACAGCTTTCAGTAAAGGTTAAATTTTGAATAGACTGCTTTGTTAAATTTCTGCATAAGGCAAAGCCTCTAATAAATGCAGAAAATGAAGCAAACCTGCATATCTTTTAAATAAATGGCATTTCCTAAAACTTATAATTAGATAATAAACTAGTACAATTGCTTAAAGTCCAGCCATGATATTTCATACCGTACCTAAATGCCAAATAAGCATGTGTTGTTACACTGGAAAATCTTTGATTGTTTTGGCTGTTTTCAGTTGGTTGGTGAGGGTAAGTGACTTTACATCCAGCTTGTGGTGGTTTAGGCCCATCAGGGAACAAAGACCACGATTAGCCTCAAGTACCGAAGAGGCTGAGAATTGCTCGAGGGCAGGGAGGGCTTAATTGCCGCTTAAGGTCCAGGACAAAACAGACCAGGCTACTCGGTTTGGGGAAGAAAACAGAAAATAATTTAATGCAACATCACCTAAAACATACCCCCCCAAAAAAAAAAAACCAAAACATAACCAAAACGAAACAACACAGAGTAATACATCAATGGAAAGTCCAACCAGCCTTTTTAAGAACACCTTCCCGCCACACCTCCCCTCTTCCCGGGCTCAGAGCCCTGATCCCGAGGTTTTTACCTTGCCCCCCCCCTGAACGGTTCGGGGGGGGCAGGCAGTGGAGGTCTCAGTCAGTCTGCTCCCAATAGCTTCTGCCGTCTGTCCCTCCTCAGAACGGGTGAACTCCACACCAGTCCTCCCCTGCAAGTCCGTGGGGTAACTCACACACATGGCAGCCCTGCACGGGCTGCTCCGACGTGTACCCATTCCAAAGGCTGCAGCTCCTCTTTGCCTCTCGTGTGGGGCTGCTCTGCGACGTGCAGGCTCTCCAACACGGCCTGGGCCATGGCCGTCTCCCCACACAGTCCCTCGCCCGTCCGGGCTCACTCACATGGAGCTGCTGGTGGCTCTCAGTCCTGCCACGGATCTCCACAGGTTTCAGGGGCACAGCTTGCATTCCCGCCACAGCTTGCAGAAGGGTCTCCGGTCTACTGCTCCTCCTTCCTTCCTCCTCTGGCTGAAGGGTCCGCGTGGTCACCTCCATCTTGTATCACCCATACACCTCCTGCCTCCCATTTCAAATTCCCGTCCCCTAAATAGTGATCGCAGAGGCGCCAGATTGGCCCAGCCGGGCCGGAGGTGGGTGTGAACCCAGGAGCCGGGGGAGGGTCCACAAACTCTTTACCGGGTCTTCACTGCAACCCTCTCCCCCTGTTACTAAGCCAAAAGCTGCTCCTTGCTAAACCAGAACACAGCTTCAAGAAGCAGCTGAAAGGGAAGGTGGCACAGGCTTCAAACAAACAAGAAATGCTGGAGTACTGTGGCCGAATTATAAAACTGTTCCATTTGTTGTAAACTTTCAGACTATGATGTTGCAAATTCCTCCAATTAAAATATTGTGGTCTGTGTGTCCAGTGGAAGACTTAATACATGTGAACCTTGTTTGGTTTTCTGCTAGGCATTCAGGGAAGTTCAGTTCCTGAGGAATACTAAACAGCATTTTGAGCAAAACAAATAAAAATAATGATGGTATTTATAGATAAACAGCACCATCTGTCAATAGCAACCTCAGTGTTGACTTTAAATCATTGGAGTAGATCAGAATAATTGACGTACTGTTAAAGACTAATAGTGAAAATCATGGAGGTTGATATTCTGTGTCTACCATTTGATACTTGCTTCAAGTCATTTAGGCATATATTCTAGCAAATATACTCTTGTTGTGATCAGCTTATTTTTACACAGTGCGTCTGTAAACTGTTCTGAGGCTAAATTAGTTATTACTTATACTTGAAAAGAATTTTTTAAAGCCTTCATATTCCTGTGATTGTGATGTTGGTTTGTGCCCTGCAGATGTTTTCCAGTGGTTTTTTACTTTTCAGAAACAACAAACTGATTTGTTAACTCTGGAAATAAGATCAAGAATTTGTGCTGTCATTTCAGAAACTGGACTACTAATAAAACTCTCTTCCAGAGCTACCTGGGGTGGAAGCTTTGTCAATTTAAATTTCCCTCGTGAATAATAAGAGGCATATAGAAAATTAATTTATGATGCAATACAATTAGCATATTATGATCAAGTTTACTAGAAGAAACCAAGCATCTTAGCATCATTCTATCTAGAACATGCATGGTTGTTGAGAAAAATTCAATCCAAAGTTTAGCCACCTGCTTTTTGTCCTTTCCTCCTCCCTGGCCTGTCCCTCAGAATGCACTTTCAGTGAGCTTCCATACAAGAGAGCTTCTGCCTCTAGATAGATATTAATTATATAATTCTCTGTTTTTTCTACAAAGACTACAAAATTATGCCATAACTATTTGAAGTGTTCAAGCTCATTACAATACTGCAGTATCCTTTGGCACTTAATGAGTGCATGTACTCTGCACAGGGATGCAGTATGAAGGGAAGAACGTGCCTACTCTGGAACAGAGAAGTAGTTCTGCTAAGCAGTCCAACATGGTTCTTCATAGGCCTGAGCTGTTTCCAGAGTGTTCCCATTGTCACACAGGAAAATGTAGTGTCCTTAATGCACAGACACAACTGAGGCTGGTGCCAGCTTAGACCCCATGCCTATCCTTCAAGCCATCCTCAACTATATGCAGCACAGAGATACACAAGGCCTAATACTTCCTTCTGTTAGTGGGCCTCTGTAGTTCTGTACTTTTTAAAAGTAGAATGAAATTAGCCCTTGAGTCAAGTTTGAATTATTTTCATATTTTTGGGATATTAAAATATCTCCCAGATCTCATTAAGTAAAGCCCTAAATAAAATAATTGCAATACAGTTAGGGATTGGAAAACCTCAGAAGATTTGGAAAAGATTTCCTCTTAGATGAGCAATTCAGATACTTACGCAAAGGCTGTCCAGGTCAAGAACTTGAGAAATTCATCTACTCCCTTCCTGTCCTTCCCAGTACCCATTAACTTACTGGTTCTGTCTTCTCCTCTGCTTCATTGTGTGTTCTTTACCCTCTCCTCAGGGAGCCCTATGCTCTGGGTCCTGCTGTCCTCTGTGTCTTGTAATGCTCCGTGACATTAACAGCATTTTAACCTCTTGCCTGTCTGCTCCTTTGCTGTCAAGTTTCTTAAACCCCCCTAGTGTGTTTTTATGTGTTTCTTTACTCAACTTCGTTCTGCTTTCTTTTTTTAAAAAACACATCTTCCCCATAGAATATTCTTCCTAGTTTCAAATACTGTGTGTGGTGCTCTGATATTGTTAACTCAAAACGCATCACTAACTACACCAGGATAGACAGATGCCACCGATTGGTGTGGGCCATCAGAGAAACCAAGGGTATCTGCAGAGGTGGACTTCAGATTTGGGTACCAAGGCTCAATTGCCTGTCAATAACAGCTGGAGTAGCCTGGAGGCAGCAGAAGCAATGCCGCTTAGAAACTGAGAGGGGGAAGAACTGCAAGATGCAGGAGGGAATTCTTTTCACATACCATTCTCCAGCCATATGGATGGCTAAAGCTGCACTTACCGTCCCTAGTATAGGTGATAATCTCGTCTAGGATATCCATGGGACGTTCTGAATGGCAGCAGTCAATGTTCGTAGCTTTGTCTAGGTCTTAGCTTTTTCTTTCATACTTTTCTCAAATCCAAGGACACATGTCTGTCTGAGACAGTTCTAATCTAAAACCTTCATTTACCAATTTGTACAATTTGAGGTAGAAATTGAGAACAGCTTGGTGCAAGGAGAATACCAGGTCACACTAGGTGACGAGGTGGTTGCTGCAGCTTCTCATTATGGAGGACTGCTTCATAGAGCCGTGTGGACTCTTTCCCTCCAGACGTGGTGGATGGGCAGGAGTTGTGTTTCTCAAATGTTTTGTTATTTAGACCACTAGCAAGTGTTTAGAGGTTGTAGTGAGTGAGTTGAAAGAGAGAGAGAAACCTTGGGGGAAAAAAAAAAACCAACCAAAAACATCAGCTCTTGAGGCTTCAGGTTTTTGTAACTTTGTAAAAATAGCAGAACTATGTCTTGGAGACTTCCTGACTTCTGTGCAGGTCAGTAATAAGGGGAGATACATTCAGTAAGGGCTAACACAACCACAGTACTCATAACCCACTTTTGTGAGAGCTTCCACTGTTTAAATATGCAGAGTAAGCAAAATCCCAGGGAAGCTGGGATGCTTCTTTCAGTTGGATGTTATTGTCTTTGCTTTCTAAATGGGACAGTGAGGCACAGCAGGTGAATGTTAGCAGGAATGAAATACAGCTCGAGCCACCAGAACATGCCTCTTACTGATACCACAACATTGCATACAGTGAGCACATGTAGGAAATAATGTAACCTTTAAGATTTCCTAGTTGTTGTTACATTATGGAAAAAGCGTTTTAATATTTACTAATATTTAATATTTACTAATATTTAATATTTATTATAAGAAAGAGCTTAACCAAAGAAAAGAGCTTTTATGGCAACGAAGGCAAGTTTTCAAAGCCTTTATAGAAGCTCTTGTCTTGTAAAGAGTGCTTCCTTAACACATCGTGCACTTGCCCTGCTCAGCCTTTTGTTTCTGTGATTACACAGCCTCTCCTCCTTCCCCTCTCCGTGCCCCCTGCTCCAGTCCCTTTTTTGTGTATTCCTACTAGGCACGCTCAGTCCACAGCCTGAATGGAGACTGGCACGTGCATGCTGTGCTGCCCAGGCAAACATTTGTGCATGAAGGAAGAAGGGTTGAAAAGCTTTTCTGTGCACAAAGGTCACTTTCTTCCCCCCCCCCACCTTTGTGTTTTGTTCTCTTCCA
This sequence comes from Colius striatus, assembly GCF_028858725.1. Lineage (NCBI taxonomy): Eukaryota > Metazoa > Chordata > Aves > Coliiformes > Coliidae > Colius > Colius striatus. The sequence goes on along the minus strand of NC_084765.1, from coordinate 6,862,792 downwards.
GTCTGCTGTGGCTTTTGTTTAGGATTGTAACAGATACTTTTGGGATATGTTTGGAGGCTGGTGCTGTAACTGAACAAGCCTAGGGGTGCATGTCAGTGTCCTGTCCCACTGTTTTTGTTCTGCTATTCGAACTTTATCTTTCACTCATGAGCCAGATGTTTGTGTGTGTGTGGATGTGTGTGTTCAATTTGAATGCTGACAAAATTTGGAAGTGTTTCATTGTTATTGGTTCTGTTATTGGTTTCTGCTGCGATGCCTTTCAGACACCCTCTTGGCTGTTACCCTGTGGCAGGGAACAGACTGAGATTTTTGCCTCCTGTGCACTTTGCTCATTGGATTAAGAATAAAATTGAAGATTGGATAGCTTTAGCAATGATTGAATACACGGGATTAAAAATCTGTGAAATAATTTTTTTCCTAATCCTGTTTTTAAATAACTGTTGAAATAAATGGATTTACTGGTGAAGGTAAAAGAGAAACCTGAATCTAGAAGGTCTCATTGTACATATACCTTTTGAGTTGTTGAACTCTGAGGATCAGGTAATTAAATCAGGTAGCAGGAGATACCACCCTTTACAAATGTTAAAGTTGCAGAAGTTGTTGAAAACCCTGTATCACCTGGATGAACTTGGCCATGGCCTTGTGTCTCCTGTGTATGCACCAAGGAGCAGTTGTGATATTGTAATAATAATGCTCCATCACTGTGCTTTTTAAAAATGTAATAGTAAAATACTAAAACCATACAAAGCTACTTCGGAGAAGGGAGATCCTATCTCCTACTGCTGTTAAAAGCAGATGGATCTGGGTGTCTTGTCAGGGGATTCTCCCAATGTGCCTGCAAAAGGAGAGGGAGGTTAGTCTTGTGAATCTCAAAATCCCCTCCTTCTTGGTATATTATGTCAAGTGATGTCTTTGTCTTGCAGCACAAGCTATGAAGCTAATATGCAGCCTACTGCTTAAGCATCCTTCTAATTACAGAAAATGTAACTTCCAAAATGCCAAGTGGAGGGGGATCTGTGGGGATTCCTATATAAAATGAAGAACTGAAGAGAGTTAACAACAGGCCAGGTGTCTGTATTTCATGAGGGTATTTGCTGTGTCACATCTGGTGCCAACAGAACTGCTATCCCTAAATGATAAGGAAGCTTTGCAGTTAGGGGAGGGCTGAGCTGTCAGGTGAGACGAGGATCAGGAATTATCATGACGGTTTGATGGCACGTGAAGGATGCTATGAAGTGCAGTGTGGTTCTGACAAACTGAGGCTCAGTTAGCTTCTCTCAGACATGGGCTGACATGCTGTGGGCAAGTGGGACCCTCACTCTGGGCATCAAGTAGGAGGAAGTGTCCTCGTCCATTAAACAGAAAATGATAAAATCATTTGTAATCTCTCATTACTAATCCTTGTGTTTATTACATCTATGCCTCCCTTGTGACATTACTCAACAGCTGATAGCTTTCTTTTCATGCCAGCTACTTAAAAATGAAGTACACTATTGAGGGCTTTAGGAGTTAACGGAAATCTTTTACTTCAGGCTTCGCAGAAAAGGAAAATAGGTCAGATCTTAAATATGGTTATTAACGACTAAGTAGCCTTTACTAATTATTGCACCTGATTGCAACTTACCGCAGGTGTGTGCACATTTCTTCCTAGATATGGAGTGGTTTCTCCCAGTAAGTAACCAGTTTGAGAATCATAGAATGAATATGCTGCAGAAGGCACATAATTACATGCATGGGCTCTTTTTTTTCTCATTTAAATTATTTAGAGGTTGAGAGTGATTCTATCTAACTCTTACTTATACATAAAAGGGTACCAATATGAGTAAAATATCCCTATCCAATGCCTCTTGATAGGATGCTACCTACCCTAAGGTGTGGGCTTTGTCTTTCTTGCACACGTTTGAAGTTTACTGGGAGTAGGCATTCATCTGTCTGCTCACGGGGTTCACAGTACATCAACTCCATTTTGTCTGTGCTGCAAGACCGCATAGTGAAAACACCGAGTGACCTTCCTTGTCATCTCATCTAAACCTGAATCTGTGCCATGAAGCTGTTCTTACTGGTGGTGTTTTGAATATGTCCTCCTTCCTCTTGGCTTTCTGGTGCAGCAGAGGTTGGTGTTTAAATGCCTGAAAACCTAAATCTATAATCCAGGTGTTCTTCCAGTCGTACCTGCTCTTCTCCTCCTCCATTCATTTTGTATGAAAATATTTAGTATTTTATAGAAGTACTTGACTGTGTTTTTTAGTGCACATGCTGCGTAATAGGGAAGGTCTTTTGAAAGTGGATTCCCATGTGATGCCTGTTAGTCACAGCTAATTACAGAGGCTGGCAAAGGAAGAGTATGTTGAAGCTCAGGTTCCCCTCCTCCTCCTCCCCCAGTGCTTCAGAAGAAAATAAAAAACCTGCAGACAAATCCAGGTTTTTCAGCGGTTGTAGTCTCCAAAGAGCTCCAGAGAGATCACAGATGTGGTTTCAGATTTCAGGTTTAACTATGGTGTAATAACTACAGCATTATCTGCAGGAGAAATACAAGTGGGGAAAGAATCATTAATTGGCAGTGAGAAGTTCAACCTATATGCTATGTGTTTGTTTTTTTAAGCAGCTGAATGTTTAGCCAAACCATATTAAAACTTTTAATTGTAGCCCAGAAGGTTGCAATAGTCTTGATACTTGAAAACCTAGAAACATTATAGGAAATAAAATTGAGGTACGTGTTTCAGAAAGGTCAATCATTGAAAAGCAGAGAAACACTTGTGATTCAGCTAAATCCAAGACACATACTTCAGTTTTAATTCAGTTGCATAAAAAGCTTCTGTGAGGTACAGTGACCTTACTGTACACAGGGACTTTTTTAGGTGTTTTGGTGGATGCAGAGTAAGCCAGCAGTGAGAAGTGAAGTTCCATTGCTATGCTAGTGAGGAGCCCATAGCTCACATAAGATGTTTAACTAATACCTAATTTCCCCATCTTGTGGTAGTGTTCATCCAGCATCCAGGAAGTGTGTTAGGTTGAACAAGTTCCTCTGTGTGTGTGTGTAGTATTAGTTCAATAGGACTACTTGAGATGGGTCCTTTTTTGGTTATTAAGGCACCAGTTGACCTTTCCGCTCCTCTATTAGCAGTGCCTGCTGTTTTTCTATGCTGCCAATTGTCAAGAATTCAGACAATGCATATCACTGGGTATACATTGGTCACAGTATTTTCTCTGGAAAAACCCCCAACCAAACCCCCAAAAAACAAATAAAAGAGATATAATCTCAGCAGGAAGTTTCAATTTAAATGCATATTCGAAGATAAAAAATGCATAATTTAGAGGGTACAGGAGTCAGGTTACATAATTAAATGATGTAGGGCTCTTAACAACCTCTCTCTTTTTAACACATGTGGTTTTCTTTGAGACTGGTTTGTGGTTGGTTGTTTTCCTCCAATTTTTGTTCTTTGTTTTCAGATCTGCAGCAAACAAGTTTGCAGAAGTAGTCTGAACTCTCAGAAAGCTGCCTTCAAATGATTAGGGTTAGGACTGGAGTATCCTGCCTTGAAAACTAAGTTTAAATCTGTTGCCTGAGCTCTAGGGAAATACACACATGGATGGAAACTCTTAATATTAGTACAGTGCTAACAGCTGTATGAAAGATTGTTAGTTACAAGTGTAAATATTACCGTATCTCTTCTCTCTGTGTACCTGCCTTGCCTGCCTTGCCTGCTGAGGAAATACTTCTTGTAATACACCTGCATTGTGCTGGTTTACATTGAAAAAGTATTCCTAGAAGGTCCCCTTTTCATCACTAACTACATGCTGGTGTGGATGGGTCAACCAAAGTCCCAGAGCACTATGCCATGGTGGAGGAGTCTGAGGATCTCAGTCTGAATGAATTTTGAATTATAAGATATCTTTAAAAAGTCCTTGTGGGACTTAAATGTTGTGAGATCAGGAACTCCAGAAGCCATTTTATATGACAATGCTCAAATATTCAAAATGCTAAAAGGAGCAAGTTTTGAGTTTAGTCAAATATAAGCGGGTGCTTACAAGCACTGCATGGTACAGACTTCCTGTTTAACTGTTACTCACACCTGACGTGTGCTGTGAGACATTGACTCTTGCCTCCAAAAAACTTTTGAGATGTTTTGCTTGTTTTGGTAGGTAACACAAGGATGGAGTGCTTACGGTTGAACAGGGCCAAGCTTTAGATTAAGACTGTTATTTTAACCTCTTTTCCCTTTCTATCTAGTGAGTAAACACCCCCAGGGCTGAAAACTCTTCGAAATACATAAAAAGCTTAGGATATCAATCTAAATTAAAATATATAGATTAACGTACTTATGTATTTAAATCAGTTTCTTTTAGAGGCATCTCCTTTAAAACAGCTGCCTGCAGTTAATCTCTGAAGCACAGGCATTGTTTTAATTCAGAAAAAATGGAGAAGGGAAGAGATTTTTATTTTGCACTGATGCAATTCCTGCTTTTTTCCCTCAAGGACACCGTGGTTTAACGGATGGGGCTTTAACCTACCCAGAGGTCAGTCTTTGCTAGACAAGTGGAACCTTATTCCTGAGGGTATTGATATACTAATGACACATGGACCTCCCCTTGGTAAGTGAAACAAAAGCTATGTGGTTTTTTTTGCATGAGAATCTCACTTTCAAAATAAGCAAACTCAATGCTACTATGAGCTATACTGTAATTGTATCCTAACTCAAAACTGAATTAAGAAGCCTTTTTTGGAAGATATGTGAAGGTGGTGATTAGGCTTAGCACATCTACTGAGCTTCCACGTGTTTTCTTAATATAAACTAAATTTATTGTTAAACTCAAGCCAGGGAAGATCAAATATCTGACTCTATAGCCATTACAGTTTGACATTTTATTTAACAGTATTCATCTGACAATAAAGTTTCCAATCCCATATCTTTTTCAGAGATTTTTCCACTACAATTAACACAGTACCTTAAGGTTTTAAGAGTATGTAGTCAAGAGTTAGGAATATGTAGTCACATATTTTTCTTGATAACATCCTTGTAAACTTAGAATATGTAACAGTAGTTTTAAAGATATTAATTAGCTTATAGCAAATTCTCAAATAATCATTTCTTACTAATGACAGGTGAGCACAAGTCTATGAATGCATGACTTGGTTTTTCATTACGTAGTTTAAGTTAAATTTTAGTTTAGTTATTTAGTTTAGTTATTTAGTTAAATTTCATGTTTAGTTAAATTTTACTTGACTTGTAAATGAGAGTAATTCACTGATCCCCATTTTGATCCTGAGTTGTAAGCCAAGTTCTTATGATTGCAAAAAGACACTAAGATGATCATCAGCAGAGGCAGGAGGACTCATATCTAAAGTCATTAAAGCCCACAGTAAAACCATTTAGAAATTTCCACTACTTTTTTCTGTATCACGTGTCTCACAGAATAGTATCACATGTTATTTACTGCAAGGTGCTGTGATAAAACAGCATTTAACAGTTACCAGGCTGGCTTGGTACTCTCCCAGAGCTCCTCAGTGACAGTGGAGTCAGGAATTAAAGCTTACTTTTATTTTGTACCACAATTAAGAGTCAGCAACCTAAGCAGAGCTAAGGAAAAAGACCTAGAAAGTTTTTGACCAGAGAAATATTTACTGCTTCTTTTATGTCCTTATTATTCTTTTAAAACTACTTAGAGAATGTTGTATGATGATCTGAAAATTCTGTTTAATCTTTCTGGAGTGTGCTGCTTTGATAAAGCAGTGATGCACCATCCATTGCCAGTGGATTGCAGTGACTACTGAAACCCAACACTTTGGATAGCTCTCTTTTAATCTGTTTATTTTCCCAAAGAAGCAAAAAACCCTCACAGGCATGTTTGTTGTGTTTCATGGGTGCTAATTTAACTGGATTGCTTATCCCCTCAGCTCTGAATTGGGTTCATACAGAAATACTGTGATGCTGCAGACACCGAGTGCTTTAATTGAATAAGGGTACTTAAATTTGGGGTTTGATGGTGATAATGATGTTCCATGTCTAAAGGTTGGCACTGTGTTTAACTACAGGCACAGATTAGGTGTTAATCATGTGCCGCATGACATGTTGTGCGTGTGTCTAGGCCTCAGCCTGCATGATAATATTGACAGAATGCTGCTTTTGAAATTACGTGCATGTTAAGGGAAGTAGAGCTGTAACTGGACTCTTTGTTCTCTTCAAAGTTCAGTCAAGTTAATGTCACAACATGTTTTAGTACCTGGGATAAACTTGGCACAGGATGTAATTACTCTGAAGTCAGTAGAACGGTGCTACAGTTGGATGTGGCTCCTGATTTCCCTTCTACTCCTCCTCATTCATCTTGCCCTGCTGACCCATATCAGTGCTTGACCAAGTAGCAGACTTCTGCCATAACTGATGGCAGAAGTGTAACTGATGGTGTGTTGTTCTGCATTGTCCGTAGGTGATGCAGTTAATTAGCTCTGGCTTCTTGGAAGCTATTTTGCTTCTTTGCTTGTTGCTGGTTATTAGGACCCGAGAAATAACCTGACACTTGCAGACTGTAGTCCTCTGGAAGTTGGGGGAGACTGTATTCTAAATCTTTGGGGTGGCAGAGGTAATGAGTCACAGATCTGCCGATGTTCCTGAGGTGTTTCATTTCTGGAGTGACCACGTAGCTGGTTTGGGAAGCTGACTTCTATAAGAGCCAAGGGAAAGGGAAGAAAAATCTGCAGCAGTGCTGGGAATAAATGTCCCAGGGTTTCAAGGTGGAAGATAAGACGAGTTTAAACCTTTAGTTTAAAAAACCAAATCACATCTAGAAAAATATTAATGCAGATGCAGGGAGGAAATCTTAAGGAAGACAAAGTGACAGTGAAACATTTGTTAAAAGCCATTGTGTGCTTTAATGGAGAGGTTACGGCTACAGATAATGTAATAAACCTTCTGTGAATTATGACTTCCTGAAAGACTACGTGAAATCTTAACCTGAATAGAGAAAATTAACAATATTGATTGCATTTTGCCCTCAGGTTTTCGAGACTGGGTTCCCAAGGAGCTGCAGAGGGTGGGTTGTGTGGAACTGTTGAACACAGTGCAGAGGCGAGTAAGGCCCAAACTCCATGTCTTTGGTGGAATTCATGAAGGTAAGGAGCAGCACTGCCTGCCTCTCTTTTTGATACCAGGCTGATTGCAAAGATGCACATGTTGATGATGTGTGGCAAAGGATGGATATAATAGCATATCAGATTCAAGGAGGGAGGGGATCGAGGGAAGTAATTACACTTTGTAAATTTATGCCGGAATGAAACCAGACTGTTTCGGGGATGTGTGCTACATTTAGCCACCTATGTCTTTCACTGTACAAGGGTGGTTCTGTACAGGTTAACTGAAAGGAATTTGAATCTTGGACAAATTTGGTTAGGGAAGCATATGAGAGTCCCCACACTTTCAAGCCAAAGTGAAAATGATCCTCATTATTCCAAGCACAGGAGCCAAGAAGGGTGCCACAAGAAAAACGAAAATCAAAGACAGCTTACTGTCTCAGCTCCCCTCCCTCAGTTGATAAGGAAAAGCAGAAAGGAGAGCATCTTGAGTCAGACATCAGGAGGAGAGATTGCCAGAACTTACTTTGCATACATTTCTAAAAGCATCCTGTAATAGAGTTTGCACTGTGTTATGTTAGCTCCAGCAGTCTCATATTTTAGAAGAGATCTTCACTGTCAATACCAGATTAGGCAGAGTGTGAAGGTTTAGAAAGAATAAGCTCAGCTTGTGGCAGTGGAAGAGACTGAGAGATTAAATACATTTTCTAGATACTTAAATATTTAATACCATTTTTTAGCTTTCGTGTGGCTGAGAGACAAACACTAGAACTTCTGTCTTGAGAGAGCATGTAAGGCTTTGTGACCCTGGAACTCACAATTACATACTAAATGCTTTGTATTGTCCCCCCTGGAGATTTCTCCACTGACTCCAGCTAGGTTCTCTGTAGGCTTAAAGATTTGGAGGACTTCATAAAAGAAAAGACAGATAGGTTTCTCAACTAGTGGTATTGGTTTTTCTGAAGCCCTTGTGACTTCATACAGTGAGCTTCATGCCTGGTATCTGAAATAAAGTGTTTATAATGGAAATACTGATATGATACACCTGAAAGGAAGTTGTAGTGTGGAGGGGGTTGCTCTCTTCTGCCTAGTAACAAGCAATAAAATAAGAGGAAACAGCCTCAAGTTGCATCAGGGGAGGTTCAGGCTGGATTTTTGGAGGAATTTCCTTACTGAAAGGGTTGTCAATGGTCTAGTCATTGATAGGGCTGGGACAAAGGCTGGACTCGATCTTAAAGGTCTCTTCCAGCTGAAACAATTCTATGATTCTATGACATTAAGTATAGTGGCATGTATAGCAATCTTTTAACTCCAAGAAAAGTTTGAGTATTTTGTATAAGTACTAATCCTTGTATATTAAGAATAAGTGAATACAGCAAGACTTCCAGCTAAAATGTGTAAATGCTCTACAGCTATTGTACACACATTGGAGGATGACACTTAAATGGTGAGTAATGGGAGAGGAAGGTATTTTAGCATACAAGATCATTATTAAGAGAAAGCACTGAGGACCACATGCAGCACCTTACATTAAAATCTCATAGGAAAGGTGGCAGCACATAGTAAAAGTAAACAATCAAATAAATTCTTACAAGAATGCTAATACAAGTTAGAATTCTGTTTAGTACTTACACAGAAGACATGAGAACAGCTTGTTTCAGTACAGAAATAGCCAAATGTCAAGAGCATTATCTTACAGTGCAATTAATTCTTATTCAGCTGCAGCTGAGGTGAACATGCACCACATTACATTAAATCAACAGAGGCTAGACACATATTTTGGTGATGTGGGTGTTTTCTCTGGTTGATAAGAAGAACCACAAACATGCTTTTTCCCACCATGAGAATTATGTAAATAAAAATTACCAGCCTAAATAAATAAAGTAGTACATGTGGACAGTGCAGCAATTCTAAAGTGATTATTCTTTCTGATAGACACTGTGGGTAGGAAAGAAAAATATTTTTCCCGTGTGGATTTGTGATGGGAATTTCTCTTCCTCCATAAAACTGATTTTTAAGGATTATTTATTTGTAAAAAGTTCTTCCTAGATTTTTTCCTAGCTTCTTTGTTAGCCTTTAGTGGATGTCTGCTGGCAAAAGCTGCAAAGCTTTCTTTTATCTTTTGCACTAGTGAAATTGGAGCCTTGATATCTTGAGAGAATGCCTATTAGGAGATCCTTCTCAGGATCTCTGTACATCTGTTATCATTTGTTTTCTCACATGGTAGTTACTCAATGAAGGCTCAAATGTGACTCCATTCATGGGTTGCTATAATTTGATCCACTTGCCCAAGTTTACTGTGCTGCACAACCCTCTTGTTATGTCCTGTTCCTGTGTGGCAAGTGGAAGGGAAGATAGAGGCCATCAGAGAAATGGCATTGCTGCTGGTTCCTCAGGCACACCCTAAATAAAGACATTGCTGGCCAGATGTGTAGAAAGTTGAGAACAATTTTCAGCATTCTGAAACTGATGGCATAGTGTTACTGGGGAGTCAAATCCTTGGCATACTGAAAAGCCTGAGATTAATATTCGCTCCTTCTTGCTTTTTGTTTGGTGATGAGTTATCAAGATCCCTTCATAATGAAAAGCAGCCATCTGTGTAGCCTGCAGCTTGAGGTCCTGCTGAAGCTTGGGGTCATCCACTGACCTCCAATGCTCACTTGTGTTCTTATCAGAAGACTCCTTTCCTTAGTCATGATTCTCACCAGTAATGCAGATCTATAGAAAGCAAATGTATGTATGTTTGTGTAGTTTTAACCTGCTGATGAGTCTGAGATTTTGGAAAAGCACCAGCTTGGCAGTCCTGTGGTTAAGGAGCTGGGGTGATAAGGGCTGGGTAGCATGGGGTTTGATTCATTGCCCAGAGAGGGGCTTTTGTAGACAAAACCAAAGTTACTTCTGAATCTTCTGCTCCTGCTTGGTTTTTTTCCTTGTGACAGACATTAAAGACATGCAAACTACAACTCACTAATTAAGTAATTGGAAACAGAACATGTGTGTTTTTTTTGTCTCTGTTTCTGCTGTGTCCAATTGCAACAGAGGCTCTTTTCCATGGGGAAAAAAATTTTTCACATAAACCAAAAGCACTGGTTCTTTCTTCAAATAGAGTACATCGTATTGTTTTTCAATCAGGCCTTTGTGACAGTGTTCAAAAGCTCATATCATTTTGAAAGGATTAATTTAATTTTATTCCAAAGCATTGATCCCAAAACAAGCTTTTCAGTGCAGCTGCCCACAGGCACTATCGTTTGTTTATATTACAGTGAGTGTGACACATTCTCCCTACAGGTTATGGCATTATGACAGACGGTTACACAACGTACATCAATGCTTCAACGTGTACAGTCAGCTTTCAACCAACCAACCCTCCAATTATATTTGACCTTCCAACCCCTCAAGGATCATGAAGCACTACGGCACATTTGGAACTGGGGAAGGTCTATAAACTGCCATTTTCTAATTATAAAACTTACATTCTGTTACATGTTTATTTCAAAATTGGGGGGGGTGGAGGGAGGGTTTGGGGGAACTGTGGGGGTTTTATTTTGGGGTGGGGTTTGGGTTTTGGGGTTTTTTTTTTGTAAATTGCTGGTACAAAAGAAACAAGAAGAAAAGTTAGTTGTGCTTTTTGGCAATGCAGCATTCATTTTAAATTGATACAGCATTGTGAATTTGTAAAATGAGTTTTGTTTTCCAATAAATTTGCCATTGTAAATTGTTATAGTGTTCTCAAAAGGACAGCCAAGCTTTCTTTTAATAAGTGAGAGACCTTATTTTAATATTATATTATAAGCTAAAAACTAAGCAGCATTTAAAAACACCCAAATTTGCACAACTTATGTTCTTGTCGGGGTTTTTTAAGTGTCTTCTTTTTCCCTAGATCTTATTATTAGCTTTTCCATCTCCATTTATATCTTTTGTAGCACAAACAATATTTTGGAGTCCATTTACTTCTTGATATGAGTGCATGGACTGAAACTTGTTTCTGTTAACAGTAGAACGCGGCAAGGGGAGAATAGACTTCTCGGTTGTTTGTCTCTACCTGCTTTATACTTTAGACTGATATAGATAGTCACAGCCTGTATGTGATATCTACCTTTTATTATTTGTTTTTAAATTATTTCAGCTTTAAAAGACTGGAGGTGAAAGCTGCAAAGAGCAGATATTTCATGCAGTAAAAAAAAAAAAAAAAAAAAGAAAATGTAAATGCGGACTCCTTTTAAATATGAATTTATATATATATGTATTTTTTGTGCATTATAACTAAGCTAGGATTTAATATTGCCAGTATAGCATCTGCAAAATTATGCTGTACAGCACATCTAAATGATGAAGGATGTGACACATTTTCCGAGTGCTCAAGGCCTTCGAGAGCCCGAGTTAAATCTTTGTCGTAGTTCAGGCATGTATAGAGTCAAATGGATACAATCAAGCCTAACTAAAATAAGGCTTAGTTGTCCTTTATATTTAAATATTCTTCTTGTCTTTTTGTTTCCTTTTTCTTATTTTGCACTGTGTGTAAATGCAATCTCGCTAGCACAAAATATTGTTGCAGATAGTTATTTCTGTTCTACCACTGTAAATGCTATGGAGCTTTGTTCTGTTTTATGTTACCTTGTTAATAGAATTTAGAAAAGCAGTTGTTTCTTTAAATTTATTGTGATATTATATCTAGCGGCCTTTATATGCAAATAAAATTGCAAGATTTTTAAATATGTGGTTGAAGGGAATGTGACATTTTTCTGTGGCATTAACAATGGAAGGGGCAGTGATAAGGGCAAGAAAGAACTTTTCTGTTCTCAATAAATTTGTATTACTTACCATTCATAGGATGTCAGTTGGGTTGATAAAGCACTCAGGCTTTTCCTTCTGTTTCTCTGCCATCCATCTATCCATCCCTTTTAGACAGAAGAGATTTTGTCTTCAGATATTACAACTGAGTGCAACTAAGTTTGTGCAGTTAAGCCTTGTAGAATAACTTTCCAGATGATTTAAGGAAAAACTGATAAGGCAGTAACCTTTGTACTTCCTCACTTGGTCATTAGTACCAATCTGTAGGTGCCTTATCCACAATGGGTTAAGAAATGAATAGCCATAGATTACATACGTCATTTTTTTATCCAGATATCTTTTCAATTTTGTGGCTGCAGAGGGATCCACTGCTGACAAGAGAATTGCGGGGGAGTGTGGTTCAGTGCATGCCAGTAGAATGGCAAACAACAACAGAACCTGCTGGTGTTGCTGCAGTGCAGTTAAGTATCTAATGATCAGAATCTTGTTCAGAAAGAGAAGTTAGGGCTGTGAAAAATCCAGTTTCAAACAGAAGAAGATGAGGCATTGTTTTCACAAATCTGCATCTGCAGTAGCATGAAACAAGACCTGGAGAGCCACAGAATATTCCCAATTAACTTGGCACGTTGTTAACTTTTGACATTCTTTTGATGCAAAGGTTATCAAAACCAAATTCTCAGTTCTCAGGACAGAATGCTACTTTCAGGACTGCTGCTGGTGTACTTATATGGAGATGAGCTGAACTTTTCAAATTCATAAGGCTGCTATACCAAAGTTTTTTCTGGGAAAGAAGCTACTGTACCTCTTACTGTAAGAGGTAATTGTAATTCTTGTTTGGTGTGTGGCATTTCTTGTCAGATTTCCTTATAGAATTGACAGGCACCTTCACTCTTTAGTAGACATCTGCGGTGTGGGTTGTTTGGCAATTGAGCCAAAAGGGAAAAAGTCACCAAATATCAGTGCTTCCCATAGCATTAGAAGGAATTTCTTTCCTGAAAGGGTTACCAGGCATTGGAACGGGCTGCTCAGGGAGCTGCTGGAGTCACCATCCCTGGAGGGGTTTCAGAGATAGGTGGATGTTGCACTTAGGGAAATGGTCTAGTGGTTGGGAGTAAAGGCTGGACTCAATAATCTTAAAGGTCTCTTCCAGCCAGAACCATTCTATTATTCTGTGTATGTGCAGATTCTGTCTTGTGGATTTTTTTCAGCCAGCAGTAGGAAGATTGGGGAATTGGTTTTGGCAACCACAGCTGCATTTGACTGCATTTAAGATCACTGTCTTTTCTCAGATAAAGTGTTTTCTTGAAGCACCTAGAAATCCTATATGTAACACACCTTAGATCATTCTATTTCACTGATCTGTTGCTGCTTGTTGTCACTGCATAAGGAAGAGGTATCCATTGCCTGGGATGCTTTGTAGTGCCATGAACTTCCAGACAAGCAGAGAATAGCTGCTGCATCCGGACTGCTCCCCAGTGTTCCAAAGGACCCAACACCTCCTCCCTGGCTGAGACAGGTACAGTCTACAGCACTAGTCTGGCATTCTCCACTTCAGGAATCTACCTCTAGCAAAAACTGGATCATTCCAAAAGCATACATTTTAAGCCAGCAACCTTGTTCCAGGATTTGGTCAGCCTGAAGCCTTCTGGCAGCAGACAGAGCCGGATGAGTAAAGGCTGTCATAAGTTCAGCCAAGAGTCTGCCTTGGGTAAGGCTGGTAGTGAGAAAATATCAGAAGCAATGCCTTGAAGAAGCAGAAGTCTGTATCAGACTCTGCAGTAAACCCATGGACAAAAAACATGTAGCTGCAGATGTCCTGAAAGTGTGTATCTTTTGGTTTGAAACGTTTATCATATGGCTTTTTGGCCATGTGGTGTGGCAGGTCTGTTAGCAAGGGGTTCCATGTGGGCATATGAGGGCCTGGACTTGTAACAACAGGCTAAGACTCCCCTCCTTCCACTTAGACAAGCATCAAGGATAGCAGCTGCTTTCTCATAAGTTGCTGTTGGTGCTGAATACAGCTGTCAATTTAGAGAAATACCTGATATTCAGGAGTACTTTCTGAGCATATGTATTCTCATGTATTTTGTTTCTCTCTGGCTCTGTCAGCATCACCTGCATAACACTAGTTGTTCAGCACTGAGCTTGTTCTTCTCCATGGCAGGATCTTTGTAATTCTGTTCCCTCCATTTTCCTTTGTTCTTTCAGAAGTTGATCTGTCTTTCCCTTTTCTGAGAAAGCTATCATTTTTGGCTAGCACCAGCTACAAAAAGGGCAGGAAAACACAGGCAGTTTGGCATTTTTTCATTCAGTACTCTTCAGAGATTTTGAAATGGGTATATGTGTCTGTCTCTGCTGTCACAGGCAGGTAATTTTCCTTTGCCAGATGTCAGCCATATCTGACAATCAGGGTAAATGGGACACAGTAGGATTTGAAGAAGTTTGATTTCAGAAGGAGGCAAAAGTGTGATGAATCTGCTTCTTTTCAAGGATCTTTGACTACTAAAAGTAGCTGAGTGTCTGTATGCAGAATAAACCTTGGATAATAAGTCTCTCTCTGGGGTCTGATCCAAGCCCATTGAACTCACTGGGAGTCTTTCTATTGACTTCAGCTGGCTTTGGATCAGACACCTGGCATCTATCTGGATTGTGTTTCTGTCTATTACTCATCCTTCAAACTGGAGGAGATAGTCCCTGGTTAACATGCAAGAACCTCTTGGCAGGAAGGGGGACCTACCTATTTTAAGTGCTGAATCTTTCCAAGTGATTGATTAACAGCAGCATAGTCGATTAACCTTTCTTCTTCTGAGAGCAGCTTTCATCTAGTCATCTCGATGAGGCTGAAAGCAGTCAAGGCCTTTATAAGGGAGGGCTGCAGAATAGGATGTTCCCCAGAGGTGATTGGTTCTCAATCTCTCTCTGCATAGTGAATTTAGTGAATTCAGCAGACCTTGAGGTCAAGCATTTATTAGGCTAAGAGACTGTCAAATCAATCTGATCTACTCCAGGCAAGTTCTACCAGGAGTATGGATTTTGCCAAGACTCTGTCTAAGAAATAGATTGATGGCTAACTCCTGGTTGAAGCTGCCTTTCTCTTTTCCATTTTCCGTGAATCAGATTTTTCCCCCTCACTGACACCAATATTTTCTCCCTAGACAAATTTTATTAAGGAAACTTCTGGAAACCATCTGTAATTTCAGGGAGTCTTCCAAACTCTGTAGTGCTTCCATTGTATGTTAAGTTGACCCAAGGGCTTTGACCACACCTGATTGAATTACGTTTCTGGAATTGTCTTTTACCCTTCTCTTCCCACTCCCCATTTTCCTGTTTGTTTTCTAACTTGCTATTTTCTAACAGTTTTAGACAGTTGAAGATTCTGATTTTCCCTGCCCAGCATGAGAACTTCTTATTGGAAAGAGTGCTGCACTGTAAAAGCTGCATGGTACAAAGCCTGCAACACAGTGTACTTTGCCTTTTCCTCTATTTTGAGGTACAGATCCTGACAGCCTTGCAGATTCCTCATCTGTGGTAACCAATCTTTTATGCACCACCTTCATTGCTAATTTACATGCCACTTGGATAAAATCATGCCATGATCAGGCCTAGGCAGCTCTGTCAGCCCTTGTAGGACACCCTGTGCACTTTGCAGGAAGTCTCAGCCTTCAAAGCACTGTGTCTGACCCACAGAAGCACAAGACTGTAGTCAGATTTCAACAGTTTCATCTTCAGTTCCTGTCAGCCTAATCAAGAGAAAATGCAAGAGAAGTCAGGATTGAGTTCAGTGTACTACAAGTTTTTAGTCATCTGTATTGATTTATTTTTTCCCCGTTTAATTATCTTTCCATACTTCCCTCTCTGGCTTGAGCCAGCCACTTTAGTAGTGATTCAATTAGGATGTGGCTATAAAAGGACACATCACATTTTGTTTTACTTCTTAAGGTTTTCTGAGGAAGTTTTCCTCGGGCTCAATTTGCTTTTGCTGATTATGGAATGGAGCCAGAGTCATCCTTCATTTCTTCTAGCCAGCATTTCCCTGCAAATCTTAGTACACAGTTCAGGCACTTATTTAAGGTTTAGGCTGATGGAAGAGGGTCTGACAAAAGCATGTGCCTCAGTTTAGGATGACTGAACGAATGGCCTACATTCATCTCTTGCTCAAGCAGTGGGTGGTGTGGTACAATAGGACTTGTCACGGGACTGCAGAAGTCCTAGGAGTTTTAGATAAACTACAACATATTAAAAAGTAGCCTTAGAAGTATAAAATAAAAGACTCAAATTCTCCCCCAAGCCCCATTAAAATGTGGTTTTGTATAATTGGTAATGTGGCTCAAACATGTCAGTGTGTTGCCAAGGGCTTTCAGTGATGGCCTGTTAGAAAAGAAATGGCACAACAAATGCAATGCTTCTGCATACTGTCTACAAACATTGCAACATTCACTGTCATGTATTTCAGCAAAGTATTTTTCCCTTTCCTAGCTGCTGAGAGTCACTGCCATTGGAGGAAGAGTGGAACTTCTTTCTTTGTTGCCAGTATAGGTAGCATTGCCTAAAGTCAGTATGGGTCTGGTGGTTTGGGAGCTCATTACATGTGTATCAAGGCATCTGATGTGGAAGGCTGAGTGTGAAGGACAGGATGCTGTAAAGGTAAGAGGAAAGGAGTCTCCTGAGTTAACAGATTGAAAAGTGACCAACTAGCCTATGATCACACAGGAGATCTGACAGTCCTAAGAACTGAATCTGCATCTCCTGAGCCATAATCTAGTTCTTTAATTTCAGTTTTCCTTTTTGTACACTTTTCTTTGCAAAGAGATGGAGAAAAGAGTTCTTTTGTTGTCCCAAGATCAAAAAAAAAAATGAAAATCATACCCAAATCTTGGAACCACAGGCTGGCTTTGTGACAGGGGAGACTTCCAACTAGAGAGAAAACAAAAATCAGAGCCAATTCCTGGGTTTTTAATCAAGCTAGAAGAGGGAGGATGAACAGGTAGAACCAAGCTCTTGGTAACAGAGCAAGCAATCTTTATTAGATGCATGCCAAACTTTTATCAATCCTCTTTAAGTGTTAAAGTGCATCTTATGTTTTTTCTTCATCAGGCAAATAAGTGATGAATTAGCTTAGTCCAAACTCTCTGAAGATAGTCACTATCATAGATTCTTTAAAAACAGTCTGAAGCAGAAACAAAATCTCTATATTACTGTGAGGTACAGACTCCAGCTCTGTCAGTAACACCACATGGTTATTGGCTTTGTGTTATGAAGTATCTAGAGAATTTTGGAGACAACATATTTGAGCACTGTATTGACTGCACAGAGCATCTGGCTCAAACCCAACTCAGGCTGGGAGAGTGGCAGTTCCTTAGAGGAGCTAAATTGTATTGATTAAGATCTCCTAATCAACAGACCAACTTGTACAAAGTGATATCGAATTTACTGTAGACTTAAAACTACAAAATGCATAGACTTATTATTCATACTCAATTAGATATAAAACTTGAAAATTCAATAGCTATATCAGCTTCAAATGAAACTCAACTGGTCTATTTTCATCTTTGATTTGGCTTTCTATTATCCAACTGAGGCCAGATTTTCAGATATCTTTACATTGCCAGGAACATTTGAAAGATCCTGTTAGACACCCCATCACTTTGATGGCCTTTAAATCCATCACCGTATGGTATCTTGAAGTATGTAAAAGAATTCCAGATTTGTGACATGACCTATACAAAAAAATCTTACCTGTTGCTCCAAGGGTTTTTTTGAGCTACTACAGTTACCAGTTACACCAATTAGCACAGTGGATAGTTGCAGGTAAAATTTTCTGTTCTTGGTATGATGCAAGAAAGCTGGTGCAGTCATTTGCATGGCAAGGCCAAGACCTTCTTGACTTAGCGTGTTACGTGTCCAACATAGTAATAGAGTCTCTTTAGTGAGAAGCCCAAATCAAGCAAGAGTCAGAGAAAGCAAAAAGCTGGGAACTCTGTTCTTTTTACTGTTGGAGCAACTATAAGACATGGTCATAGCAATGACCTGTGGCCAGATTAGGGATTGAGTCTTTATTTCCTCATCTGACATCTTGCTCTTGTATGGTTCCCCACAGCTTTTTGTTTACAAGGAGAATGAGCCAGCTTCCTAATCCTAACTTGGAGAAACAGAAGAATTTAAAAACCCAAACCCATTCACATTAGATCTTTCATTTGAACCAGTGATAGCCAATAGATGCCAGAAGGGCATTCTGAAGACATACTGATCTCCAGGCTGTAACTACTGCAACTGTTAGACAAACAGTAATATGTGACTTGTTTACTGAAGTCATCCTTCCTCTGATAAAGCTTACAAGGGTGTGTGCCAAAGTGCCTAGGACAGGAAGAGTTTTAAGACCCTCCCACCTGACATGATTTTATTCCTCTGTGTGTGTGTTGGGGAGGTGGGGTGTTTTTTTCTTTGGATGTTTGGATTTTTTGTTGGTAAAATAGTTCACAAGGCACTATTCCTCGAGTGGGAAGTGCTCTCTGTTGAAATCTTAATCTCAGTTTAATGTTTTTCAGACCAGCCAGTTGAGCTTCTATACACCACGCAGTCATTCTTTTTTTCCTCTCTCTAAAAGTGTGTTGTGATAGATTTCGCTCCCTGCTGTAAAGACACGCTCCAACAATGGGGGCAGGTAAGCAGCGTGCTTGTGCTGATGATTTAGAGTTTGCTGGCTTTTATACGGAACAAGAGGAAAGCTGGTCTGGTGTCAGCAGTCATTACCTTCTGTCTGTGATGTGCTTACCCGGCACAGTGGCACTTGAGAGACTGCTTTGTAACTACGTTACTATGAAAACAGATTTTTCCAAGGAACAAATTATCTACCTGGAGTGTAGTAACCATATGCAGACACCCCCAGCCTTAGCTGTGGCTTTCACTGGTGTCATTTACAGGCCTGAATATTTGTATAAGTGCCAATTAAGCTGTGGTAGCATTATTTGTCACACAAAGCTTGGCCATATAATGAAAATACCTCAATTTCCATTGCCGGAAAATTTCAAGAGGGCTTTTACTGCAATAAATCAGCCTTGCACAATTGTAGAATGGGGGGAAGTATCAGCATTTCTGTGCATCTGATTATATGAATGTGATGATACTGGTGGTGTGGGTTAGGGTGTGGGCAGGACTAGAGACTGTGAAATCACCAATGAAACAGCAAGACCAGATGGGTTATAAGAAAACACGTGAATCTGATGAAACAATCTTAAAGCCTAAGAATGTGGCAATGGAAGGAATACTGGACAGGAGGAGATAACACAAAATTTGCTCTGTCCTCTAAACACACATTCAAGCAAGCACTTTTTGTCTGAAGTAAGTTTGACCAACAGCAGTTACAGCACTGTTTTTAGAAATCAATATGAAACAACGCATGTGCCAGTGAGTCGTCTGAATCATGCTGTATGTTAATTTGTATATTCACTTACTGAAATCACTGCCTATACTTTTCTGGCCTCTGAAAATGAATATGTAGCCATACTATTACATATTTTGTTAGTATATGCATAAGCTGACACTGATGGTAAATTGATGCATCCACGCTAAGAAGCAGATGACCTGCCATCTAGGTCAACTGGTTCTTTTTCCTTTAAGACAAGACAGTAGCTCTTCATAGCAAATGAAGCTTCTCTAATCTTCAACCATTGTCCATTTACACATGAGTAAACAGGTTAAACTGTTCATAAAATGACAGAATCATACCAAAGAGTAATATAAAGTGTCAGTAGCAAAACTAAAAAGCAGTCCATTATATTCTGCTCTGGATAGTACCTGCCAACATACTGAAGACTGAGTACACTATTGGATAACGATCGATTTAATGGGTAGGGGGAAATATGGTTATTCAAAAAAGAGTCTTGCTCTCATTCCTCGTGCCAGGAGACACAAGCACTCTAGCAAGAGCCCTCAGAGCTCAGTACAACCATTCACCAGTTTCCTGCAAGTGAGGACCCTGCCCCTACGACTAAATGGCCACGTGGAAGTGAAATGTGCCCAATTACACTACAATTGTCTCTCTGCATAAAAGAGAAGTGAATTTAATTAAGTAATTAGTTCTTGTTTTCTTTGCCTCCTTTGTGGCCTGGTAGCCTTTCACCTTTACAGGCCATTTCCTACCTGCAGCAGGACCTCTGAGGTTTGGTCCTACGGGCCACGGGGTTTAGCACTGGAGAAGGCCACAGGTTCTCAATGGCACCCACTGCTTCACAGGACTTCCCTCCAGCAGTGGGAATGGGTACCTAAAGTAGTGGCAGCAGTAGCAATATGCTTTACAGTATGTTTGCACACACAACAGCATAATATTCCTCTAGGATATAAATAAGCGTTCAAGAATATCAGTATTACTCTATCAGGCAGGAATGATTAACTGAGCTAGGCAATTTCCCAAGTCCATCATCACCCCTTACACTCTAGAAAGCTGCTGTGATCCTATAATAATCACTGGATGTTATCTTTCCATTTGGATAGTTTGTCCAATATAATTCAGTCAGGACTTACGGCTCATCCCTGCTGTAATAGGTCACCATATGCTTCACATCTGGTCCTACAAAAAAACCATATTACACATAACGATGGCAACTGTTTTAGGGGACAGTCTCTGGAGACCCCTAAGTGTGACTAGCAGTCTTGACAGTTTAGCAGTTTCATTAACCAGCACGAAAACCTCATTTTAGTATTACAGGCATAATTACTACTAGTCCAAACGATAACTAAAATAAGCAATTTCATGAGTTTTGCTATTTAGCAAGCTAATATAGCCAATTTTTTCTAAGAAAAGAAAAGGCCAACAGCAAATCCACCACTTTGTCTCATCAAAAGTCATTGGACCAGATTGACCCCGTCAGTGATGGCAGAGCAGAAGTTTATTTAATCAGAAAACAAGGATACAGACTTTGTCATATTTGTGTTTCTCAGAATTCAGATCTCTGTTTTGTCGCAGGAATGCTGCATTAGGACTACCTGGAATATCTGCTGCCAGGTGAGTATCTCAGTTAACAATTGAGATCTAACCCATGCTTTAATCGAAGAGTGGCAGGGAAAGACAAAGAACCTGGCTTGCAGACAATAGTATGCAGAGAAACTGTCTCCTCTTCCCTCACACACTCCATCCTGGAACCTAGTGGTATTTAAAGCTTGAAATATTTTATATATCTTTGTTACAGTGATACTGTGAAACTTGATGCAAATTCTTTACTTGAAATACTCCAAGTCTTCCTACAAGGGACCCTGGATTACTCATTGACTGCCATATACAATTCCATGCATGTGTCTGCTCTTCATCTCTAACATCCTAACAGCCTTTCTTAACATACTATCATCTAAAACATTAAGAGGAGGGTATGTAAGGCACATTCTAACTTTAAATAGTCCATATTGTGAGACAGCTGTCTGTGAGAAGTCAGCCTGGCAACCTGAGAAAAATGTCCCTAAAAAGAGCCACAGAATAAAAATTTGGTTCTCTTCTCCGTTACTCACCAATCAAAATTCATTCTGTGGTTCATAAAGGATATCTGACAGCCTTTACCTTCACCAGCTCCTGGTCCCCAGCCTTTGAGAGGATTCCCTCGTATAACACCACCAAGCAAACATCCTCTTTGAGTAGAACGCTGTCTTCTTGCCTACTGAAAGAAGAGTTACTTTCCATCGAATTTAGTGAATATTTGGGATTTTTGAACCCCAGATTCAGTGTAGCAGCAAGGTATGTGTACTGCCTTAAAAACATGGCAGTATAAGGACTAATTTCCAGGTGATTTGCTGTAACAAGAAATCCTCTAAAAGTGCTCTGGAAACGTGGACATGCCTCTGCTCTGTATACATCCTGTGGGCATCTCTTCAAGAACAAGTAACTCCTTCAGCACATACAGCTGAAGGAATTCCCTTTTCCTGACGATGAGCAGAAAGTTGTTTCATTCTCCCAACACACAGGTGACTAAATGTGTTTTTGTTGGTCAGCTTTAGGACACTCCACGTTGCAAGGTATGATATACCCATTTTAAATGAGCTATGTTACAGCTACTAAGCTGTAAGGAAAGACATTTATCCCAGCCACTTCATTTAACTTGTATGTACTCCATATCCTACCTTTGAATATGCTAAATACTGAGGTACATGTACTGAGGTACTGAGGGATGCTGGCCCATAGCTGCCCCATGAGGTCCCTCTAAAGGCCACTCGTCGTCTTTCCTGGCTGGCTCCCTGCCACTTTAGAAACTAGAACAGGAGGCATTGGAAATCCCTTGAAAACTGTTACTTTTTTGGCCTGCCAAGAACTGTGATGCTAATCAGGGAAAACACGGGAGGTGCACTGGATTCTTTACACAACTGTGTCTCCAGGGTTGACATTTATTTTAAGCTTGTGCTTATTTTTAGAGTTTCTTGCTGTTGTTGTCAAACCTGTGCTGAAGCAATTATTGTCTGCAAGGGTCACCCAGAGTTCAGTATTACTGAAAAACTTACAGGAGAGCTGGGAATGGTCTGAGTTGCTCCACAGAGTGGCCTGCACGGACTCTTATCCCTGAAAGGAGCAGAGCAGCTTCTTTTCTTGCCTCCCTGACTCTTTCCTTTTAATTTTATTTCTTTATTTTAACAAGAAGCAGGTTTTAAACCCTTTTCTTTCATTGCATCAAGCCATACTGCTGAAAAATCTCTCCCTAAATGCAAACCCTGGCCTGTGTGAGGAGGGCAGCCACAGACTCCTTTAGCCTGGTCACTTGGCCATTGGCGAGTTTCAGAGCAACCCACCAAAACAAGATCTGTTTTGACATATGGTTTAAAATAAGGGAACCAAGGTAAAGACAAAGTTATAGCAAAGGAAAGCCAAAAAGGGAAGCAAGCATGGCCATCTAAGGGAGGCCCTCAAATGTGCTTTTCCCCCTTGCTCAGTTGTTGGCTTCCAACATGCAGCCGGTGCTGTCCACGTCACACCCTGCTGCCTCCAGGTACCTTTGTCATAATTCTCATATTTTCTAACTGTTGCACAAACTCTTTTCTGAAATAACACCATTTTTACATTTAGATGAGTTAAGAGCCTCATTTTTCTCCTCAGTCCTGACTGGGACTCCTCAATCCCCCCTGGCTGGGGGATTAGTGAGTAGCGCAAGGCAGCTCTTCCTGCATTTGAAAGCTCAAGATCTTGCATAAAGAAAGGAGCCTGCACTAGGGAGAAGGAGTGTGACAGAAAGCGGAGATCCTGGGCTGGGCATTTCATCAAGCTGAGTCAGAGCACTATAGCCATCCTCTCCAGCACAGAAGGAGAACTCAACAACACAGGTAAGTACTGTATTCCTTGTATGAAAGCCGTATTCATTGTACTTCTCCCTCCTATAAAAAGGCAGAATACCTGAGCTGT
This sequence comes from Colius striatus, assembly GCF_028858725.1. NCBI lineage: Eukaryota > Metazoa > Chordata > Aves > Coliiformes > Coliidae > Colius > Colius striatus. Next base: position 6,839,564 of record NC_084765.1, on the reverse strand, counting down.
CCCAAAATGCATTATATTTAGGCAATTGTGCTCCAGAGAAAAGTAGAATGGATGTAGCTGTCATTTGGGCACGGGGGAAGAAAATATTTAAAAAGCAAACAAATCAGAAAATCATCTTCTTTCTTTGCTTACCTCCTGTGCTTTTTAAAGCAGACCATCAGCTGCTGTGCATTTGCACACTTTGCTGAGGGCTGAGGAGCTGAACTGCTTTCTTTAGAGCAGCTGTTTTACATATGTGTGTGTATTTTTATGAGTGTGTATACATACAACATAATAATGGTTTTGATTTTATATATGTGTGTGTGTGTATACACCAAAAATGAAAGTGTTGATGCTTTGTGCATTGACAAGCATCCACAGGTGTTAAGGCAGCTGGTTTTATGGGATATGTGCATGCCCCCACACACACACACTTTGAGAACTGTCTTCATTGCATCCAACAAAGAGGAGTTTTAATAACAGGGCTCAAAAAGTTGCAACAGAGATTTATTTTCAGCTTCTATCATTCCTGAAAAATTACCTACTTGCAGATAAACCCATTTACTAACTCACAGATAAACCTGTTCATTAACTCAGAGTTGTGATTATAGGCAACCCTCAGGACAAACCTCTTTGACAACACAGAAATACAAGAATTTTCATCATGAACAGATTTTATTGGGTACTGCAGAATTGCAGAAGAGCAGGTAGAGGCCTGATTCTGCACTCAGTAAGGTCGGAAGTTTTGCTGCTATTCTCAAAACTGCAGGTGAGCTCTGATACTGCTAATGGTAGTCATGCACAAGAGTTTCATTTGGTAACAGGGAACAGAAACAAATTCTGATACCAGTTTGAGTGGAAGTACAATACATTTCGTTCTCTGATCATCATTCTCATATTTAATAATGAGAAGTATGTGTACTAGGTAAGCACAGCGGGATCAAAAGAATTCCCCGACAGAGAGGCTGAGGCCTCCAGGAAAGGGTCAGTCTTTATTGCCTGTGAGGGTGCTGTCAGCATAAATAATTATCATGAACTTCAACTTCAAGCAATCAAACTTCACCGTATTGAAGGAGCCCCATTAAATGCTCAGATTGTTCTTAATATGATCTAGTGCAGTCAATTCCTCAGGGAAAGAGAGACTGCAAAAAATCAATACAGCATTGTGAAGGAAGCTGAGGTGTCTTGGTCATGTCTGCCAGAGGAAGCAGAACTGTCTGAAGGGGGGTTAGTCTCGGTCTTGCTGAGACACGAGGGTGACACAGCTTGTGAACTGGTCAGCAGCCCTCAGATTACTTGGAGTAGACCATGAGTTTCAAAGACAATTAAGCTGAGAGAGATCAGGGTCGAAGCAGCATTTCTTCTAAAGCTCCACTGAGATGATATTAAACTTATAGAACAAGAGGAAATGGCCTCAAATTGCACCAGGGGAGGTTTAGATTGAAAACCAGGAAGACCTTTTTCACCTAGAGGGTTGTTAGATGCTGGCATAGGCTGCCCAGGGACATGGTGACTTCCCTATCCCTGGAGGTATTTAAAAGCTGTGTAGCTGAAGTGCTGAGGCACATGGGTTAGTGATGGGCTTGACAGTGTGAGATCAGTGGTTGGACTCGATGATCTTAAAGGTCTTTTCCAACCAAAATGATTCTATGGTTCTCTTTTAGGTTTCCTTGTTTCCCAGTTCTTACCCAGGCAGTTGGCATGTTGGCATCTGCTCTGCCATGAGGATGCCTTTTCACTCTGACTGCCTGCAGCTGGCAGGCTGCTGGGCCATCGTAGCTGCTGTGCATCACCTTTCGCTTCTGTCTTTGGAGAGTCAGAGGATGATGCAGGTTTCACTGCACCTTCTGTTCCTTCTCTGCCTATAGTTCTGCAAGTCAAAATATGCTGCTGGTTTCAATTTCTTTATTTTTTAAATCTCACACATCACTTCCTGCAGAGGAGACAGTGAAATACTAGACAGTAAAAGGGAAAGATTTGTGGGCAAAACTAAGAATCAAAATCTAAACCAAGATCAAGCTGTAACAGTCATAACATTTGGACTGATTTAGCTATACTGCCTGGACCTGTATAAACGCCTCCTCCCCAAATGACCCACCTTTCCTACCCTATATGTCTTGCACTGTGAGCTTCTGCTACACTGCATATTACAACTATTGTTAGAGGGCACTAAGAAGTTCAAATAATTGGCACCATTTTTTTTGTTGGAATTACTCCTCATGGTTTAAAAATGACCCTCTGTCACTTTTTAGCTATTCTTTCAACCAAAGTCACATCAAAATATTTGTAAGCAGAAGAACAGCTTGTGGTAAGTAATTCTTTTTTCCCCTCATATTTTGATAGGGGGGAAAAAAAAACCCCGAAAAATTAATAAAGCCAAAGTGATTTATAAAGCAAAATGCCTTTTCATGTGAAAGCTGTCTGAAAGGTGCCCACTTACAGGAGGGTGTATTGCACTCCTTCAGGCTTCAGGGACTCAAGTTTACCACCAAAAAAGTGAACGAGAGATGCTACTTCTGAACTGTGCCTCAGATAACTAAATGAATTTAATGTCAGAGATACTGTAAATGGTACAGAGAAAGACTTTACAGACAGATTTTATGATATTTCCTTTCCTCATTCCTAATTGAATGTTGGGAAACTTGACCTGATTCAGAGCAGGAATAACATCTACTACTCTTTGAAGTGGGCTTCAGTGGACAAAAGCTGCCTTGCTCCTACTGCTCTGTGGGAAAGCAAGCAAGCAGGCTTTCATATTGCTTAAGCCTTTCCCCTACAGCAGGTTCAGAGTGCGTGCTGAAGTCGCAGAGGGAGGATGCCCAGCTTTCCCTTGCCTTTTCAGGATAAACAAACAAAATTCTTAGCTTGCTTGTACCAGACAGCACCTTTTTATGTTGCAGAAGATGGCTTTTGACTGACTGACACAGCAGGTGCTGAGGGAACCAAGACAATTCTGCATTTCAACTGATTGTTGTCACTACCAAAGCCTATTATCTAGGGTAATAAAGTTTAAGATTAAGGGGATTCTGCATGTTTGTGCTATTCTCCACAAAGCTTATCTTCTAATAGACCAGCTGCTTTATTACACTCTGCCCACCCCTTCCCATTGTATAGAGAAGCCACATGTACGAATGGGAATGCACTGAGGCAAGCCATGGCTACCAGCTGGGAATATCATATTGCCCTCAGTCTCCATCTGGGAGTATTAAGTTACCAGCAGTTGCCAGCTGGGAACGTCACATCTTCCACCTTGCCCAGCAAAGCATGTCATGTTATTGTTAGGCTTCTGCCAAGGCCATAACCTGGTTGTGTTCCCCCTCCTCTTTGTCCTGACTTGGGTGCTCCACGTGTGACTGCTCTGGCTCTGCTGCCCATTGGTGACCACGCCTGCTTTGTACCACAGATGTGAGTATTCAGATGAAAACATCTCCTCATTCTGTTCTCTGGTGTATGCCCTTGGAAAAAAATGTTAAACATCTGTAGCAGAAAGTACTCAAATAAAACTGCCAACCATTCATCACTCAGAGAATTTATGGATGTCTTTCCCTCAAGTCTTAAACCTTGCATTCACTGAAGGCCACAACACTGAGAAATTATTGCCACATATCTTATGCTAAATGGGGACTCAACTAACCTCATGTCAGGGGGATGGGGGAGCATGGAGAGATACTCTGTGTCATCATCCCCTGCTTTTTTTGTTCTTAGGATAGATCCTAGATGCATTTTGAGAAATAGAATCCGCCAGTGTAATATCCTGCCTTCCTCACAGTGTAAGTAGGAACATTAAAACAACACCAGCATTTCAGGAGTGCTTCAGAGGGATAGCAGGAGACTGGAAGAATGGACCAACAGGAACCTTGCAAAATTCAGCAAGAACAAAGACCAAGTCCTGCACTTGGGAGGGACTCACCCAGTGATACAGTACTGAAGAGCAGCCATGCCGAAAAATATTAGTGTGTCGTGGGAGGCAGTGAGCTGAAGAGGAGGCGACAGTGAGCTGAAGAGGAGGCAGCAGTGCGCCAAGGCAGCCAAGGTGGCCAGCAGCATTGGGGCTGTGTTAGGAAGAGCACAGCCAGCAGTAGATTGAGTGGTTTAGGCTCCTGTCTTGGGCCGTTGTTAGACCACATCCATGATAATGCATCCAGTTGTGGGGCCCTTGATGTAAGGAAGGTGAAGAAAGTATGAGCTACAAAAACCTTTTCATCTGGCTTCTGTATTTCCAGCTGATTCTGCAACAGGGATGCCCCTAACATCCTCTCTGATAATGCAAGGAGGGGAGTGCAATAGCATGATAACCCAAAAGTCCCTGTCCTTCATTCAGAGCACTTGGTATCAGGTCTTCTGATACCTTGTAGCTCCAAAATGAAGACTGGGGCTGACAGTCTTGGTATTTAGGGATGGCATTACCTTTCATTAGCAGATAAGACTACCCCTAACTTAGAAACTGAGTCATCTTTGGGATTGACAGCAAAGCCAGAATCAACTGTCTTGAGGTTTGAGAACAGCTTCAAATATCATTTATTTCCATCCCTATATCAGACACACGCTCTTTGTATTGGCTCAAGAATACAAGCACGTGAAAGATCAATATACTTCAGAGAATAAGTGAGAGGAAGAGAAGAGTAATGGCAAGATGAGTCTCATATTTCTTTGAGACACATTAATATTTCCTTGGCCACAAAACACAGGTGTCCTAAACTCCAGAATAAGGTAAATCTTTGGTGCAAGACACATAATACTTGCTTGAGCTGGGAGCCCTACAGGTGTCTTTAATAGACACAAAGCATTTATTGGGAAAACAGAAAGATAGAGCGGCAGTTGTGGGTCAAACCAGGCTGCATGGATGAGAGGACTTGGGCTTTTCTCATGTTTAGGGATATCTGCAACACTAATACACCCTAACAAATTTAGGCAGTAACGTGCAGCACTCTGCAAACTCAGAGCCATAGCTGAAAAGACTGTGTGAGAATTAACCAAGTATCAACAAAAAGGCCAAAAGAATACAAAAAGGGGATTTTCCCTTCACTAATTTGTTTTTGGGAAAGACCTAACTGGTCTGACTAGAACTTGAGAGCAGAGCCCGGAGTGTACATACAGAACAGCGACAATACCACAGCTCCCACTCCTGTAAGCTGCTTTATCATAAGGCAACAGCACTTAATTTAGCTCTTAATAAAAAGTGTCAGAAGATTAAGACAGAGCAGAAGATTTCTACTGCCATCCTGGGATTTAGAGGTTATATTGAAATCATTAATACAACCACTATTTGAACTCTTTTGATCACCAAGTATTAAATTCATCCATAAGTACATAAATCCGCGGAATCAGGAAAGCAGAGCTACCCAGCTTCGCCCATCCCTTTTCACTTGCCACTTGCTTTTCTTATCATTGCCTGTGGTTGTAAGGTCTTTCAATCATCTCCTGAACCACATAAAGAACCAATACTGCAGTTCCTCCCCATAAAATGCCATCCCATATTCTCTTAGAAGCTCTGTTTTCTTATTTCAGACTCTCTCAAAGCATACATTAAAATCCCAGGAGACTTAGTTCCCTCCTCAGGGGTCCTGGGCGTGCTTTGGGCCAGCTCTGAGCCCAGAGCAGCAGGTTTGACTTTTCCCTCTGCTCTTTGTAGCAAGCAGATATTTCTCAAGCACGTTTAAATGATACTGATGAGTCTAGATAGATTTGCAGTATCCCCAGCCATGATAGCCCAGCAGAGGCACTGTAGTGTGCTAACTGAGGGTGAGACAAATTTTATGGGTCAATATAGGAATGTACCCCCTATTCCCCAGGTGGATTTAGGTATGTCTTACATTCCTGCAGTGAATGTCTGGCTGTATGTTATGAGGAGGCTGGGAGATGGGATGTGCCATCCCTCCTTCGTGTCCTTGTGGGCAGGAGCAGAGGTTTGCTTTGTGCACAACAGGGCAGCACGCACCCTGCCTGAGGTTTTGTTAAATATTAGTCCTTCTTCTTGTCATGCTATTATCTTGCCTATCGTGTAGAGCTTTCAGATTTATCTCCGAGGCTTTTGGATTTATCCCTGAAGATTTTATTCTCTGTTTTGTTATGATGCTATTGAGTCCATGGCTACAAGTACTCATCTGCCAACAGAGCTGGTGTAGCAAAGCTGTTCTGGCTTGCACATGCCACTGTAGTAGGTCTGATTGTAGATCCAACGACATTATCCCTGTGATGCAGTGGTAAAGAAATAAATCTTTTGTTGGGAAGTTTTGCGGCTCTTAGCCCAGGGTCCGATCCTCAACTGGGTGGGAAGAAATCCAGTCCTACTCAGTGTGAGTGATAGCAGAAATCTTCACTTTATTGAAAGCAGGCTCTAACTTATCTACACTGCGGCTTCAAGCTAGCTCAGCAACAGCAACTGATAGGTTACATTTTCATGTTCATCCTACTTGCGGTTTCTGCGATAAGCAAGCTCCCTCATATTTTCACATCTTGTTTTTCCTTGAAGTTGTCTACCACCTTTAGCCAAGAACAGTCCGACCTTGAGGGAACAGGAAGCAGCCTGCTGTCTATGTGACAGCAACTGCTTTAACCATGGCTCTGACTCTGGTCTTGATTGTGCACCAAATCCATATAACTAGAGCCCAGGCTGCCTTGCCCCAACGGGCCTAGCGTTATACCCCGGGATCCATGTCCATGCTCCCTCATTTTTTCTCCACAGTGTCTCTTTTTTACTTTCAATAAAATGAGTGACTGATTAGAAACCACCCTCTAAAGCCAGAAGACCTCAAAGCGTTTATTAAAACAAAAGTCTACAATTGAAATGGATGAGGAAGTGTAGCAGTCAGGGAACTGTAACAGCAATTCTGTTGTTGCTGTTTTAAAAGTTAACAAACATTTCTAACTCAGACAAAGGATTATGGTAATGAGCCTTCTGAATCGAGCTGCCTTCCCACAGCCGCAGCTTCTAAGACAATGGCTACGTTTTCTTCTGAAAACGACTCACTCATTAAAAGAAAGATGTCGAGAACACACCATTCTCACAGAGAAGCAATTTCTCTAATTATGTTTTCTATTCCACTTGGATAAAACTGTTATTCCACAGTATCATGCCATTGTTCTGTGTTCTCTCACATTTTTTTCTACCCTTGAAATGAAGATCCGTGCAAAACCCCTACTTACTACTGCAGAAAACTGTTGGTTTGGGGTGTTTTTAAGCACCCCTCACTGCAGTGCTGACAGCTCAGGTTAGATTACGGGATCTCTTAAGGGGGTGAAATGGTCTTAGTAATGCTTTCGACTTTCATTACTCAGCCAGATTGTGGAGTCTATCAATTACACCTCCATTGACACACCGGTGAATTAATTGGTGTGTTTGACAAGGACAGCTATTACCCCGTGTTGGTCTGACAGCTGGCTTTGATATCAGGAATTTGTCAACCTTCCCCTTCACATGGGCTGCTGGAGGAACAGTTGAGTAGATCAGGTGAGGACATTGCAAGATATTATTTTTTCTTTTCAACAACAGCTGGTGATAACCTAAACCCTAAATAAAATCACAGACATTCATAACATCAATAAGCAAACAGCATTCCAGGCCTGTGCTATAAAACAAGCTCCTGTCTGGGCTGACAAAGTGTTCAAGGAGTCAGAAAACGAATTTATTATCAGAAAAGTTAACACCTTTCAGTAATGACTTTCTATGTGTCCTTCAAATGCCAGTTTTACTTATTGGGTGGGAGTATTTTAAATTTATCAGAGTTTGAGGACTGGCACTTACAAAACAGCTGATAACTTCGCCTTGTTTAAGACCAGGGGTAAGATTTGAATTGCAGTTGGATGTAAATAGTGCTGGGCACAGAGAACCTTGCTGGGAAGCCATGCAGCTCACTGGCTGCCACTGCCCTCCTTTAAGACAGTCTCTGTTACTTTCAGTTTTCCTTTCTTTTCTGTGGCTGCTCAAGAGAGCTTTTCCCTTGCCTTTGAAGACCAGATTAGAGAACTACTCAGAAATTTAACAAAGAGAACAACATGTGGGCGTGCTCCCCTCTGGAGCTGGCAGAGATTAGTTAGCCTCAGAGCCTTAGACTTACTGCTACCTTGTCCAGAGAGAAACTCCTCATCTCATCCCCAGCTCAGCAAGAGGTCATCCCTTTTTGAGTAAGGAGCAAAAGCCAGGCCTTGGCTTTGCCCCCTCTGCCCCACCGATGGGCACAGAGAGGAAGAAATGCCCTTGAAGCCAGTGGTCCCTCCCTCCTTGAGCCTGACAGTACAGCAATGAAAACAGACTGATTCTCGCGGCCTAAAGCAGCTCAGGAGCGAACCCTCAGACACATAACTTCATTAGGTCTGGAATTTAGCACCAGTCATGCTCAAAAGTTAGTTTGTAAACAATTACTGTATGCTAAAGCTATTAGAGAGTCAAGAATTACAGAAGCTCTGTAAAATGGAAAAAAAAAAGAAGAGCCCAAAACTTTCTAATTCTCCAGCTCGGCAAACAAGCTACTTCCCAAGGCAAACTGCAGATGCACCAGCGAATCAGATGCTTTGGGACAGTCCTTTAGCCACAAAGCAAGTATATTTTTTCTTGAAATAGAGTAGTTTGGGTTTGGGGTTTTTTTTAACAATAATATGGAGAATAGGTCAGCAGCATCCATTACCCTAAGAATGCAGACATGTATGGACTTTTAGCTGGGCTCTAAAAGGGACTGAATCCTTGGGGAGATTGGTCAGTCTAGCTAGTGGCACTGTGAGAGCAGAGTCCATTCCTAAGAGCTGGCTTCTCCAGGCAGAGTTCTGAATTTCCCACGTTTTAGAAGACATGCTCAGGGAAGAGCTGCCCAGAGCTGCCTGAACTGGCCAGCAAAGGATGGTTGAGTCCCCATCACATAGTTTTCCTCCAAAGCAAGTGAAGCATTTGTCTGCACATAGATATCACTGTAAATCCTCCCTCTTACAGCTGTGTTTCCCTTCCTTGAGAAAACTCAATGAATAGGAGCGGCTCCCCTCCATCCAGTAAGCAGTAATCCCTGGGTTAATTGTGGGCCTTGATAGGATTTCTGCACAAGCTATGTACTGAAGTGCACAGCACGCTGAAGATTTCAGCAAACTGGCTATGCCAAGCGCATTTAGAAAGATTTATTGGGAAGTAGTTAAACACCTAAGGAATTAAAGCACAGTGGCTAGGTGGCAACAGAGTGGGAGGATGGAGGCTTCATTTCTTCCTAGGCAGTTGGATGGTTAGGGGTGTTTTTGCACTTTCCCACCCTCTTCACACTAAAAAGCCTTTAAATCTGTGTTTCTTGCTATTAGATTTGCTGCTGATACCAAAAAGGACTTCCTTTTTAAATATTGTCAAGACCATGGTGGGGTGAAGCATTGCTGTCCTGGATAGTGTTTGGCTAAAAGCTTCAAAACATCCAGCAACTGTATTATCATTAGATCTAGGAATTACTGGTCTTTTAAAAGGATAATAATGCAACCAGGTTGTTATTTATACCTTACTAGTTTTGAGAGTAACTGGTATACAGTAAAGACTCAGTCATCCAAAGCTTGGTGAAAAAATACATAGGAACTGCTAGGACAGTGTTTATGACTCTATTGAGAGGAAATAGCTGTAGCCAGCTCATTTGTTTTCCTTGACCAGGTCACATGTCCGTGGATGGCAAATTCATTTCATCTGACACGCAGACACATGGTTAACACCAAACTTCTTTAGCAGCTAGTCCATGAAAGTTGTAAGGATGAGCTGCTTGCTTTCCCTGGAGCAAACACCGTGATGGTACCTGCCTGCCTCAGCTTCATAACACTCCTGAGTGGTTTCTTGTTCTGCATTTTATCTCAGGAAAAAACAAAGGTGGAAGTGAAACAGCTTGTCTGGCTCCAAAGCTCTAAGTGACAAATTGCAAGGAGCTGGAACAGTGCAATGGACAAAACATACCCCAGTCTCTGCAAGTTTGGTGCTATCACCTCTGAATGAAATGGATGAATTAAAAAGATGATTCAATCAGCAAGTAAGAGGAAAGCTGGAAAAATTAAATGCAGTTTAATGGTGAAACATTTCTATTTTTGAGGCACTTAGGTTAAATTATGCAGATGTACATCAAGCTAACTTTCAAGTCAAAGTGACCTTTGGTTAACATATATTACAATAATCTTATTTCACAAAATATTTATTGGGAAAAAAAACCCAAATACGTGAGATACAGAGAATTTGCCATTTCAGGTACTTGGCTTTACTCAATTAAAAAAATGCAGCCTTGTAAGTGTTCATTGGTAGCAAAAGAAGCACAAGGATACAAGCAGATAGTGTCGTCACAATCAAGTGTTAAATGACCTGAGCCATAACTGCAGTAGTAGATTTCTTTTAGAGAAAGGATGGTCAAGTAGACATAGGCAGTAAGATTACCTTAAAAATGTTTTACTGTAGACTTAAAATAGCTGCCCAGCTCTAAAAAAGAGGAAGGGGAGGGGGGTGAGAAGAGAGAGAGAACATAATTTCAAAACCCTTAGCTTATTTTTAATTTATAGTCCTTGGAAAAAAAATAAGTGGATAGCCCAATCATTTATATGCCTGGGCAAAAGCAATACATCTATATAAAAGTACAGTGATATATTTCTGTTGCTAGTTTAATGTGCTGCTCTGTGCCCTGCGTGTTCTGATTCATTGGAGAGCAGCAATCATGTCGACAGGAGCTGTTCTTCAGTTCCCATCAGCGACAACTAAAGGCCAATTCAAGGTTGTGGTGGGGTCATGAATCTAACATAGTCACTGATAGAACAATTTCCCTTCTGCCTGACACCGTCAGTGGAACACAGAGGGAATATACAGCAAGGACTGCTGCAGGTATGTCTTGTTATTCTCATCCTTCCTCTCCCCACTCCCTCCTCCTTTCTTATTTTTAATTTTTTGGTTATGGTCTGTGCTGTTAAGAAGGAACCTCTGGGGAATACAGAACCACTCAGTGGAAAATAAGAAGACGGGAAACTTGTAAGCCTTATAGAAAGCAGCGTACTCCTGGCCTCTGTGCCCCTATGCAGCTCAACATCAGTTCAGTTTGGAAGCTGGATCCACCCCAAGACAGCAGGAGCCATACATCTCTGCCAGTCTTATAAACAAGAGAGGTGCTGGACCAAACTCCACAGGGATTTAATCTCTGGTCTGGCACCCTTTGTATTAAATAGAGGGATTTTTATCTGGACAGAACCCCACCAGAGTTGCTATCCTTCTGCAGGATGAAAATCAGACCTGATATTTTTGCCTGTTATTTTTGCACACTGAATCATAGAATCATAGAATGGTAGGGGTTGGAAGGGACCTTTAGAGATCATCTAGTCCAACCCCCCTGCAGAAGCAGGTTCACCTAGATCAGGTCACATAGGAATGTCATAGATGATCCTTCCAGGGGACTTGGCAGAAGCTTTGAACAAGTCACAAAATAAAGAGCCAATTCCCACTATTGTTTCTACCATACATGTCCCAGGGAGAGCAGATTTTGGACTGAATGAGTAAAATCTCACTGTTGGTCATCACAAGACTGAGTTGGTGTGCCTCAGCTCTGCAAATTCTAAGCACGGGACGTGAGGCTCATGTTGAGGAGCCACTGCACTACAGCCGATGGAAATACTTTATGCAGTAAGCTTTACATTTTGACAAATTACTTCCAGTACCTGAAGTCTGCAGGTTGTACCATTCTCTGCTTTCCCTATTAGAAGCAGCAGAACTGTAAAATGGGCATTTGCAGATTTCAGTTAGAAAGAGACCACATTGCAATGAATGTTTAAATGAAGCTAGAAAGAACCACAGATCACCAGTTCAAAATCTAAAATAGCCAGTTGGTACAGCAAGGGACACAGTTGTACTTGATGGTTTGTATTTCCCATGGCCAAGCAAAAAGCCTAGATCATATCTGCAGGGAATAGGGATAGGCCCAAGCTTTTTTTACGACTAAATTTTCCTCCCTTGTTCATACTCAGAGCGAGGTCACACTGTAGAGGTCTCTGAAAAGGCTGTAAGTGAACTTGACCTCGCTGAGGCTCAAGTCCCTCTTCAATGGACTGAACAGACAGAGCTGAAAAGACAGTGAGCATTGGTATTGTCAAATGATGGTGTTGGGCAGGGGGCTGGGATCTCTACAAGCCTGCAGGGCTGAGTCTTCTCCAGCCTTCTCCTTCTGAGGCAAATGCACCAGGCACCTCAGCAAAGATGGAGGACAGGGACTGCAGCAGTACCAGAAAGCATGAGGAGACCCGAGAGGAGTGTTTTAGTGGCCTCCCAGAGTCAGCACATGGGCTCACAACCACATCTCTTGCACAATCAGCAAGGGATTTTTAGCAATGAGCAATTAGGTTGTGAGTAGGACCTCAGTGGAGGCTGTGATGAAGGACCTTGCTTTGAGCACTCTTAAATCAGTAGGCAAAGGTGTGTGAGGAGGTCGCCTGCTCTTTCCTGATGATTGCTTTCTTGGGCACCTCTGCTACATCTGCTCACACACATACTGTAACACAGACGGTGAAAGAGAGAAATTGTCCCTTTTTCAGTGCCAGTGATTCTTCAACCACACACAAAGCAGTGTTGCCTTTGGATGGGTCTCTGAAGCTCCAGTCAACATTCTGAGTCCCGGAGCCAGTCCTTCTCAGGCTGAGACACTTTGGCAAAGCAAAGCCTGAAAAGCAATGGGGGCTGAGTGTGTGTGCTGGGCTATAAACATGGCTTCAGAGTCCAGAGTTGTCCTACAGTTACCAGCTGCAAACACTAAAATCACAGCATTTTTGGGAAACATTGAAACCAAATTAACAAACAGCTCAAATCTAAAAATATAGCTGTAATTTACAACTCCCTTTAATAGAATTTTATCCCTGCACTTGCTGTAGCTGAAGATATTTATAGATAGTGTAAAAAAAGGGGACAGGAAATTCGTATTTATGAATAATAAGGAAGAGCTGTAAATGGAAAGAAGAGAGATTGTGCAGCATTCCTGCTGAAATGCAGGCATCCCCAGTGATGTCCTATCAAGGATGTTAACTCTTACCCGCTAACCCCAGCCTCTGGCTCAGCCCCTGTCAGCTGTACACAGCTGTGTCTAGGGATGTGATGCTTTGCTTTTTCTTTTTTTTTCACTCTTGTTTATCCTGTTGTAGTTGCTCCTAATCAAACTGCTGCAGAGACGATCACAGCATGCATTTGAACTCAAAGGTCTTTAGCCTCTTACTGAGCAACTTCCACATGTGCATGCGTCCGTCACACCATAGGGGAAGAAAATGGAGGGTCTAAAACCTCTTGTCCTCAAGTATTACAGCTAAACACAGCTTTTAGCCTTTCTTTGGGTGGAATGTTTTGCCATATTGATTTCATTTCCATTAAAAATTCTTCTCTGGAAATGAAAGACTTGGATCTGTCTCATTATTTTAGATCTGAGCTGGCAACTGAGTTAATATTAAAACGACATACAGACACAAATCACATTTCCTGTGTTACAAGTAACTGGAGCAAAGCGAATATTCCAACATTAATAACTTACCTTATGAGCTTAGATCCTTTTTCTTTTATATTTTTTTCTGGAACTTCCACAAGAAGACTGCCATTTCCTCCAATTTATTCATAATTCAAATTTGGTCAACAATTTAAAAAAAAAAAATTACCTACCAGACTCCTAGCATTTGGCTTCCACTCTCACTGCTCAGTATTTGCAACCAAGTGCTAGTCACCATCGTGTAATTAAGTCACATCATATATTTTCCTCAGCTAAATCAAAATTTAATACCTCTGGGAAAAAGGACCATTGATGTGCCTATAAACTCCAAATTTCTACAAATAGTCTTGTCTCTGACTGAATTTCATCTACATTCATTCTGGCTAATGACAGCTCAGATGTTTAGCAAATTATCATTAAAACAGGCAAAGCGGTTTTATTTCCTTGCTTCGCTGTAAAGAAAGAAAATGCATTCTCTTTCCTTTAGCAGTCTTTAACTTCATTGGCTACCCAGTTCTTTGTCTTCCCCCTGGTTTATTAACACAGAAAGGGCTACCAACAACAGCTGTCTTTTAGACAACTTTTATCCACCTCCTAGAAGCAGCCTTTGAGTTTCTGCATATCCATGGGTCACAAGTGAAAACCAACACTAAACCACAGAAACCTCTAGTATCAGGAGCAGAACAAGAAATCTTTCACTCTTTCTCCCAGTTCTTGTTTTGGTTTCATTTTCCTTACCAAGGACGGGCTTTTTCCTCCTTTTCTTAGTTATTTTTGTCATTAATTTCTAATTGTATTCCTCAGTTACTCTGGGATTAACAAGACATGAAACTTGCACATAGAAACTTTAAAAGCATCAAACACACCTTTCCCACTTCTCCTTCTCTGACTTTCAGCTAAGCAGTCAGGTGCTCCTCACACACAAAAATCTCTGCCATCTTGATAGGATGCCATTTCTTTCCATTACCACTGGAAAGGCAGCGTCTCACCAGCTCCAAGTCCTTACCATGCACTGCAAATCCAAGCAGAAGATCAAACTTGATCAGACACAATCCCCTTGTGTGTATGGAGTAAGTTATTTCACATGCCCGTGGGCTGTGTGGTGCCTGTGAGGTGAGCCACCCAGGAGGCTCGGCTGGTGGCCTGGATACCTGCACCTTCTGTGAAGAGATAAAGATAATAGAGATAAAAAAAGAAAACCTGTCCTGGGAGACAGCATTATTAAGGCATACTTGGGAGAGGTTTCTCTCTGCTTCGCTGCTGTAATGACTGCCTAACTTCCAGCTGTCTGCTCCAGCAACCGCTGACTGTGCTGCAGTTGTGCAGGGAGGCTGCGGGCTGCTCTGTGAGACGCCAAGGCGATTAGAGGCGCATGCCACCTGGGCTGCTGGCCCAGCACAAGCACCACGGGGCCTACAGAGGGAGCTGGAGCATTACCCAAAAAGATTACTTATGGAATCAACAGAGTGAACACAGGACAGCAGGTGACAGCTGTGTGTGAGCTGCAGACCTTCCGTCACTCCTGAAGAGCGACCAAAGTGTGAGGTGTAACTCTGCAGGGTGACTTCCTGCCCTGTCAACAGGGCTTGTCCACAGCAGGCACAGGCTACCATGGCCACTGCTGCAGGAGCTGCCAGACACCTCTAAGGGCTGTCCCAAGTTCAGCCAAGCGCTCACAGCCGTACGCTGTGTGTTTAATTCGAACACGTGAGATGACTTCATCCCGGGGAGGATCTCTGCCAACCCGATCTTTGATGCTGCTAAATGGATGCAAAGATTTTAACACCAGTTTGCATGAGTCCAGCTCTTAGAAATGAGGAAAAAAGGATGAGCTTCTCCAAAGAAAATCAGAGCCGGAGCAGGAGCCACACTGCAGTTGGGAGGGCAGCTCAGCTCTCCCAAGACAGGGAGCTCTCCTTCCAAATCTATTCCACCTTCTAAATGGCAGCGCTCTCTGCATTTTTGGAGGAGACAGAATAGATTTAGAAAGTGGCTGCTTATCGATTTATAGTCTTTATACTGGACATAGCTTTTTATTGAAGAAAGCAGATACTCGATAGTGTTAACTAGTAATGGGAATTGACTTTTCACTAATTGCACAGGACCTGGCGTTAATACACTTTAATAGAATGTAGGCCTGTGCACTCCAGATCAATCCAAAAGTTTTTCCTGACTGTGCTGCAGACAAAGGACTCCCACCACCACCACCACCATGGCTAAATAAGATGTTTTATTTCTTTATTTCTTATTCCTCCAATTACTGAGATAAGGACATATCTCCAGGGAATGAGGGAAATGCTTTAACTCGGCTGCTCTTCCCGTGTTTGTTTGCTCCATAGGGATCATTATTTCCCCGCCTGCTATTCTGCCCCATTTGCTTAGTTTGTACACAGAGGAGTGTTTTTGTCCTCCTCAGGTACTGTGGAATGCAGGCAGAATAAATGTCCTGAAGGCTGACAGTAGAATTAAACCTATTTACTATTTAATAAATATTATAATATTTATAATTCATAATAATTTTATTTTTATTCTTATTATTGGCTTATTTCCAATGTTAATGTTATGAAACAAATTCTCTATGTGTTCAGCTTCACCTTCTGGTTTCTTGTTAGAGGAGCACACGGGGATTAACAGCTGTGCTCTGCTGAACATCCTCTCCCTCCCCAGCCCTTCACCTCCAGCCAGCCTCATCTTGAACTACTCCTTCCCTCAAAAAGCTCCAGCTTCCAGAAGAGCAGTCCCTGTCTGGCAATCTTGCTGGGTTTCTCTCTCTGTCCAGAGAGCATGTCTCTCTCAGTCCAGAGAGCATGGTGTAATTGTCTCTGACAAAATGGCTGGTAGTTATTAAAAACCCCTCGAGGTTAACTCGGGTGTAGCTCCCCAGGGCTCTGCAGCTGGTTGTTGAGAAGGTATCATGAGTTTGTGGGGTCCAACAGAGGAAAGCCAGCATGCTCAGTCACAAACACTGCATTTTTCACCCAAGTGCTAACAACAACACTAATTTGGGACATTTGCTAAACTAAATCTTGCTTCCATTATGCAGTTTACATTTAGTTTGCCTGTCAGCCACCTATGTAATAAAGTTGAAGAAAAAAAGAAAAAGAGATCAAGACTCAGTCATTGTCCCACTGAAACTCTCACAGAAAATGGGGATATATATTCTCACAGCAAACAGTGGTTCCAAGTAGAGCAAATTGGAGTTCCAGCCCCTTTTAGGCACTATTACCAGTCAAATAAAGCAGCTAATAGTAAAGGATTGATGTTTTATTTCATGCACTTAAATAAAACAGATTGGCAAAACCTTACTAATTGTTTATGACACTCAAGCCTTATACCAGCCAGCTCCTGGAGACAGGCTCCTGCAAAAGGGCAGTTTTTACTACCACCTTCAGGCTTTTAAAGTGTGGAAGTCCATGACTCTGAATAAAGTTTGAAGTGCCCTCACTTTCAATTACCTCTCCCATAATTATCAGCAGCTTTTAGGTCTCCCTTTAGCCTCTCTGAGGCCAACTGAAGGAAAGCCCCCTTCCTCAAAGCAGTGGTATATGGGGGCTGTCAAGGGCACTGCTAATTAATACTTCATGCTAGTTAGTGATGTACACTTGCATCATGAGAAAATGATGTTCAGCTCCCTGTAGTTCACACACCTTGACTTCTGTCACTGGCATCCCACTGAATGGACCCCAAGATGAGTATTTCTCCTCATAGAGACGAAAGCAGCTCTGAATCCTAAACTTCATAAACTTTTGAACGCTTCTGGCTTGCCACAACACTCCTTGTATAACAGAACCAAAATGCAGAGGGAAACTTCCTCCCTCCACAGCAGAGGAGATGCTCCATAGGTTTGTCCCAAAGGCTACTGCTCCGCCATGCTCAGGCACAGGAGGATACAGGAGGATGCAGGAGGTCCCCTCTCGTAGTGCTTTGGGCTGAATGGGTCAGTTTAGCAAATGAAAGGACAATGAATGTGGTCTCACAGGCAGATTAAGGGCCCCCCTCAGGATGCAGCACAAATGTCCTCATTTAGCTCAGTTTTGGTCTGGGTTTCAGGAAGCCACACCACCTGGTTCAGTTTGGATTGCTGCAGGGCTGCAGCAGAGAGCTGGACTGACCTCGCTGGGGAGCTCAGCTGCCACTCAGTGGCTGAAGGCTCTGCTTGGCATCTCACCTGCCACATTGAAACCCTTCTGCTGGGGGGGACAGCCTCCCCTGGTCCCTGTTGTGGCTACCCTGGAATGCTGGGATCAACCTGCTCAATAAGCACCCAACAAAGCTCTGACAACTATGTAATTACTGTTTTCTTTTGTATTTTGTTGATGATTGCTTATCAAACAAATGAGGACTCAAACTACAGCTCAGCCCTAAGAAAATAATAGCAGTTTACCATGACTACTATTTGAAAGCACGTTCTGGTTTTACCTGTAAAACTCTGCTAATAGATTGCTAATATCCTATCCTGAAGTGAATTTATGCCATTATTAATCAGTGATGAAGCCTCCTTTCTTTATCTTCTTTTCAAATTAAGGTAGTTTATACACAAAGAGCCACTCCACTAGTAGTGCCAGACATTTGGTTTCTTCTGGATACCTGCAGATATGCAGAGTAACTTGCCCTACAGGAATGTGTTATTCAGTGAGACGGGACTTACGAGTGAAAGGGAAACCATTTCTGATCATAACCTTGGCTTTGCACTTCTAGTAATTATCCTTTAATTTCATTACCCTATTTGAAATAGAATTGTAACTAGAAAAAAAACATTTGGCATTCCCTGATGTGTACTCTGATATGCATTTGCTTTTTATTCAAATATAGATGTTCTCTATAATACTACCAAAGAAAGGGGGAAAATGAAGCAAAACTGAAATGTCAGTAGCAATTTCTGACATGTGAGAAGCATCATCAGCTAGTGCTGGATGGTAGGCAAGGGTTTTCAATTCACTTTAAAGAAAAATAGAGTTGTGAAATTGGTGGAGTTAAAAAAAATAGGTAAAGGGGGGAACAGCTACATCTCTGTTCCTCCAGGAGAACTCTGTTGCACATGGTGGTATTTTGATACTAAGTTGGCTGTAACTGAGTGACAAATGGGCCTTTCAGATTACACTGAAGCAGAAGATGCAGAAGGATAATTTCCAGCCTTCCAGTGAATTGTTAAATAATTGTTGACTACTGAATAATAATCAGTGAAACAAGGGTCCTCTTTACTCATGAGTACAAAACATGCACTTAGGCAGAAGGTGGTTTTGAATCTTCCTTCTTGACTCCTCTTGGACGGGATTTGAATAAAATCTACTTTGATCAATGGGAACTTATACCATGTTATTTGCACCTTGTATTTCTGAGAGGTGAGCTCCAACACATTTGGCTGTGTCAGCTGCATATACAGTCCCACATGCACGTGCTTACATATCCAGAGTTTTACTGAGAAGATGTGAAAACTGCCAGATGGGATTCGGGAGCTGAATCGGCCTTAGACCATTTGGGTCTATGCCCCTGCCCCTGCCCCAAATCAATTTAATTAAAAAAAAAGTTAAGGAAATTACAGGTTCAAAGTTAGAGGCTTATGTTCTGCTGTTCTGGATGAAAAACATTACTTAAAACTAAGGAATCAGGATGTCTTCAGACAATACATGAGAAAAGTGTGCATGTCAGAAAACTCAGCATGTCACTCCAGTTTGGGATGGAAGCACCCAGTTGGGATGGGGGTGTGTGCATGTAGAGCTGGATGTTGCAGTTCATTTACACCACAGGAAGAGAAAGTGCAGGTATCTTCGCAGCAATTCCCATGATGGATGTCCTTTGTCAGTGGCCCTGCATTCTCATTTGCTCCAAACCAGATCTAGCCCCATGTTTTACTTCAAAGAGTCAGAAGTTCACAGAAAAGGAATTAACACAGGGGAGTCACAGAAGGCTGACTGCCATTCAGCAGTATCTCGACTGGCTTGAGAATTGAGCAGAGAGGAACCTCATGAGGTTCAACAAGGACAAGTGCACAGTCCTGCATCTGGGAAGGAACAACCCCACACACCAGTACAGGCTGGGGGTCAAACTGCTGAAGAGCAGCTCTGCAGAGAGGCCTGGAAGTCCTGATTGATAATAAGCTAAATATGAGCCTGCAATGTGCTCTCGTGGCCAAGAGCATCCTGGGATGCAGCAAGAAGAGTGTGGCCAGCAGGTCAAGGGAGGTTCTTCTCCCTCTACTCTGCCCTGGTGAGGCCTCATCTGGAGTACTGTGTCCAGTTCTGGGCTCAAGAGGGACAGGGAAGTGCTGGAGAGAGTCCAGTGCAGGGCCATCAAGATGATCAGGGGAACAGAACCTCTTTCATATGAAGAAAGAAAGGCTGCGGGAACTGGGGCTGTTTAGTCTGGAGAAGAGGAGACTGAGGGGAGATCTTATTTATAAATATCTAAAGGGTGGGTGTCAGGAGGTTGGGACATCTCTTTTTTCTATAGTAGCTTGCAACA
Source organism: Colius striatus (assembly GCF_028858725.1). NCBI lineage: Eukaryota > Metazoa > Chordata > Aves > Coliiformes > Coliidae > Colius > Colius striatus. The sequence goes on along the minus strand of NC_084765.1, from coordinate 6,819,687 downwards.
GGACAAGGGGTAATGGGATGAAGCTGGAACACAAAAAGTTCCACTTAAACATAAGAAAAAACTATTTCACTGTTCAGGTGAGGGAGCCCTGGCACAGGCTGCCCAGAGGGGTTGTGGAGTCTCCTTCCTTGGACATGTTCCTATGTGACCTGATCTAGGTGAACCTGCTTCTGCAGGGGGGTTGGACTAGATGATCTCTAAAGGTCCCTTCCAACCCCTACCATTCTATGATTCTATGAGTCATGAAGTGAAGGTAGTTGCCACAGAACAGGCTGGATAAATTGTACCTTTCTGTTGGTTTGGGTTGTTTTGTTTTGTTTTTTTTGATAAAAGCAAAAATAATTCCAAAACACAGCAGTAGGAAGAAAACCTTCTCTTGGAAAAACAACATCTGGGTTTGTCTAAAGATACAACTGTCATTAGCATAAGTTAATTACTCTGCTTTCTACCCAACTAGCTTATGACCACATCCAACAGAAAGCATATAAAAAGTCATCTATTCCACCTCTCCATCTTCAGCTGCCTTGCCCCCATTTCCAAACCCAACTCTCATCTCCAACAGGAAGCCTAAATATTTAAGACCAATTCCAGGCATTTGGGACTTATAATTTCATAGAGACTTGAGTTTTTTTCTGGACCATCTCTACAGGACAATCCAATGATTTTATTTTGGGACCTCAGCGGTGGACAGATACTTTATTTTAGGAGTACACAGATGGTTGCTCCACAGCTGCCTTCTGCAGTGCCTTCTTAAGATCTCGGGCACTATCTCTATTCCTGTGCCAGCACAAAAGCATAAGGAACAGGTGAGGGTGAACAATGTTTTTGTCTGAACAGCCCCATCAGCTTCAGTGCTTTGTCATGACACATTTCACTTGTGCAGAACCTATCTATTTGCTTGGTCTGCTTATCTACCTAAGCAATTCCACTGAAGTGAATAGGACTGTTGGTATGAGCTTGCTCCCAAGACAGAACAGCTTGCTATTGCCAATGAAATACATAGACAAACTGGCTTGATAGGGCAGTGTAGCTGAGATTTGGAACAACTTAAGGAATCTTGCATGAGGTTAGGCATAATGCACAAGGATATTTAGCATAGTAATAACTGATTTTTCTCAGAGACTGATCTGAAACTCCCATCAAGCAGCACAAAGATAGTGTCTGAAAGCTAAGAGGAAATGTAATCAGGCTAATTAATACCTATTAAGAAGAGCTGATTGTCAGGAGAAAGATTGCAGCAACAGTGAAGCCAGCTGGCAGGATCCAGTCCAACTGCCATGGGAGTCACCTGACAGAGCATTACCATGTTATAAAACAGAAAGAAAGGAGCAGCTTAGAGGTTTGACACTGGGAGTAGTTATGTTTTTTTTCCTTGAGGATTTTTTTATGTATGTGTTACAAACTTGATATAGAAAACTGAGAAGAAAACTCATTCCTTTGAATCCATCTGGATTATCAGGTACTCTGAGGAAGGATGAACTAGAACAAGAAATACTGAATTTAGAAAACTTTGCTGCTGAAAGGTGGTAAGATCTGATTTTTTACCTTTAAGTAGCTGTGTTAATGGAATAGCTCTGTAGTCTTTATTTACACATTAGATTGTGATGTTTGTTTCTCCTCTATTTGGGCGGGCTCTGGAGAACATACTTTGATACATAGTTCCAGTTTCTTAGATGACTTATGAGGTCTTAAGCCCTATGAATCAAGTAATATCCCAGTGATTTCTCCCAGAACATTAAATTCTGATGGTTCTGGTAAATGGCTTAACTTGGGACACTTAGCTGGTGCTATTTTCTTTAATGTAAGTAAATTAGCATTGTCTATTTCATATTATTAATTCGGTAACTAAAATGAATAAAGTAGGTAGAGCTATCAATTTAAATGTAACAACAAATGGAAAAACAACAAGGAGAAATCATGACAGAAGAGAATTGTTTCAATTTCTGGCTGCAGTCTGAGACGCCAAATCAGTGTTTGCTCTCAGGAGGTTATAGTAGTGTCGTCACCTATGGGCGAGATAGAGAACTGAGATCATTGCACTTTAGTTACATTGCCCTAACTAGAGCATAGAAGGGCAAGTCATTTAGTGTGCTATACAGATTTAATTTGGTGGTGAGTACACAAGAAAGGCTGCCAAAGGAAGCTGGGGGAAGAAGAGAAGAATTAGGGCACTTAGTAGTAGCAGTAATAGCAAGAGACCCAGGGAAAGTTTTCTCATCCCCAGATACCCATCTTGCCTTTCCTCACCTTGGCTTAACACATCTTGTGGTGAGCTGCTTCTGGTTCCTATTGTAGCTACTCCAGTAAAATGCTGTCAGTGTGTTTACCTGTTTGCCTGGGAAACAGAACCCATGTGGTTAGTCACCTGTGTATTGCACACTGCTAGTAGCACCAGTGTGGATGTCAGTTTTCTGCTCTGCTAATGAGTGCAGGACCCTATTGTGAGTGGATTTCTTGGCTACCTAACACCGAATTTCTAAGGGAATGCTGAGGCAGAAGCTCTAAATCAAGGTTTTCTAGTGAACACTGTACACAGTGTGTAAAAACTGTGTTGATATCTTTTTTTTTTTTTTTAAAAAAAAACCAGCCTAACAATCAGAAAGGTGTTTGGGGGCTGGGTGAGAAATTCTTACATTCAAGGGCTAATCTTATACTCCAGTCGGCTCTATTGCAACCTGACACATGTGGGTATTGCCTCTCTTCGCCGGGCTCGATTCCTGAACCTATTAAATGAGGAATCCCCTATTCGAAGTCGGGGGATGCTCTCCCAGCAAGGGCACAGGGAGCTGACGGTTCAGGTTCGCGGGGAGCCGATGCCCTCTGCTGGGTACTGGAAGCTTCTACAGCAGAAATCCCTCTAGTCAGAGCAGGAGAATGCGCTTCGAGTAAAACCCCTACGATGAGTTAACTCAGTAGTTTAATTATTACAACTGTTCACATTTCCCTTCAACTTTCTTTTTAAATATGTGCTTGGAGGAGAGCTGTTAGTTTGAAATCTAATTGCAGTGAATGACTATAAGAATAGTTCTGGTTACAGCTTGGACATTGGTAAATATTAGTGCAGTTTGGAATGAAAGATGCTTACATAGGATCCTTTTAGTAAACTGTTCCTCTACTGTTAGTAGTATTTAAAAGCACATGTAAGTTAGAGGGAACTGTTTAGCCCGTTGCTACTTGTATAATATTGACAGGTTACATGGCAGTATAAAAGTGAGAAAAACTTTAAGAATGCTTGATTATTGGGGAAAATGATCTGGATCATGGGGAAGAAGCTACTGCATGTGTGTGTATCATATATTCCACTGAGAAATCAGTTGAAAACTGATGGAACTCTGCATTTGAGGCACAAATACGATAAAAAATGTGACTCTAGTTTTAGAGGAAGACAAATTGAAGCTGGAAACAGTATGTGTTGTGGTTTAAGCACTACACAGCTGCTCACTCCCTCTCTCCCAGTGGGATAGGGAGGAGAACTGGAAAAAAGTACTTGTGGTTTGAGATAAGAACAGTTTACTACCTAAAATAAAATAGAGCTATAGTAATAAAAATATATAATAAAGAGAAGTAAAATCCAAGGAGAAAAACTAACAGTGGAAGTGATGCACAGTGCAATTGCTCACCACATACCTGCCAATGCCCAGACAGTCCCAGAGATCAGTCCCTGCATACTCCCCCCAGTTTATATACTGCATGTGATGTCCTCTTTTATAGAATATCCTTGTGGCTAGTTCAGGTCAGCTGTCCTGGCCATGCTGCTTCTGCACTCCCTCACTGGCAGAGCATGGGAAAGTGAACCTTGACTTAGGATAAGCTCTAGTTAGCAACAACTAAAACATCAGTGTGTTATCAACATTATTTTCACACTGAATCCAAAACACAACCCTGTAGCAGCTACTGGGGAGAAAATGAACTCTGTCCCAGCCAAAACCAGTATAGTGTTTACACTTTTTCATGAGATGAGAACTCAAAGGCTTTAATGCCGATTCCAGCAAGCTGAAGTTGCTTCTGACATGTAACAAGTGACAGGTGTTCACCTGAACACATAACCTGTAGCTGTCACTACAGGATTTCAATGTGAGCTTTTGTGTAGTTGTCTGTTGATCCATTCCAGCTCATTTGGGTAACATCTGTAAGAAAAGGCTAAAAAGAAAATTAAAACAGGTATAAAATCAGGGGACAAAGAAACCTACTGATGTAAACTCGGATTTCTTTTTTTTGCCTTAGAGGCTTTAATTCTGACTTCTGGATTTATGAAGTTGTGCTTTTTGTGTAGGTCTGGCCATTTCCTGTTGTTTCTGATGTCTGGAATGGTCAACCAAGAGATTAAAAAAAACCCCATTAGTCTCCTTTGTTAGTTCCTAAGAGTTACCAACTTAATCAATTAAAAGAAAAATAAATTTGTGCTGTGTTTAAGGTTATAAGGTATCTCCCACAGATAAAAGCCTGTTGGCAGTATAGATGCTGAAAATGTTACTGTAACACCTTCTCTGAGTTAATTACTCAACTATACTGTATTGGTATTGGAGCATTTAACAGAAAACATCCCAGGGCACGTTCAATGAATTTGAAACTTTCAATGCTGCTAAGGGGGAGAAGAGCACATTCTGGCTCAAATATGACCACAAGACTATGTGGTAACTCTCACAAGATCCACAGAAGCACTCCCACTCTCTTTAAAAGACCTTTAAATTTGACCATTGTCATAGGTTTAGGTGAAGCTGCTTTTTGCTTGGTAACCAGCTGGTCACCATAAACAGTTCTTGAAACTTGCCCCTGCTCCAAGGTGGATCCACCTCCAGTCCAGACCAGCCAATATGGTGCCTCTACAGTCAATGTTTAAGAAGGGAAAGTGGAGGTAGGAGCACAATTGAAGAAGAGTAGCTCCAGATGGGGGAATCTTGCCACAACCTGTGGTGAAAACACAGGCTGTGACCCTGCAACCCACGGAGGGCAATGGCAGGACTAAGAGTCAACAGCAGCAATTGGTGAGTGTGCCCGGACACGCAGAGACTGTGGTGGCCGTGGCGCAGGTTGTGCCTGAGGGCCACAGTGAGTGTGCCTAATGGGCAGGACACTGTGTGAGGAGGCAGCCCATGGTGTAGGCCATGCTGGAGTGCCTGAGAGCCACGGACAGTGTGTGAGGAGGTGGCCATGGTGCAGACCATGCTGGAGTGCCTGAGGGCCGCAGTGTGCCCAGACAGGCAGGACACTATGTGAGGAGGTAGCCACGATGCAGGCCGTGCAGTGCGCAGAGACATACATGAAAGATGGAGAGGCGTTAGAGCCCTCAGGATGAATGTCAGAGTGGCCCATGCAGAGCTGCCTGGCCTGTGGAACAGGGAGGACCAGTCATGAGCCTGCCTGCCTGCCCTGACAAGTGGCTGGAGCTGTCAGAGAAATGACTGAAATCCCCATTCCCTGCCCCACCTGAGCCGTTCAAGGGAAAAGAGGTAAAGACACTGGGATCAGGACTCTGAGCCTGGGAAGAAGGGAGGGGTGAGGGGCAGGTGGTCTTAAAGGGCTGGTTGTGCTCTTCATCATTGCATCACTGTGTTGTTTTCTGTGTTCCGAAGGCCCTTATTACTTAGAGCTGATAGTGGTCCTAAACCATGCCAACCATGTTCTTGATGTAAATCTTTGTGTGTGAGACAACACAAAGCAGTACTTAATCCTGAACTTAAGAGGTCATAAGTCTGGAGGTTTGGTCCAATCAACTCAAACTGATCCACAAATTCTTTTATTGTCATTGACTTTTGTCCTTTGAATAAGGAAAAAATTTTGTAGGTATTAATTTTGGCAATTTAATATCAAAAAGTTTTCAACATAGTAACTGCAGTTGATCTGCAGTTCACTTTTCTCTTTAATGCATGTGGAGTTCAAAGTAGTTATACCTGGTTTACCAACTTTGGCTATTACACAAAGCAGTTGTTTATTTTGAAAATATTACAGGACTATTGTTTTAACAGGCTTGGTGATAGAGTAATTCTGAAAGAACTACTACATATTGGGAACAACATGCAATCACTCTTCGGTAATGATAAAATTGCTTGTGTATTATGCTGCTAGGCAAAGTTTGTGTGGTGTTCATAAAAAGCACTCAAAAAATCAGGTACATTAACAGTTGTAGGCATTTTAAGTCTAGCAAGAGGATGAAGTTTGACTTCCAATAATGTCTTTTAACAGAAAAACACAAGACAGTGGACGTGGAAGTGTGTACACTATTGAATAACCTGCTATAACCTAGGCATGTTAAGGAAATGCAGCTAAATGGAAATGCCCTAAATATGTAAGCCAGCAGGACAAGTGAACAACCAATACCAAAAAGTCCTGTTTTACTGGGAAAAAAAAAAAGTACGCTGTAGCTTCTACAGCAACCAAACATACCCAGTACTTGGTGCAGGCTTTTAGTCAAAGAGCAGACCTATGAATTGTCAGAAATCAAGTGATTTATTTAGGAAAGTATTCATAGCCAGTGAATCTGTAAGAGACAATATACTAACTGTTCAGACTTAATGGAGAAATACAGCTCTAATAATGTGATCACCTAGGCAATTTAAGGTAGAGGTAGACTCATATTTCACTTCAGTGAACTGTTTTAACTGAATCCAAATTCTGTGGATTTCAGTGATAAGTTATATTCACCAAGCAGTTGGAAGCCTAAGTTAACAATGGGTACTGCCAACTGTGCTCTAGACTAAAAAATAATAATACATAAAAACTACAAGATTGGACCAACTTTTTCCCCCTCTTGCCTTCACAGAGATAGCTATTCATGTTTTCACCTAATTCAAAAGGTTGCTTAAGAGATGACAGGCTTCCAAATGTGGATCAAGTGCACAAGATTAATTGCTGTGTCAGGAGAAGCGTGCTCTGTAGTACACATTGTAAAATGTACTTAATCCCACCTGCATGTAAGCAAAGACTCTACTATTAGTAAATTGTGGTGTTGCTATCTGGAAAAGTGTAAAGATGTGCTGCTCTCCCTAAAACTTACATGATGGTTCTTGTGATAAATGGAGCTGGCACCCAAGGCAAATAAGACACACATCTATTGGAAGAGCAGCCAATGCTCTGACCCAAAGAAGAAAGTCTGTTTATTTTTGTAGCAGATTTAATAAAAATGTAGCCTAAATTGATGCTTATACTTCACTAGGACCAGGAGATGTCAGTACAGTTCAAAGCATAACTCTGGAGTTTTGCAATGCAACCTTCTTTAACACTTACCAGAAAAGAAAATAAACAAATAGCAAGATTATACTGCTTTACTAAGTAAGTCTTCAAAAGTCAACAGTGTGACCCAATAAACATTCACGTCTTCCAAGTCTATCCCAGAAAGAAAAAAAAATTATGCAAAACACAAGCAAGGATAATACTGAATGTTACTAAGACTTCAGTTATGAAATCTCTTTTCCCCAAGTCTAGTTATAATGTCAATTTTTAAAGTACTAAGGATAGATAATCAAACATAACTTTTTTTTGCTTGCTTTTTTTTCCCCAGATGTCTGGATACTCTTTAGTTTGGAAACTAAGACACTCAAATTCATTTCATGCAAACCTTTACCTTTAGGTGCTGTTAAATATCAGTCCAATTACAGACTGACAATAAATATAGGAAAATTATTTAAATTGTGTTATACACAAACCAACAAAACACTACCACAATTAAATAACATTTTTCAATGCCTTGCCAGTTCAATAGCACTTTTAACAGTGACGCTTGAATTCATATGGATAACTTGGATCTCAAAATCCAGGAACTTGGATGGGATCTGAACTAAAGGCCTTTGAAACCATTTGATTGAATAAGACTGAAAGTATCAGATGTATCTGGGATAATTTATAGAATATATAGCATTCACTATTAATACTGGAGAGAGCTTTTATTAATACTGCATGTGAAGCCACTGATGACTTTTAGAGTGTTTCACATAAAACAGATACAAAATTATGAGATCCTGAACTAGAGAAGGAAAAAATGAGGAATACGTGGAGATGGCAGACTCTACAAAACAGTATATGAAATGACAGTGAGACATTCAGGTCTATCACATGAAACTGAATGCCTTATACTTGCATGCAGTGAAAGATTGCTCTATGAGAACTTACTGGGATGATCAACAAGACTGAGTACAACATAGAATAAAATGTGGTAAGACAGTAGTATGATTATCTCCATAATCACACTGACTAATGTGCTCTTTTTCACATTCATTTTCATGTGGATTGTGATAAATTCCCATGGCTTTCATTAAACCACTAAAAAATGAATGTGCTGAGTTTAATCAAAGCATGGAACACACACTGTGGATAAATAATGTACATATACACTAACCAACATGTTTATTTCTAATTATTTCTCCTCCTTCTATCTCAATTTGCTCATAGAGCCACTTGCGGTCGCAGCGACATTCAGCTCCACACTTGTTGGAGCCACACTTGGGGCATGCATAGAAACACCCCAGGCAGTCTTCATCCAGGCAGTCACAGAGGTCCATACCACTGTAAAGTAGCAGTCCCTGGCTATCGTAGACTTTACTCTTGGCTGGTATAACTTGCCTGTATAATGAAAACCAAGTTATTTCCATGTTCAAAAAGCCATTTCTAATTTAAAGGTACTTAATGCCTTTGTCATTACTTATCTCTATAACAGTTATGTTAAACTGAAGAATCTCAGAAAACTGCTTGGAAGGGACCTCTGAAAGTCACCTTGAGTTTGACCAGAAGGTCAGACAGAACAATTCAAACCAGGCTGGAGATGTCACAAGAGTTTTGATCCAGCATTTTACTACATACAGAATTTTCTTAACCTCTCAGCAAAATTTCCCTGGTTGCACCTTGTGCCCAAGCTGAGTAGAAGAAACAACAGGAGCAGAAAAGGATGTGTAGTTTGAGCTGCACATCATGTTCCTGTTTGTCTTTTATGGTTAAACTGAGGTAGATAGAAGGGGAAAGGCATTAATGTGATCTTTCTTAAATGTTTTAACAAATATTGTATGACTAATTGTTGTAGTTTAACCTCAGTCAGGAACTAAGCACCACACAGCTGCTTGTTTATCTCAGCAATAAGAGTAAGCTTTAACATCCTAAAAAACAAAAAAGCAACCCCTAAACATGTACAATGTTATACTGTCACAGGGACACCAACTATCAAGGCTATTTTAAGTGAAAATTAAGGATAATGTAAATACAGGAAACAGCTCACCTGTCTGAACTAAAGGATGCATTTTTTGTTTGCAGCCTTCTTTTTTCTCTCTTACTGGTCTCAGGAGTGAATTCAGTCTGTCGTCCTGGATTAGTAAACTGTAAAGACTTCAAGGCCTTAGCTGTACGCCCCTGAACAAAGAAGAAATCATTTAATTAAAAATATATTAAAAGTCATAAGAAAATACTCACCGAAGTCAGTATATTTTAATAACTTAGGTAAACTGTTGACCTCAACTCTAAGCACTGGATTTCCCAGAAGAAACAACTGAAATCTTAACATTTGTATCCTGGAGCAGTGTACTAGTTTCAAACCCCAACAGTGCAAGCTTTGTAGCAGAAGTTTTAATCAAGTTTCACCCCCATCAGCCTTCTAATCACACTGACATGTAATTGAAAAATATTGTTTGGCAATAGCCCCTGGGCTGTAAGGGACAACAGCTCCTAGAATGCAATTCTGCTTTGCTGCAAGGCATATATGGATGAGCTCTTGCCAATGTGGTTGCCCAGACTTTTACTGGTGACCTGCATACATCTTGAATAATGCATCTAACAACATACAAGCTGTATTCCAAACTAAGCACTAAAAGCATTAACCTCCCACACCAGTTTGTTACTGTCCCTGAGCAAACACTGTGGCCTTCACAGCTCAGACACGGCAAGAATACATTTAATTCATCCCAGTGCAGGTTCACTTGATAATGAACTGCTAGACAAAATAGACTGGTGTTTTTCTTTTTTTTTTTTTTAGACTGAAGACACTAAATCAGAAATTTACCTCAATATCCTTAGAAGCAACCTTTGCAGTATCCAGTTTTAAGCACATAAGCTGGTTCCTTGTAAGGCTTGATTAACAGCTTAAAATACCAGCACCAGTATGGTATTTACAGAAACCCAGTAGACAAAATCATTTGAATTGAAAAGGCCATAATATTTAATTAGGGAAGAGGATTCCATAAGGCCCTCCAAATAAAGGTTTAAATAAACTCCCACACATCTAAAAGATGACAGCCTTTTGTGTTTCTATTTAAAAATAATTTATGTAGCACTTGTATGAAGCTCAATTCCAACAGCTTGCAGAATTAAGAGGAGGTGTGAATCTTGATCCATATACGTACATCTGTATCAAGTTTTCTCCTTTGGCGATCCTCAGATTCCACATCCACGCTGCCATTGATAATCTGCATACATTTGGGACAAAGCTTCCAACCAGGGACAAACTGTCTGCCAAACTTGGCACTCAGAAAAGTGGCGTCATCTAAGTCAATTGCTCGTAGGTTTTTCTTTGACAGTTTCTTGTGTATGTTAAAGGGATCACAGCATGACTTTTGTAAGTCTTCAAATCTGTCAATGTAAATTTTGGCATGGTGGAAGCAGATGGTGTTGTTGTCTGAAAGGGTCGTTCCAGTCCTAAGCTGCAGTAACAGTAGATCAGTGGAAGATATATCTTGCTTAGTCTTGAAGCCAGTGTGACGGGTATAATAGGTCTTATGGCATTCATTGTTAGTTTGAAGCTGAACTCCAACTGAACAAGGATCCATATTGCTTTCTGAGAACCGTTGATTTTGCCTCAAATGAATTCTCTGATGTCTTTAGTAGTTTCTATGAAGATCAACCTAGAAAAAGCATTAAAATCAGATTTGTGCTGGAAATCTTTATTTGTAAGCTTGACAGACTAGGTTTAAGTAACTCAAAAGGCATCTTAAAAAACACAGAAACTATAGCCTTCAAGTCTAGATAAAGCTAAAAATACATTAAATTTAATTCTGCAATTAAACTGCATCTTATTTCAGCTACATAAGTATAAAGGGGAAACATGTAGTAGCATTACTGTCTCAAAAGCAATCTGGGAGCAAAGCATGAGGTGGATGAATTATTCAGATGGCAGCCTGCAACAGTCATCAGTTTCCTGGAAGCCCCTCTCTTGGTGCAATCCCTGTTAGTTCTTCCTGTGGAGATGGCCCACAAGAAATACTGTTGATGGCCAAGCAATTCACTCATCCTGTTTCCAAGTAGTTTCTAGGAATCAAACCTGCTGAAAGTGGGCTCCACGGGCTCTCTGACATCAGTTAGCAATTCTGCACCAAATATTACAAATAAGGAGTCAAGTGCAGATGTCAATCAAGGTTAAAAAATGTTTATTCTCGGTGCCTGCTGAGCACTGAGAATGTTCAGTTACTACATAAAAGTGTCTTTGCCTCTTTAGTTTTACTGTGGTACTGACTTTGAAAGTAGTTTTTTTTCATCCCTTTGAAAAGACCATTTGTCAAAGTTCACTATCTTAGCGAACCCGCTATGCTCAGAACCAATCGTTTTTTTCATTAGCTGCACAAAGTTTGTCTTTCAAGTGAAGGTAACTGGAACTGTGTGCAATCAAAACTAGGGGCAGCTGTGTTAACATTTTAACAGCAACTCCGCTAATACCAAATAGCTCTATTCAGAGAAGACTGTTACAGGCTATGGACAAAGGCTGCTTGTGTACTTCAGTCTAATTCCTGCTGCTGGAGGTGGGGCTTGTGTGGGGGGGTGAGGAAGGTCAATACAAAACTGATGATCTGGATTCTGAAAATTTTTGGGTATATTAGGAGTCAGAACTCTTAGAAAACGTTCTAATTTAAAAAAAAAAATCACTTGTTTTCTATAAACCATGAATTAATTATTACAATGCTATCTTCAGGAGGCATCTCTTTTGACAGTTAACTACACTACCTGAAATACCACTATATTAAACAGAGGGAATGCACAGCAAGTCCATCACTACTGTTTGTTCAAATGATAGTGTGCTGGTGACAAGTATCTCATTCACTTAATTTACAAGAATTCTCACTAACAGCTTCAGATGCATTTTTCAACCTCTCCCCAAGGAGTACAGGGTTCAAGCTGTGCCAAGGGAGGTTTAGATTGGACATGAGGAAGAACTTTTTCACCAAGATGGTTATTAAGCATTGGAACAGGCTGCCCAGGAAGGTGGTGGAGTCACCATCCCTGGAGATTTTCCAAAGAAGCATAAATAAGGTGCTGAGGGACATGGTTTGGTTTAGTGATGGGCTTGGTAGTGTGAGGTTGGACTTGATGATCTTAAAGGTCTTTTCCAACCATAAGGATTCTAAGATTCTATGAAACTGTATTTCATTTTTGAAGCTCTCTCCTAAAATGAAGGCTTGTTCTCACACCTGTGAAATCACTAGCATTTACCATGCCAAACATAACATCCAAGCAGAAGGCAGTGATAAGGCTCAGCACAGAGAAGCACTTGCCCACAGGAAGCCTGCTGTACTAGCCAAGACTTAGCTGGGGTTTTCTAGCTTCGTGGTGCCGGCAGGAACAAAGAATGGAGAAAACTCTTGTTTAGAGTGGCAGCACTGGGTTACAAGAAGTTAAAAGCAAAGAACAGTCTTGAAATTGCAGATGTGACCCTATGTCTGAACAAGTTCAGCAGCTGCATCATATTGCACGACAGCCCTGACCCAGAGAGGGATGGCCTCAGACGGGGCCTCCAGGAGACCCGCGCCTCCAGCGGAACGCCCGCCCGGCTGCCCATATGCTTTTGCGGAGGCCACACACCCTCCCCGAGGCCGATCGGGCGGGCAGGAGGCCGGCGGCGGGCCGCAGGCCACCGGGAGGGCTCTCCCCAGGCGCCGGCCGCTCCGCGAGGCCTGTAACGCGGCCGTCAACTCCCTCCCTCGCCATCGCTGCTCCCGTGGCCCCCGGGGCAGCAGCGCGGAAGCCCTGGTACCTTGCCGCGGACTTTCTGCGACCGGGACGCCGGCACTCGACTTCCGCGTTCCCCCAGCGACGGCAGCACGGCTCGCGGCGGCCATCAACCGGCCCTCGCCCTGCCCTACCCCCGCCTCACCATGGAGCGGCGGAACCGCCCAGCACCCGGAGCGGCACTTCCGGCCGGGGCTGGCGAACGGCGACGCTGATCGGTCACTGCGGAGGAAGCGGCGGAGAGGGAAGGGCGGGGTCATGTGACGCACTGAGGCGTTACGCGGCGCTGGGCTGGGCTCGCGGCGCGCATGCGCTGTGGAGGAGGGAGCGAGGGGGATGGCGGGGTGGGGGCGGGGTTTGAGGCAGCTCTCTCGGCCTGCGCTGGCCCTGCTCTGTAACGGGGGCGGTGGTTTGTGGTGGTCGCGGCGGGGGTTGGGTGTTAATCTGGCGCGGCACGGGTGGCAGCATCGTCGCTTCTGGACACGGATGGGGCCGGGAGGGCGGCGGCCGTAGCTGGGAGATGAGAGAAGCGCGGCCGGCCTCGGCTGCCGCTGGTGCTGAGGGCTGTTGTGGGACGAAGTGATGCCGGGGGATGTGTCGCTTGTCGCGAAGGGCCGGGTGCGGTGACCAGCGAGTGCCGGATACCGAACGCAGCGCTTGCTCTGAGGGCAGACCGCGGCCTGCCGTGTATCAGAAGTAGCGAGGGCACCAGAAACAAGCCGGGCTGCAAGCGGGAGCTGAAGCTGTGCGAACCCCTTGAACCCCGACGGCAATGGGGGAAATGGGGCCGTGTCCCGCGGGAGGCGCGTCCCGCCGCTGTGGCTGCAGGGGCCGGCAGGGGGCGCACCCGTAGCACTGCGGGCTCGTCGGAGACTCTATGCGGGAGTGCGGGTGATCGGCGCAAGAATGTGCGGGAGTGCGGGTGATTAGTGTGGGGAGAGCCTGCGTCAGTGGGTGCTACTACCAGGGAGGCGAGAAGTATATATATTTTTTCACTGAACTTCGCAGCCCTATTTGCCCCCAAACCCACAAGATCAGTGTTACAGAAGCTGTTACTTGCTTTAAATAAAACTAAAATCTTGAAAAGCTTGTATTATTTCAGCAAAACCAGTTTCTTGTTCACTACAGTGTCTCTCAAATGTCTATCACTTGGATTTGGGTGTGTGGTTTGTGAAGGGTTTTTGTGATTTTGTTGGGTTTTTTTGTTTGTTTTATTAAAAAAAATTATCATGTTTTCAGGAGAATGGATCTTTCCACTGGGAGGAAGTGTGGAATTTTGGCTGTTATTTGTTCTCCAGTTAGACAGTGCCACCACACCCTACTTATTCTTAGAGTTTTTAGAGCAATAACCATAATAAACGGAATACAGGTGTCCTGAAAAGTACCTTCAATTTGTAGTACTGATGCTGGTTTCAAATTGTAATGATGTTGGTGATATCTGAAAGAATGCCTTGGATTACCATTTAATGCCTATAGAAAGTGTTTATTGGTTTCTCTGTTTCTTCTTAGAAGTGCTGGATGAGAGTATTTTTCTTCTGTTTCTGTCAAGTTGCTCTCTTTCTAGGCTGGATTAAACCCAGAATTTTTTAGGGGATGTGACTGTTATTTCTAAACCCCTTGCAAGGCAGGACAGCCTTTTAAAAACATTGCCCTTCTCATAGGTGAGATGCGATGTGTGGACTTGTTAGGCACTGGGCTGCTCTACCTGTGTTGCTCCTGTCCTGTACAGTAACTGCATATTGGTGAGTTGTGACACAATGCAACAGAAAAGATCAGTGAGATCATCTGCTATACGTTTCTGCCCACTCAGAGCTGTTGTCCATAGTACGCCAGTACATCACAGCCCTGTGATATTAGCAACAAATTAAAGCCACCCAGTTAGTCACGCTAGAGGCTTAAATTGCCTCCCTAGTCATTTAGAACTAAATAATTACCGTCTTTCCAGCAGCTTTTCAGTGGATGGCAATGGTAAAACTGAATTATAGTCAGAGCAGAGACAGAAAGGCATGGATTGAACCCCAAAAAACGGCTTTAATGAGCCATAGAAACTAATACTAGTAACAGAATTGTAAATGATAATGTACTTGGGTCTTGACACAGCTGATGGATGGAATGGTAACAGCTGACACCTCTTTCTGAACAAATAAATGATTTTGGGACGGAGCGATTAGATGCAATAGAAGCCAATCTTGATTCACTGTAGATACTTGGTGGTAGATGTAGGTGGTTAAAGTTATGTTTCAAACACTCTTGGGCCTGGTTTCATTGGGAGTAAGCTGAAGCTGTGTCAGAATCGTGTGTGTGGGAAATACTAGCCAAGCCTAAAAGAAACTACGCTTGCCTTATGGCTTTCCTATATTGTGCCATTAAAAAAAAAAAAAAACAAACCAAAACTTGGCATAGCAAAGTACTGAAGCCAACTGAGCACAAATGCTTGAAACAGCATGAAAGATCTCGAGCAGCAAAGTGTGTGTGTGGGGCCGAGGGGAATTTTCTCTTGCAGTATGTTAGTCACAGTAGCCTTTGTCAGTTACAGAATCACAGAATCTCAAGGGCTGGAAGGAATCTCAAAAGGTCATCCAGCCCAACCCCCCTGCCAGAGCAGGACCACCTAGAGTAGGTCACACAGGAACTCATCCAGGTGGGGTTTGAATGTCTCCAGAGAAGGAGACTCCACAACCCATCTGGGCAGCCTGTTCCAATGCTCCCCCATCTGAACAGGGGAGTTTATCCTTGTGTTTCTTTGGAACTTCTTATGTTCTTTCTTGTACCCGTTACCCCTTGTCCTATCATTGGACATCTTTGAGAACAGCCTGGCTCCATCCTCCTGACACCCACCTTTTACATATTTGTAAACATTAATGAGGTCACCCCTCAGTCTCCTCCAAGCTAAAGAGCCCCAGCTCCCTCAGCCTTCCATCATAAGGGAGATGTTCCACTCCATCATCTTTGTGGCCTATGAAAAGATATTTTCTGGTAGAAATACAATCTTGAAACTGTATTCCTTCAAAAGGTAAGTCTAAATCAGGATGTCTTTTCATGACACTGTTAAAGAATTGGTGGAATAGTTGCCTGAAAATAATGAAAAGCGTGTGGAGTTGAGAAATAATTGTATGCTTGCTTCAGGAGATACCCAGGATTCTAAAACCCAGGAATACAAAGCTTTAATCATAACATGACAGTAACAGCATACAGACTGTGCCATTTTCCATTTCTCCATTTGACCACTAAAGAAAGCCATTATAAATGTCATACGTACTGCTTAGGTCATACATTGGCTCAGTAATGACAGAGGCAGTGAAGGGCTGTCATTCACAGAGGCTTCAGTAAGGGTGCTTCTGACGACTTGTACTGCTTGACCTCAAAGATGTGGAATTAATGAAGGGGAATAATTCATGATAGGAGATGTTTGAGATACAGGTTGTGACATCAATTTGTATTAAATATAGGAGGAGCAGTGAGGTGTGTGTATTCACTTTTTCAGTGTTAGTGTCAATCTGAGAGGGTGATTGTACAGGGTTAGATACAGATTTCAGGTTATCCAGGTGTTAACTTGTACCAAGATTGCCATCCATGGATTTAGATCAGAGTTGATTTGTCACATTAGCTTTTATCTATATAAATCGGATTGTGCTCTAATGAGGGAAAGGTTAGGGGTTTAGATTAAAAGGATTCTAGATATGGAAGATGAAAGGCAACAGCATCAAGAGCTAGACTAGATTCAGTAACAATACTCATATATTTTGGGCTCGGGATATATACTGTTCTGGAAGGAAAATTTGTTTTTCTGCCAATACAGGTTGACTCCATGTGCTATTTTCATACAGAAGTGCATCAGAGAACTGCCAAAGCTTGTGTTGCAAAGCAATATGTATGTCAAGGTAATTTAAAATGGATTTTGTATTGAAGAGTAGCAGAAGTCATACTCTCTGAATCCATTTGTGGTCTGCTTGCTGAGATTCAGTGATTAGTGTGTGGCTCATTTCATTTGCATGTAAAAATTGAATAAACTAGCATTGATATATATCATCACTTAAAAATTGCTGTGGCTTCCTGTCACCCTGATATTCCAGATTTTGAAGCAGTGGCAGATTAGTTACCGACCTGCAAAAAATGTGGGGTATACTTTGAAGAAAGGCAGTGACATTAGCACTGTATCCAATACTGTACAGATTCTGGGTGGCTCAGCTCAATTTCAAAGATAATCAAGTGAAAATTTTCTAGGAAGGGTCTACCCGAGAGAACACAGTAAGTGTTTTGGGAATTTTTTTCTTCCAGGAGGACTACCTAGGGTTGTGTTTTTTTAACTTTTCCTATCATGTAAACAGCATTAAGAGCTTACAGCTTATCCTTAGAAAACTTCAATTTACCTACATAATATCCAGGTAGACTTTCCTAGAAACCAGGAAAATGATGGTCAGAGATTTAATTTCTTCTTCAATCTAAGAAAACTTCAGGATGTTGATAAATTATTTTTTATTAGAGTGAAACAGGTTAAGATTCTCCACTTGGACAGAACCTTTTGTGTCACATGAAATATTTCTAAGTGTTAAATGAAAAGAAAATGTGCATATTATTATATTTAGCATATTTAATAAGAAAAAAATGATGTAATTTAGGTTTTATATTTTTTTATAGCTAGAGATACTATTTATTCAAAGTTTTTAAGTGTCAAGGTTTTCTGTGTCTCTTCCTCCTAGCAAATGTGCTGGAACATGAAGTAGGCATAGATGTCTCCTTTGACTTTTTCTGTGATTTTTTTTTTTATGAGGTATTGTCATGTGCTCTTTCAAAAACATAGAGAGTGGTTGTAGCATGGAAAGAGGAAGAAGAAAGCTGAAAGTTTTGGTAAGAAGCATTTAATGGAAAAGATAAAACTTTTACTATCAAGCAGTACACCAATAAACTCAAGGGCCAACATTCTACATGAGGTGCAGTTCAGAACCTTGGAAGCTGCATAAGAATTAGGAAGACTGAAGGCAGGAGAGAGGCTGTATCAGTTGAAAGAGTTCTTGTGAATTACTAGGCTCTTTATAATAAAAAAATAAAGATTTGATGGGAGAAAACAGGTGATAAATTGGGTTGAAATGTAAGATGTGTTTGGAAGCCTCCACTCTTCTTACAGCTTATGTATTCTCTTATGCTATGGGAATCCACACCTCTTCTTTTTGTGACTGAACATCACAGTCTGTGAGTACGTATTAGCCTGTTTAAGTATCGCTTGTGGAACAAAACCATTACTTTGTGGAAGGATGAAAGAAAAAGACCTTAGAGAATTTATTACGTTGCCATTACATTTCTGCTGTACAACTGATTCTTTTTTTTTTTCTTCTGTGTTGCCATTTGCTGTCTTGTCCTTATCCTTTACAAGGATCTACAGTTTCATTTGAATGACACTTAAATAAATACACTTTATTACAAATAAAGCTAAGTGCTGGTGTCATGCTTTTGCCTACACAAATTCAAATACAAGCATAAAGACATTCTCTAAACTGTAAACAGAGTTGTAAACAGGTAGCCCATGTGAGTTTTCCCTTGTAAAAAATGTGATGCCAAGTGCTGCATATTGTTGAAGAATCACGATTTTTTTGCCAACTGAACCATTTCTTTCACACCAAAACTTAAAGTTGCCAAAAGTCTGGATAGCATTATAAAGCTAATGGTTTGTTTTTGTTTTTGGTTTTTTTTTTTTTTGTAATCTTAAAAAGTACCTTAGAATATTTTATAAGATGATAATGGCTTTTATTTTGAAACAGATGGTTATAAAAGCATGCATATACTGGCTTAAATCACTGTTTCGCCTGGATGGGGTTTGTCTTTAATTTAATTTGACAATATTATAAAGACTGGGGATTATTTTCACATAATTTTGAAATTTAAATTTTGACCCACAAGTGGATTCATTCCATGCTGCATTTTTTGAGTAATAGAAATAATAGAAATTCTGTCGGACTGAAAAACTCCTAAAATCCCCTCAACACTTTGATTCCCACTGTGTCACAATGTGAATCATCTGCTCCACTGGCATCTGGCTTTGGGATGCCTCTTTGGGAATCTTTTGCCCTTTCCAGCCTGTTTTCTTGTTAGTCTTTATAAATTTATTGCCTGGAACATTCTATTTGTCTGCTCTGTGAGATGTTTGGTTTTTTTTTTTCTTATGTTGAGCAGGATTTTGGCTTGTACTTCCAATCTGCTCTTGTTTGAGAAACTTCACAGATGATGTAGCATCACCCTGTTGCTATACTGTGTTCTTTGCTTCAGGGGTAAAGAGAATGTGCTTAGAAACATGGATGTCTTCTGTCCTTTGTAATAGGTGCAACGTCTCTGCCCGGTTTGTATCTCATGACAAACTGCAAAAAGATAGCATTTTGTTTTCACATTTATGTCTCAGATGGTGCTGATTTTCAGAAGTTTACCCATTTGTAAAGATACTGAATTTATTTCTGATTCAGAAAGCAGGGATGTTGATTTTTGCTGTTACTAAAAGCAATCCCATTCAACCTTTTTCTAATCTCTTAGAGAACAACTAGTATCTGCACAGACCTAAGGCCCATTAGTGCTTACTCACTGGTAACGGATTAGGGTGTTCAAAGAATTTAGGATTTGTCCTTTGCTAAGAAAAATGTCCTGTGCTTGGATTCATCAAAAATGAAGGTGGTTAATCTGACCAGTCAAATAGGGAAAACTATTGTTTTCACACTGATGTTGGCTGAAGCATTTTTGTATTTGTTTGTGACTTCTTCCTAGTACACAAGTCAATGGAAGCAAACAGCACAGATGATGAATATGTGCCCGTGAGTGGGCATTATGGTGGAATGTAAGTGCAGGTTTATGAATCATACATCATTCTAGGAAGACTTCCATGATTATTTCCTATTAAATAGAAGGACTTGATTTGTGGTTATTCTGCATTGCTTTTAGGCTGTCAACTAGAGAGAACAAGCTTTAAGGCTGTCTTAGTTGAGTGTTGATGTTGAGGAGAAAAAAAGGATGGATCAACGTTGAGCTTTGGTTGTATAGGTGCCACCAGCTATTGACAAGGACCGTAGTTAAGTCCTGGTTTTGGAACACCTATCCACCACAAATAGCAATGGTTATTAGCCATATCCTGGGAACTCTTGCTTGTCTGTAAAGGGAGTCATTTTCCTGTGACATTTTTATTCAAGGAAAAGATTTACTCTTTTGACATAGTTACACTGCCTTAAGAGTGTTTCTGCTACTATGAGTAGCTGATACATACTATATTTTAAAAGGATGTTTTCCAGGGCAAATCACATCTATCTCAACACTTTAAGAAGATGCTAAACAATATCAGAGAAATTGAGTGACTTGTTGAAATATTGAAGTAAGAATAGCACCTAGCAAATCTTAGTGTACACTTAAGTCCCTGGGAGCACCTGTGTAAGGCTTTATTGGTGCAGTTTTACTGGTATAATTCATATAGGTAACATATTTTAGTATTGCCTGTTGCTTTAGTGAGGCCTTGCTGCAAAAATAGCTTTGCTTGCTAAGCATACTGTTCCTAACACAAGAGTTCTATCATACTTCCCCAGTTACAGACATGGAATGGTAAGTCCTGAAATGTTTATGACAGGAAATGTCAGAAACCAACTCTTAGGTTTGACTATCAAGTGTGTTGCACAATTTCTTGCCAAATGTAAAGTCTTGGTATTAAAATGATCAGTGCAGCTGGGTACATGTATAATCTGAAAGAAATGTATCTGTGAGCTTAGATGTTTTTTTCTACAGCCCATTTCTGTTACAGGGGTTGAGCTCTGTACAAATTTCTGTAACTTTATTCTTCAGTTCTACAGCATTCTGCTCCATGACTCACTCACTGTACATCAAACTTTTGTATCAACTGTAGCCATGGGAATTGCCATGGTTCCTTGAAATCCTTATAGAAAAGAGACAATTATCCCATGAAGCCTTTTTTGAAATCAAGTTTATTTATATCCTTTCTATTTTTACATTTGAGAGTGGTTTTTTTTTTTTTTTTTCTCCTCAAAGCATGGGAGACAGTTTCATTGTCAGCAGTTTTATAGCGTTGTGACAAATCAGTGACCTAAACCCACACTGTTTGCCCCCTGGATTTCATGCATCATTATGTATTTGGAGAGAAAATGGTGCATTTATCTGCAACTGACAGGTCTGTTAGCAGGTACCAGCAAATAGTACAACTAGTCAAGAGTCTAAACACAGTTGGTTTTAGATTCTAGAAACTACCTTAAAACCATTATATATAGTATTAAACTGTGTTATTTAAAAATGTTCAAGCAGTCAGGTTTTGGATGTCTTCTCCTCTGTCTTTGTCATTTTTAGAAGTAAACCAAGTAAACCAAGAAAGCTGCTGATAAATGATGGGAGAAAAGTATTTCCCATCCCCCCTCAAAAACCACAATAGAATAAGTTCAGCCAAAGACCACTTTGATGAATTTAGAGTGTCAAAGCCAAACCAATGCTATTACTTATGCTGGAAGAAACCAATTTGTGAGTCAGTCAATCTAGAGTTTAGCAAGAGTGTTGTACAGTAGTTCATAAGTTACAGCAACAATTTTTTTACCAGCTTCACAATAATGACCTGATGTCATTTTATCTGTAATGATTTCCTCCTCCCTGTCTTGGAGGTAGTTGTAGCATGTAACTCTGTTGGTTGGTTTCTGACAAAATCCTGGGGAAATCCCAGTAAATCTTTCTGATATGAACATTCCTTGTTTTACAAGAAGTCTTTGTCATAGTCGTATCTCAAAGGTTTTGTTTCTTTTGTCACTAACATGAATGTACTATGGTCTACAAACATATTTACTGTGTAAAAATAAATGATTCACTATTTGAGTCAGTTTGTATTTGGAGAGTCCACAGTTTTCCTGAACTTAAATAGTAAGTAAACTGTTTAGGACTTTTTCTACTATTTCTTACTTTGGAAGAGCTTCATGTCATTCTCAGACAACTGAATTGTTTTGTACCTTCATGTTTATTCATTCTTTGATTGTTAATAACAGTTTTTTATTATCACGGAAGTGTGTTAATGCTCTGTTTATGCAGGATTGTCAGTGTTTTTGTGCAACTGAGAATAGAATATGCTCTTTGCTCCTCTTCTAGTCAGCAGCAAGATGTTTAATCTCTTCTTTTTGATGGGAGAGACTTCTCTTAAATTCATTGTGATTGGGCTAGCCAGCCTTCTCCAAATCTGGTTATGCTAGGAAGCATCACATGCTTTTGCATAGCTGATAAAAACATGCTCAGTGGTGAATGAAATCCTAGGAAACCAATGATTTCATGATACCTTGGGGTGAATTCTGCTTCTGATTTTTTCTTCATGCAATGTTGAAATACAAAACCCAGTTCAGCTATTGGGAGTACCATCGTTGTGTCAAGACTCTGAACAAAAAGATTCCCTTTATGTGCTTGTCTAACTGTTATCTGCTCAGCTATATATCATGGCATGTTTCCTGTTGCAACACAGTTGCTAATTGCTTTGAACAAATCTCCTGGTACTTTCCCAGTTTTTATTTTCAGAGGAAAAGGCACCTGCTCATTTATGCAGTTAATATCTGGCTTATTTTCATTTCTGTTGTATGGTGTTTTAATTGGCTCTGATGAAACTAATCTCATCTATCTTTACTGTTGGGGCAGAACTGACATACTGTCAGGTTGCCACTGTAGAATCAGATATTTGTTGAACATTTGCTCTTAAAATATACTTATGATTTTTTTTTTTTTGGTCATGGGGTATTGATTCAGGGTTTTCTTTTGTCTGAGACCTCTGAAGAGCATAGCTAAGGAAGGGCAATAGCTGATAAATCGTCTTAAAACTTTGGTAAGCAAGATACTCCCCCCATTCCCAGCACTTAAAAGCCTCCTTTATATGTACACAATAAACTGACCACCTGAATACTGAAGATCACACACTGAATACAGATAACAGAGGATCTCATCTACCAAGCAGACCAAGAACTTTCCCCAGTGTTCTTGGTATGGTCTCTGGTTGTCCAGACTCAGTGACCTATTGGAATTTGTGACATCTCTTACCATGTCTGGGTTTGAAGGAGAAGAATGGAATGGTGACTATCTATCTGGAAAGGATCTGAAAGCTGGGAAGTGCGTGTAGAGCCCATGGTTGTGCTTAAGGAAATGTGGGTAGGACTGAGTTACATACATTACTTTTGGCTACAAAATATTCATAACGGTGTAGTAACACTATCTGTGAAGTATGCCCATCAGCGTCCGTGGGCTTATGAGTGGGGGAGTTAAAATACTGGTATTTCAGATGTTTGAAATCAATATTCTCCTTTCTGTACATGTTTTGTTTCTCCTGTCTTTATTACCCTGAAGCAATAGGAGACATTTGAGCCATTTGTCATCTGGAATTCATGTCATTTTAAGTTTATAAAAGTATTGCTGGAACATTTCTCTATGTATTCACATTAATGGACTGTGACCAAGATGTTATTTTCCTTTTGTTATTTCCTTCTCTTTTCTGTAATCTCTGTGTTTATGGTGTTTTATATTGCTTTCTTTTCCTTTATTTTGAAGCTTATACATGTTGTGTTCATACAGATTCTTTAAGGTACTGTACTATAATGAGTGGAAGAATTATCGAAGTCTCTGTGACTCTGAATGATAGACATGCATTTACTTACTAATTCCTTACATGTCAGAAGTCCTTAACTCTGTATAAATGTCCTATTGAAAATGTAAGTAATGTGTACAAGTGCAATTTATATTTTAGCAGCCAGGAGCTATATTTATGGGCTACAACTTCTGTATATCAATTGCTGACATAAAAAAAAAAAAGAGACCAAACCTGAGAGGTTAGTTGTTCTCTTGTTTTAAGTAAATGGATATTAGGAAATGTCCAGAAAATGTTGTAGCAAATAGGTTATTAGTGACATAGGCTGAGGAAATTTATTCCTCAAAGAACTACTTTGTATTGTTACTATATTATAGTGTCTTGGAAATTCTCCACTGGAACTGTTACAATATTGTTATGTTACAATATTGATCTGACTGGAGAGATGTTTTTAATCTGGATTTTAACATGAAACTTCTCCAAATGTAGAAGGGCTTGAAAGACCTTAGTGTGCAGGCTCATCCTATCTTAGATTAGTGGCTTCTCAAGGAAGGGACATGCAATAAAACCACTTTTTTTTGTCTCAGGAGAATGTCTTTTCATAAATACATGTTTTTGTGCACTTATCAGATGTCTCAGAATATAAGTGCTTTTTCTTTTAGTAGCCAGAAACTCTTTGGTATAAGGCAGTGAAGTACACAGAAGCATCTGCTTTGTTCTGTGTTTATTCCCATGAGGTAACTTGTACTCTACACAGTGTTACATTCTTTTGGTGGTTCTTTGCTAAGAGAGAGGCAGGCTAATTTTGTGAACTGAAATACAGTCACTGTGTACTGTGCTTGGATCAGAGTTAGATCAAACTTGTATTTAACAGTTTCTTTTCAGTGTGGTTTTGTGTCTTAGCACTAATTTTTTTTTTAATTTACTTTTTTAATAGTTGAAAGCATCAGAAAATAATGACAAGCATATGAAAAGAAAGATTTTGTGTTTGTGTGGGATTAGATAATTTATGCCACCAGGTAGGATGGGTATTAATTGCTACTTTGATAACTTGATCCTCAAATGAGAATCTGCCCAAAATGAAGTTATTTGGAAATACCTGAGCAGATGGTGCAGTTATACAGCTTTTCTTTAAAGTTTTCTTACTGATTGTACAATCATATCTACTGCCACGAGGAGCACGGAAATAAAAGCATTCGCATTAGAGTAGCAAGTGGGAGGGCTGTTAATCAACTGAGTGCCTCATTAAAGAGATAACTGAAAAGTCTGCCTGAGCTAAGGGTTGATTCAGAGCCCACTGAAGTCAGCAGGTGGCTTTGAATTAGATCAGGCCTGCAGTGTTTCATAAGGTACTAACAAAAAGCAGAAGCTGCCATGGGTATTTGTTTTAATTGATGTGTTCCATCACTTGATCTCTGGGAATGAGGTAGATCACATTATTTAGCTTTTTTTTATTTGGACATATGAGACTTTCCTGGCACTGGAAATTCAGTGCACACTGTACTACTGAATCCATGACTATGTATCATTGAACAGGGCAACGACTAAACAAGTAACACCATTGATACAAATCTATTTTATCTGGAAATAGTGCAGGTAGAATTAGAGACGTGGAATAGTTCTAGCTGCCTAGATTATCTTGCTCAGCCTCTGACGTGTTACAGTTCAGGCAATCTTTCCACTGCTGTAGACTTCTGTCTCAGCCTCTGCATGCATCCTTCAAGACTGCTTTCCTGACAAAGCCGCTGGGAAGATACTGTCTTAATCTTGATGTGAAACCGGCTTATCTGCAATAGGCCCCTGAAATCTCATAATGCTGTGTTTTTACTGTGGTATGCATCATCTGCACTGGCAATAATTTCAGAGGAATTTATTTGACTCTTAGGAGAATATCAAATTACACTGCAGTTGTTTCTTTAGCTAACTGGATACTTTTGTTAATTGCACAGAGGCTGTCTCAACTTTGGTGCTATACTAATTTTCACTATACTTAAATATCAACCTGCATGCCTTGTGCACCAGTCAGCTTGAGTAGGAAAACCTTGCTTCACCTAGAGAATTGTATTTGGTAGGAACTAAGTGAGCATCACTGCTCAGAATGTAATTGACTGGTTCTGCATTGACAGTGTGCATATAGGATCCCATAGACTGCTCACACGCAGTTTGTTTCCATATAAAATAGCCTCTATGAAGTGAGTTTCCCTTTATTTGCTTTCTCATGTTACTTTCAAGAGAAGAGATTGAGATGTCAGTTTTGTGCATCCTGGCTATTTACAGATGATTTGATGAGTACAGCAACATCCTTGAAAATAAGCAGTCAAGAGGGAGCATATGTCAGTGCCTCCCATTCGTCCACCTGGGTTTACTGTAATGCCATCTTGTGGAGTTGTTGTTTTATTACTCTAGATTAAAATGACTAACAGGTTTTGTGGTTTGGCAAGTGCTTTCCCTTTACCTCAGAGGGAGACCCTCACATTTAGCTTGTCATAAGAAATGGGATAAACCACCAAGCTCCAAAGCATTATTAAGAGAACTAAATAATTTGTGGCTTTAAAATAACACAAAGGTACTTGTAGGCAGGTTGTCAAGGAGACAATTTAGTATTCTTGATCAACCAGTGAAATACCTATGTTCATACACTACAATATTCTTCTTATTGGCATTTTGGCAAAGAAGAATTTTAAGAGAAGATGCAAAGGAGAACTGGAAAGTGTCTTTTTGTGTGTGTCATCTCTTGAGAGAAATTATAGAGTTGCTTGTCTGAAAACTTAACTAGACGGTGGACGCTGCCACTATGGCTTGACTGGAGGTCTGTAAATACTCGATGAGAGATGATGGGTAGGAAGGATCAATCGGAGAGCCTTGAAAGTGATAGCAAATAGCCTATGCTTAATGCAATAGAGAAGGGACAGTCAGCAGAAGGTTGCAAAGAGCAATGATATAGTTAGATTGGCAAGCAAGGCTGATGTGTGCAGCAACGTTTTTCATAAGTCTGTTATCTATGAAAATTGCAGAAGATTATTTATTTTCCATGCATTTTAATATTTGATGTCAACATAATCACTGACATAAAGGTTCTTTATCTTCACTTCTATCAAATGTGTCACTGTGGCACAATATCACAAAAGGTAAGGCATGTTCTTGGGAATTTCTTCACCTAAAACATGCACAGTGAGATGCCTGTGTGACATAGAAGGTTGTAGAAGGTGTTTATAGATCAAACAGCAGTGATTAATTCTTCATTAACTTGAGTGAAAGCAGATAAACAGGTAAATATTACTTCTGTGAATCTGAAATGTTCTCTCAGCTGAGGTGGTGTGGTGTGCCTGCTATCTCTGTTGTTCTGTGGATGCTACTCTGCCATTACTTGATGCCATCTAAGATAACAGCTTTTAAGAATCAGGTTCAGTTTTTAGCTTCTATTTGGGAATAATCATAAATGAGAAACTTCATATTTATCCCAGTACTTAGTGGTACCCAAAAGATTCTTTGTAAAAACTGACATCCTTCAGCTGAAAAAGAATTGTGTCATTTAGTTTATATGACCCATCACAACTGCTAAGACTAATAGGATTTCAAACATTGGGACTTTACCACATTCTTTGGAAGCAATCTCTGGGGTAAAATCACCACAGACTGTTTCAGTCTATTGTGTTTGTTAGCATTCTGTGAGTTGAGATAGAGATTATATTAGTTTATTAATATCATAGTTAGTTGTACTGTTCCAGACACTTCAATAAAGTTATTTTCTGAATATTGTATCTGCAAGAGTTGTTTCAGAGAGTAGTAAGACTCCTAGAAAAGATCTATGGGAATGAAAATTCCTTTCACTTCAGAATCACAGGAACTGTCAGTCTTTCTGAGTCTTTGACAGGATGGGAAAGATCAATGGAAGACTCCTAGGGTGAGATCCTGGTCCACTGAAATAAAAGGAAACTAACTCGTTATAACTAGTGCTAGGGTACATTTTAAAGTCAGAGAATACTGTCATAGTAGTATATTAAAGGAGAATCCCCACTTAAAGATTATTGCCCTGGAAACTGAAGGATAGTTTGATCATAGGCAGGATTTGGTTATTTTTGAGTTTTTTTAAAATCAGAATATCTAGTACTACAACTATTTCAAAGTGTTACAGAGATTCTCTTTTTGCTTTACTGCTACTTGGTCTTTTTTTTTTTTCCTTTTTCATTTTATCTTCTTTGTCTTTCTGACCTACTCTAGGTAGTCCTGCTCTGGCAGGGAGGTTGGACTAGATGATCTTTCAAGGTGTCTTCCAGCCCTTGAGATTCTGTGAATCTGTAATTTCTGTGATTAACAGCTGTATGTTTTGTGTTTTCTGGAAAGGACACAAAATATTGCTTATGGGGAAAGCTAGATATGCTTTTCAGCTCCCAAAGCAAATAAAACATCTAACAGATATCTGTGATAGAAATTTGATGGCACTTATATGACCTGGAAAAAACATATCCAGTGTTGTAGATGGTGCTTCAGGGATAAATCCTCACTTGGTTGCTCTTAAGTCTTGTGCTTCATTTACGAACATTTGGAGATATTTGTTAGGAAGGAATTCCCGTATGATTAAGTAGCAGGCTCTATTTTATCTCTTTTCAACTTCCTGGAAGGGTTCTTAAATTACACTGGAGCTGAATAGACTTCAGGATACTTATATCAAAAATACAATGATAAGCCATCCATAAATGAGTTTCAAACCTAAGCACAAGATCTTGGATATGCATGAATTTATGGATGCTATTAATGCTATATAGGCCAGTGAGAAGGGTTCCAATAATGAAAAGCTCGTTTGTGATTTAGAGTTTGTCTCTTTCATAAGTATTATCTTTTTAGGAAGCCCCGTTCAAATGCAAGGAGTCTTGTAAGTCAGGTAGAATTTCAGAGCCTAACTTCAGGGGACTGTTAAACAGACTTGTAGCTTATTCTGGTGAGCTACCTGAGGACATATTAGTGTACTAAAGAATAAATGAGATTTAGGAAACACGACTTGTAGAGATTTTAATTTAGATAACTAAAGCTGGGTTCTTGAAAGTATTGCTTACAATGAATTACAATGTGATTTGTTTTGGAAACTCAAGTGTTCATCAGGAAAATCTGTCTGACCTTGGTTTCCCAATGAATTTTACTTTAGTGCAGGTGCCACATAAAGGTTGTTCGCATCCAGGCAAAGAAAAATATTACTTGAAATCAAAACATTGAGCTCAATAAATGCCAAAGGCTGTCTGAGCTGAAGAGGTGAAAGGGGAAATTCTCTTTTGTTCTACACTGAAAGCAGACTTTCTGAGTTTCATTACCTGTATGTGTGTTTCTTCTTGTCACAGTATCAATTTCATTCTCTTATTTTTTTATGATTTTTGCTCAAAACCAGTAAAATAGACTTAGCAGTGTTCTCAGCACAGGTGGAAAGCCAGCTAAAGAAACATTGTAAAAATACCAGTGTAAGCTTATTTATAGACTTTATTGTACCTTTTCCTGATGTGAAGGGACTTACTCATATAACCTGTTTTTTTTTCCAAAGAGAAGTAGACTTATAAGTTCTTCAGGAGATTTTTATGCTCACTTCCTCATGGCTAAATATGAACTTTTGGTAGTTATGTGTGGAGAAAAAATGAGGGAGCATGGACATGGATCCCGGGGTATAATGTTAGGCCTGTTGGGGCAAGGCAGCCTGAGCTCTAGTTATATGAATTTAATGCACAATCAAGACCAGAGTCAGAGCCATGGTTAAAGCAGTTGCTGTCATGTAGACAGCAGGCCGCTTTCTCTTCCTTCAAGGTCGGGCTGTTTTCAGCTAACGAGCTAACAGCTCAAGGTGGAAAACAATTTCGGAGAGAGAACAAGATGGGAAAATGTGAGGGAGCTTGCTTATCGCAGAAACTGCAAGTAGGATGAACATAAGAATGTAATCTATTAGCTGCTGTTGCTGAGCTAGCTTTGAAGCTGCTGTGTA
Organism: Colius striatus; assembly: GCF_028858725.1. NCBI lineage: Eukaryota > Metazoa > Chordata > Aves > Coliiformes > Coliidae > Colius > Colius striatus. The sequence goes on along the minus strand of NC_084765.1, from coordinate 6,790,240 downwards.
TATAAGTTAGAGCCTGCTCTCAATAAAGAAGAAGATTTCTGCTATCACTCACATTGAGTAGGACTGATTTCTTCCCACCCAGCTGAGAACCGGACCCTGGATTGATTGCCGCATGAAGTAGGCTTCGAGCCTGGGTTTTCAGACTTTGAGTCTGGTTCATTTTTCAGGCTTTGAGCCTGGTTTCAGGCTTTGAGCCTGGTTTTCAGACTTTGAGCCTGGTTTTCAGACTTTGAGTCTGGTTCATTTTTCAGGCATCGAGCCTGGTTTCGAATCTGGTTTTTAGGCCAACAGCTGAAAACTTCGGGGCAGTTATGCAGTGTGCTAACTAGCTTTTGCTCTATGTCCTTCATCTAAAGTCTTTTTAAAAAGACATGTGTTGTTGTACATTGAAGTCAAAGGCAATATCAAAAACATCCCCTTAGCATCTTAAGCAGAACAGGACCGATGATGGTTCTTGGTAGCTAATATCATTGCCATTTATCAATTAATGAAAATTTGACTTTCAAACTTGTGTGTGCCCTATGTGTGTCCAAAAGTAAGAACACAGCTTGTATTAGAGTAAAACTACTAGTTATATGCATACTGAAACATTTAATCTGGAAACTTCAGTAAGGTGGGCATAACACTAGGCATTCAGTTTGGGAAAATAGGCAGGATTTTAGGTGCTTATTGTGTGAAAGGAATGAGAACACAATAACTGCCATGAAAAAGTGACTGGAATTGCTCTTTAAAAGACTTTCTGTGGAGTAAATGTGAATTGTTAGCAGTATCATGATTGAAAATGTGCAAAGATACTTCTATCTGCTGCTGTCAGTAGCCAGAAAATGTGGTAAGGAAAGGAAGAGAAAATCAGCTGTTAGGATATATGATAAAAGCCTGTCTGCCTTGGAGCACAGAGAGTCAAAGGCAGGTGGGGCTGTCAAAGTAACGCTTGGCTCAGCTACTGCCAGGCCCATCACAGGGGAGGTGTCAGCCTATCAAAAGCTCATTCTCTGTAAGCCCAGAGGAGTATGGAGGCACAAAGGCATGTTAGGAACCCAAATTAAGATCTCAGAGGTAGGAATCTCCCTATCTGGGCCCTCCCCAGGGCTACCCCTGTCAGCCCAAGTTCGCAGTTGTGAAACCACACCAAGATGAATCAACACTGGAGAGGTCACTGCCTAGGAATATGTGATGCATTATGGGGTGCAGGGGAAGAGTATTTTGAGATTGCACAAGATTTATTAGGATGTTTAGAGAAGTAATCAAAGGTGAGGAAAGGGATAGATTTAGGTGATTTGGTCAGCAAAACCTGTTGGGGGACAAATAAGGGGTTGAAAAGGACTGATCTGATATAAATAGCTTGTTGGTCAGTATATCTGTCTGGCCATGCCTTGCACTTGACTGGCACAGTCTATCCTGACTTCCAAAGGTCCCGTATGCCTGGGTGCCAGTGACTGAAGAGCCTGGAGGGAATGAAAGCAAATGCCAGCGACTGTGGCAGCTGATCTGTAGGGCCATCCACATATATCTGTAGTGTATATATGTGCTCTTTGTGCATATACTTACTATGTGCCTTCAGCCTTGCTGCTGGTTGGACCTGAGTGTATGGAGCTGCAGAAGCCTCAGCTCCTGGACTGTGGTTGGATCCAGCACAGTGTATTTTTTCACTGACAACGTCCATACCTGTGAGTCAGAGAAGCAGTACTTGTCATCAGAACCAGACATTGAACTGTGTAACATTTGGTAAATAGTGAAATATCTCACGAGAGTGTGATCTATTTCTGTATAATTCAGGATGTTTATATCTCTTCTTTAGGGAAGATGCTTGTTCTGTACGTTGCTCTTCATCTGTATCGTTTGACTGATGTGAAATTTAAGACAAGCTTGAAATATCTGTTCATTGAATACTCTCTTTCAGACATCTTAGACTTTCCCTGCAGAAGGAAACATCACAAACCAGGTTGCAAAGGGGTGGGGGGCAGCATTTTACCGGAAACTATTAGGCAGTTAATTCCTGCTTTTAACATTTTTATTTTGTGGTTGATTTCTTACTGCGTTGTTTTGCAATGATTGAGTATCTTCTGTTTTGTGCCACAGTGATGCTAGTTGATTTAACTGTGAGATCTCCAGTGGTTTTAGTTTCTTTGTTTTCATACACATAAATTTAATTTGTCAAATGTTCAGTACCAAGTCCAGGTTCACAGTAATAGGTTCTAGTCACAAACAGATCAACAATATTAAAAGTAGTAAATTGCATGGATTTCTCATTAGGAATCAGCTGAGGTAAGCAGGAAATCCTTTGCCTACCATAGACATGTTCACTGGGAGAATGTGACATTTCAAGCAGGAGAATCCAATTATGACACAAAGTTCCTGATGTGTGAAAGATCTTGTTTCAGTGCTTTTTGCACAGCTATTTGCATAATGTTTTTGGAGCCATGTAACATAATGAGGACTTACATAGTCATGTCCTACCAAGACTGAGGGAATTTCCCAGTTCAACCATCTATTTTCAAAACCTGGCAGGTCTATATGAGATTCTTTTCATCTAGTAGTAGAGTTACCATTCAACACTTATCCCTTGTTCTTCATTGTGTCATGGGCAATAAAATTTATCTGTAGATCAAGTATAAGGATACATTTTTAATAAGCTGGTGTATATGGTAACATTGTATAATTGTATAATGCTTCAACCTCTGGTTTTATGTAGCTTTGTTGCAGTGAGGAGTTAAGTGAGGATGCAGTGAGGATAAAATTTATCTGTAGATCAAGTATAAGGATACATTTTTAATAAGCTGGTGTATATGGTAACATTGTATAATTGTACAATTGTATAATGCTTCAACCTCTGGTTTTATGTAGCTTTGTTGCAGTGAGGAGTTAAGAGGTCCTGAAATCTCACTTATCAATTGCTGTATCCTTGGGCACATCACTTCTCCCATTTTGAAGTCAATGGGGCTGTGTATGTCAAAACCAGAATTGATTGTTTCTTTCACATGGCATGCTGTGTTATCAAAAAGAAGATCCTTTTTGTCTGCTATTAATATTACTTAGTTTGAGATGTGGCAAATAACCTGAAATAATATGACAGAAATTAACACAAGAGTGACATTAAAAGGAAATTTTCTAATTTGAGATCTGACACTACTCTGGTCTTCAAAGTGTTAGTGAATATTGAATGGATCAGACATCAATTGAAAGGGTGTAGACTGAGTTACTTAAGACCATCACAAACCCTTGAGTATTTCACTCCTGAAGCATTGAAATTAATAACTGAATTTTATTTATTCTGATGTAATCTTGCTCTCATGCTATTTATTTTTGATTGTTAAAACAATATTGGCCTACACAGTACAAGCAAAACTAAATGGATATTCTTCAGACACTGTATCAGAATAATCTGTAATCTCACTAACTATATTATAGGGTTAAATAGATGAAAATAAGTATTAGAGTAGTTCTCATGGTCTAGAAGACCAATCTAGACAAAATACTTTCCATTAACTACAGTGCTTGTTCTTAAAGGTGATGTTTGGGGCTTGTGTTAGGGTGAACTGAATGTTTGTTAAACTGCTGCACCTTCATTATCTCTAATGAATTAATTAACTGGATATTGGAATTTGATAAGGTAGTTTCTACACACTGCTTAGAGAAGTGCTTAGTAAAATGGCAGTCCTCCATGTGTTGTACAATAACCTTATATAAGAAATAACAAATACTGAATAATGCTGAAATAACAAATACTAAGTAACTGGATTGTGGACAGACAGGAATTGATTTGGTTATGGTTTTACATTGTCCCTGAACTAAGCATCACAGTGTAAAGTGGTTTTGAGTTCCAGACATAATAATCAAGTATATGGACACATCCAGATAATCATAGATCAGGATCTGCTTGTCTTAAGGCTAGATTGCCAACGTGATAGAGTTTGTATGCATTCACAGTGATGGCGTAAATCAGTCCCCCACCTAAAGTGTTGGCTTACATGTGGTTTAGCATTCTCATGAAGATTCAGATATTCAGAGTCTAAAAGGAGAAAACATATAGGAAAGAAGCTTAAGTGATTGGGCCAGATCCATTGCTTGTCAGAGCTGTGTTTTGGTGCTATTTGGAAGTAAGAGTGGCATTAATTTTAAACTGTCTTTTTTATTTCTTGATTACTGGGCTAGTGAATCATAGTAGCTGCTGCTGATTCTAAATGCTTGTTCCAAAAGGTCAGTATTATCAGGGCATAGACCTGATCCATAATCCTTTGCCTCACCATGACATTTGACAGTGTCTGAACCAAAAAGTTTTCGTTCTAATTTCAGAAGATTTTTTTCTTCATTGTCCTCTTGTTTTGACTGTGGATTTCTACAGCATTCACAAAAGCATAAAGATTTTTCAAAACTTTATAATGAGAGAAGGGAATAATGAAAGCTAGTTTTTGAGTCTGAAGCAAGAGGAAAATTGGATTACTTAAGTTGTTCAAAGGTCTATCTGGAAGCCATTAGATAATGCTAGAGTACCTTATGTCTTGAAAGTTGGTGTCTTAAGAAGGATTTATTTTAAGGGTTAGATTCCTGTTCTGACTGAATCTCTGTCTATAGCATTATTCAGTGTACATAACTGTAGCCAAATACAATCCAGCAATATTAGATCCAAAATTTACCTTTCTCATACAGAATAACATCATGCTATACAAGTAATATATTTACAACCTCCCCACCCCATTATTTTATAAAATGAATTAGGTCATCAGCATGAAGTAAAACTTTACATCTTGCTCCGTGAAACAAAACTAACAGTTAATGACTGTGAAGCATAGCTAGTTAATTCCTTCTATTCCCCACCTACACATAATGAAACACTGACATTTGATTTCTTGAAAGTATATCCTTTCTCTAACCCTGTTCCTGTCTCATTTTCTGTATTTCCCAGAGTCTGCAGCCTTGTGAGCTGCTGTAATGTCTATCAGTATAAGTCACATTGAAAGACCAAGGCTTTGATAGCTGATGTTAATAACACAAATTGAAGAGAAACATGAGATACACTGAAAAATTTTATAGATCCCATTGCCTGAGTGGAGGAGAGCCACTAATCTCAAGGCTGCCATCTCTAAATGAATTTTTCAGATTAGCTGTTTAGCTCTTTTTTTTTTTTTTTCAGTTTCAACTAAGAAGCTAGTTGTATTTTTTTAAATAAAAGTTAAGTGTGTGGCTGAATATTACATAATGACATCACTGACTTGCAAGGCTGACAGAGGAGTACAGCATATTAACACCAAGCTCAACTGTCTTTACCCTTCCCATTCAAATAGCCCAAGTGCAGCCTCAACTTGACATGTACAAATCAGAGTCTTGACATTCCTGTTTTCCAGCTATTGTTTGTAATTACCTCTTTCTCAGACTAGATTTGTCTGAGGATTTCTGGATGACTGATAAATTCTTATTGTTCAGTAGAGCCAATACAAGGAGAAAGGACATTAATATTTCGTGCTTATGGTAAAAAATACTGTGAGCCCAGTTATATGCCAAAATTATCAAGGCAAGTGTAAGTATGTTTTAAGATAAGGGAGTGGAGCATCTCATTTATGATGAAAGGCTGAGGGAGCTGAGGCTCTTTAGCTTAGAGGAGACTGAGGAGTGATCTCATTAATGTTTACAAATACATAAAGGACAGGTGTCAGGAGAACGGAGCCAGGCTGTTCTCAATGATGTCCAATGATAGGACAAGGGGTCCAAGCTGGAACATAAGAGGTTCCAAAGAAACACAAGGAAAAACTTCTTCACCGTGAGGGTGAGGGAGCACTGGAAGGGGCTGCCCAGATGGGCTGTGGAGTCTCCTTCTCTGGAGACATTCCAAACCCACCTGGTCAAGTTCCTTTGTGATCTACTCTAGGTGGTCCTGCTCTGGCAGGGAGGTAGGACTGGATGATCTTTCAAGGTCCCTTTCAGCCCTTGAGATTCTGTGGTTAGGCAGGGAATACCTAAGCATTGACAGTAGTGGGGTGGTGCTAATAGGTTGATGCTTTTTTTAGTCACTTCAAGGTGAAGAATGTATATTTCTTTACCTGTCTATAAATTCAGGGCATGCTTTCTACCTAAAAAGGCAGTTAGGATTAAACGGTCATTTCAGTTAATAGAACTCTGAATACTGCTGCTGTACTTCATGTTCCCATCTTGATGTCTGGAGGGTTTCAAGTACAACTGGCACAGACACTCATAAGATCAAGGTCAAAATGTCTGCATAATAAATGATAGAAAGTATTAGTTCACTTGCAGATGTATCAGCAGAGGTGAATAATCTTCATGTGGTTTATCTATATATGTGGGCATTTGAAAGACTTAATTACAACATAGTGTATCCTGCATTAGGTGTCATTCAAAGATGTTTAAAGGACAGCTAAACAGTATACAGTTCAACTCTATGCTGTATGCCTTTATCCAGGGGGTTATGGTTTTTCAGGTTTGCTGTTTTCAGGGTGATGCAAGAAAAGAGGTAATTTTATTTACTGGGAGTAAATAAACTGATAGTTTAGTTCATTTTAGTTTTTACTACCCCTGAAGTTAATTTCTGTAGGCCAATGCCTGAAGTCTGACCTATTGTAAGGCCTTTTTGCAGATCCTACCATTAAAAATAGAATTAATATGAAGTTTATGAAAAGTTCACCATTGACAGAATAGTTCTTTTGAAGTTGAAAAGCATTTTACCTATTGATTTCAATGGAAAGGGTTAAGACCATGGTAGGAATGTTTGGTAAATGTTTCTAAAGTCTTGACCACCAATTTATTATTTAGAATAGCATGTCATACTGAGACTTTCACCTTTTGATAAAGTTCTCATTTATTTATCATGACAGAGCTAGGCAAAGAGCATACAAATAGCTTCTTAAATATTTTTTCTTAAATAGTATTTCAAAGCAGATTTGGACCTTGGACTAGGCTGATATTCATGGCTTGCATGTACCTTCACTAAAATTTTGGAGAAACATTGATGTAAAAGTAAGTTTGATGAATGATTATTGGTCATTGAATGGAAAGTGAACTTTGAGAAGGCCAAGTCAAAATCTGTTTTACATGCTATCAAAGGTAATCTAAGATATCTTCAAGTCAAAACAGCCTTCTGTAAGTATTTCTGAATTTCTGTCAGTGAATCACAGAATCACAGAATCTCGAGGGCTGTGAGGGACCTCAAAAGATCACCTGGTCCAACCACCCTGCCAGAGCAGGACCACCTAGAGTAGGTCACACAGGAATTCGTCCAGATGGGTTTTGAAACTACTGTTAGTGAAGTATTTTCCATCAGTCTGTAGAACAGCAGGTAATTGTTGGCATGATTTGGAATGCATTTGACTTCAGAGTAGAATACCAATGCTAGTTTCATATAAATGGATGCATGCACTCAAAGCTCACTGTTAAGAACAAGGCTTTGTGTAAGAACTATATTTCCTGAGCTTTTTATGTGATCACTTATGATTAGAAGAAGATGATATGTTCAATAACTTATTTGCTTTTCCCCATTGATCTTTTGAAGAACAGAAAACTTTTGATGCATGATAAGTATATAATGCATTTTCCAAAAAGCCAGCTTTATGGAAGAGATTTGGGTAGAACACATATCTAGGTATCAGACAGGGGTTGAGAAAATGCTTCAAAGAGGTATTGCCGAAGGCTATAATTTGCTTGTCTGAGGTTAGTAATTGCATGGAGGGCAACTTCTTCTTTGCATCTTTAGGACTCTAGAACTCATCATTTATCAGAGCCTTGGTACTTAAGATGTGTGAGAGATATGAAGTGAGAGTGTGGAAGCTTGTAGTGATGCACGATTAGTATTATTTTTGCTCACATTCTGATATTAACCTCAATAATCTTGACAGTTTTAGATTTGAGGTTCTGAGTAGATTCCTTTGCAAAATGAAAATGAGTGGTGTGTTTGTCTAATGAATGAAATGAGAACTGTATGATCTTGGTTTTCATACTCAAGCTAATGTGGATGCAGCACTGGAGCCATTCTTATCCCTGTAGTTTAAATCAAATATTTATGATAATCTTTGTTCTCATCTGCAGTTCTGTTGTGTTACAACTAATTGATCATGTTCCTGTATCAGGCTAAAATATACCAATCTTTTATTTGAAGTGATTTAGCCATATAATGCAAATATGGCTCATGTGAGTGTATTAATTAGATGTAGAAACTCTCAGGTGAAGAAATATTAGTTAAATGCAAAAACTATAAGGAGTGAAGAAAACGTGTGATTTAAAGCATAGTAAAGTGAGTAGGTGGCCTCTCAAGTGTTTTAATTACATTATGAAGACATACATAACAAAAATACAACAAAATTATTTTTATTATTCCAAAATGCACAACAGATAATACAGGTGTTTACAGATTTATTTTGAAAGCCTGTCATTTTCCATGCTTTTTTACTATATGTTTCTCTTTTGCAATTTAAATTCAAGATTTGCTCATCCAAAGCAGAATTGTCCCTGATCTGACTAATATGCTCAGTTTTATCTTGTCAGCTCATGTTTAAAACTGAAATGAGTGAGAGGCAATTTGATTTACCTGTTATCACTTTTAAAACTTCACAACACCAAAGAAAATGTCCATGCAAATTAATCTTATAAATAAAATTAAGAGAACTAATATATTTCAGTAAAAAAGTCTAAAAAAAGAAATAAGTTAAAATTATTCTGAGAGACTCAAAGTGACAGACAAATTCCCTTCAAATAAACATGTCTGTAATGATCTCAAAAGCAGACATGCCAGGTGAATTCAAGAGGTCATTTACTTCATTCCTTTGCCACATGGCAACTTTGTCATTCCTAGCAGGCGCAATGTGTTCTTGAAGACCTCTAGCGGTCACTAGTCAACTCTCTTCCTTCCCAACCCCCTGACAGTTTATTTCAATAGTGCCTGGCTGTCTGTAGCTTTTGGAAGATTTGCTGGTGACTACTCTGAATCTTTCATTAGTTGTTCTGTCCACTATGAACATGGAGAACTGACTGTTCCTTTCTCTTTGTAACAGTCTTCAAGCATGTAAAAGATTCCACTAATTTCCCCCACTGTTAACTCACATAATCAAAACAACTCCATTTATTTAAAGCTTTTTCTCCTAAGATGTTTTTTGACCTCTCTTCGATCTTATGACTCTCCTGTAGATTTTCTCCAGCTTTTCAGTTTTTAAATTCTATGTCCAAAGGTGGAAATTGCAGTTCACCTGAGGTCTTCATTGTGTTGAACTGAGTGGTGGAAGTAAGTCATATCTTGTAGACTCTACTTCTTACATTCCCAGTTTTCTGCAGTGCTGTGATGCTGTTGACTCATACTTAACTTGTATAACCTCCAAGTCTTTGGTGCTGAACTGCTGCTGAACCAGTTGCTGTCCATTCTGTGTTTGTGCAGGTGATTGTTTCTGATGAAGAGCAGTAACTTTTCATTTTCTTGATAGGATTTCATTCTATAGGTTTCCGATAACTTTCCCAATAATGTGACATAATTGTCCATTCTGATTCAGTCAGTTCTCCAGCTTCCTTCCAGGCCATCCCAACTTCATACTGGCCATTGCAGACTCAGCTGCAAAACTCTCTGAACTTTCATCTCAAAAAGGACTACTGTGAACTACTTTCAAGGCAGGTTACCATTCCATGCTTTCACTACTGGAATCAGATAACTTTAGATTTACCTTTCAGTAATTTGTGAGACCTCCTGTGTTAAATAGTGTTTTACTTTCTGTTGCATTATGAGAGGAAATACAGTGTTTCTGATATTTGGCAAAATTTTCAGAATTGTTTAGCTGGCTTAGGTTATGCTTACTCAGGTGACAGCAGACAGCTGATTCTTTTTTCAAGTTAGCCAGGTATCAACTAGAGTTCATATTATTCATATTACTGTGTCACCAAGGCTGAGCTAACAAGCCTTATCAAGAAAGCACAAGAGTTCAGGTAACATTCAACACTTGAACATAGAGTTTGGCTCTTGAATAAGCATGCTGTGACTGTATGAAATATTTTGCCAAAAAAAAAAAAGTCAAGATCTCAGCTGGGAGAGGTTTACAATCCAGCTAGCAGAAAGTAGTGGCACAGATAGATGTTGGTTGCAAGAAAACCAGTACTGTGGGGCTCTTTAAAAGAAGTGTGTTCTGAGGAGAGAGGGAAACCAAGGGATAATTAAGGGAATAATTAAGACTTAGAACTTGGGAGCTTTTTGAAAGTGTAGGAGAGCACACAATAAGTTAAGTGAATTAAACAGTGGAAATAGAGGAATTTAAAGAATGAAGGTGTAACAGAAGATGAGGAGGCAAGGGCATAAGGAATCAGAAACAACATTCTATAGGCCTGTAAAAATGAATTTAAGGAAACTTATGGGGGAAATAGGGAAGATCTGGAGAGAAGTTTTGTCAGTAGCTCTCCATTTTGGCCTTGAACATTTTTTTTCCCCATCTTGGCAGTTTTTAAATAGCCTTGCCTATTATTTGCCACATAAGCCCAATCAGTACCTTCTATTTAGAATTGACCATTTTAAGCCACGCTGCTATCTCAAGGACCCTTCATTGGTTACTTCCATTCTGACTGAAGGAACAGTAGGATGGCCCCAGTCCCCTCACAGTGCAGTCAGTGGTGTCAGTGTCGCAGGTCTCACAATGGCACTCTGTAGCAACTGGGTATGAGTAAAAGGCTTCAGGATGGTCACCACAGCCAGGGATCTTCACTGTTTCATACACAACCTCCTTGAAGGTACATGTTTCCTGAACAGATGAAACTGGTGGATATTTATATACAGGATCCTGCAAATTACAAGAAATACCTGTTTTGAAATTTGTTATGGGATAGAATTCCATTTTTTTTTCTAAAGTAAGGGACCTGATGTGGAAATGAATTCAACCAGTGGGATCAGACTCTTAGAATTTCACCTAGATCCTTAGATTTCTCCTTTCAAAAGGACTGACACGGCAAATTTGTGTTATACCCTCACCAGACAATCTTTTGGATCAATTGCTTGATTCTTCAAGTTATTTGGAAAATAAAGTTGTCTACATGGTAACAGCTGCTTTATTGTACCCATTTGCAGCTACAAATCGAACACAAGGGAGTCATCCAGATTGTACTACTTTCCACTCCAGTTATATGATATAATGTGTGCAGCTAGCTCAAGATCTGAATTTTACTAGCATCTTTATACCCTTCCCTTTGTGATTCAAAAAAACTGTGTATCTGCTTTCCTGTCAAAGAGCACAGCGGTTACTCAACGTGTTCTTTCACAAGACTCATCCTGCCTATGTGTTTGTTAGACTAGAGAAATGAGTTATTCATACATCAATTGGAATATTTCATTCTGGCACCTGAAATTAAGCTTAAGATTCTCACCCTTGTGAAGCAGTATCCTGAGCACCATGTGGCATTCACCGTAATGCAGAATTCACATTCTTCTCTTTCCACTGCTATAGTAATATTGGTGAGCTGACAGCTATTGCAACAAATTGCTTTCCAGCAAAATAACAGCATATAACAATTAACTGTCTTCATCCTGTGTATAAAGCAAAGAAATACATCTGTACTGGAGAAAGGAAATATTTCTAGAAACAGTTAGCAACCGAGTCTTCATGTTATTCTCAAGTGGTTCTATAATGGCAAGCTTTCAGAAACATAACTGAGAACATAGGATAAAGCCATTAAATAGATCTGTCCATGCGTTTATTGTTAAGGGAATTTGATTCTCCAAAGTGACTGAAATAGCATGTCAGCAATCTTTGCAGAGTAATAATAGCAGAGTACCATACCACTTTCAATGAAAGATTTGAATGTAAATTTCTTACAGAGAATGTGTCCTGTCTTTAAGGAGAAAGAAAAAGAAGCAAAGGAGAATCTATTTTTTAGAGGCAATTAATTATATACAGTATTTGCAATTTGAAAAAGATCAGGATCTGAAGAAAACTTACCTTAGTATTCTGCTTGCCTTCCTAGTAAAAGCTGTAGTGAAAAGAAAGCCCTGTGCTTACCTTTTATACTGAGTTGTGTGTAACATATACCTTGAGGATTTGCAGTGTGTTAATACAGTAAGCATTAGTTTGGTACTTGGTGAAAGGGGATTAATGTTCAGCCAGACAGTGAGATCAAGCCTTGTTAAGGGGGGAAAAAGAAAGCAAAGCAAAACACCCTCAGGAAGTGATGGTGAAGGTTACTGTCACAATGTCTTTTTAGAGGCTTCACTGGGTTCGTTTCAGTGGCATTTAGAAACAGCTGAGCCATTACACAATTTGAAAGGAGGTTGAGAAGCTTGGTTTTGGAAAATAAAAGTTCAGATGTTCTAACTGTGTTTTATGTCAACCCTCAAACTAATGGGCTTGGAGTGCAAGCTGATCCTCTGGTAATTCATAGCAGAGACATTGGCTAGTGAAAATGTTCCTGAGTTTTTCAGAGTATCAATTGCTTTTCTCCGAATTAGATCTTACCCAGTGAGGTGCATATGTATTTGTTTATTGATCTGTGGCCCAAATAAACTAGTAGTGTGAGTTTTTTTAAACCACAAGTAACTCCACTTTACCACTTCAAATACCATAGTGGTTTTTCAAAAGTCAGGATTCTGTCCCAATTATATGCATTGCTGGTTCCTGTCTGTTGCATGGTCACTTTTAAAAAACTTGTGTAAGGCATGTTTGTATTGTGGAAAGGGGCTATAAAGACGTCACAAGGAGGCTCCAGGTCTGTGTTTTCTGACAGTTATCTCAGATCAAATATAGTCACGTTACAGGGAAATGCTAGTATTTTTAACAGGCAACCATGTAAGCTCAACTTGAATGCTTTCCCTAGTTTGTCATCATAATAAAAGATTCTGTGGATAGTGTTCCCCTGCTCACTGTCCTTTTCCCGTGTTCCCAAGTTAGCGATGGGTGCCTCTTCTCCAGAATAATGTCAGAGAAATAACTTTGTTGAGCTTCACATATCAGTTCTGGGGAAAATGACTCACAGTAGGGCTGTATTTACTATCATCTGCCCAGAACAGCTGGTCTTGCTTTGTTATGACTGTTCTATTATGGTCAGTCTGACTTTTGCAGAAATCCATCCACGAAAGAAAACTAGGCAAGGACATGCAGTTAAAAACATTTTATCATGAAAAGAAATTCTCACCAGCTTATTAGTTGTGCAGACAGGATGCTTTTCAAAATAGCTTTTACAAATGAGCTCTTTAAGTGTCTCCTACATTCCTGTGGTCTTGCAGACTGGCCATCTGTTCCACTTTTCATCGAGTCTGGAATACCTTGTTAATATCTTATCACACCAAGGTTAGAAGGTGATCTGCAAATTTTCCCTGGCCATCTCCTCTAATAATTACTTTGAATGAGAACACAGCTCAGTTAAATGTACAAGGAAGTCAAGAAAACACACATCTTGGTCTTTACTAATATAAACTCTTGCTTGTTTAACAGTAGTCTTTTGTGTAATTTCGAGTCAACACAATTGTTCCTCTCACAGACGATTCTCACTTGCTCTAAACCACTAATTCCAGAGATGCCAGACAAAAGCTGATTGCAATTTGTTGTATCCTTTCTGAGGATCTGGCCTTTTCTAAGTACTAATTTATGCAAATTAAAGCTAAATAAGCTTCTTTTACAAAGGATAATACAGAAAATATCTAATTTCTCATTTGCAGTCATCTGTTTCATGGTTTGAGAAAGTCCTACACATTCACTAAAACCATAGTTTCACAGGCAGAGAGTGCAAGTTTAGCCTCTGCTGTGCTGTTTCCTCCCTCCCCTAGTTCTTTGTCCTGACCCACTCAGCCTCCTCACTTATGGCAAGACAAATTAGGGAAACTATTCTGATTAAAAGCAAAAAAAACCCCACCAACGACTCAGATGCCTTTTACAGCACTGTTGTTAATCTATGTCAATTTGTTCCACACTGAAGTAAACAACTGTAGCACTTCAAATGATGGGGGATTGATTGGGGAGTGAGGGTGGGGGAGTTTACCAGGAAATGTGTAACATTGTGTTCTCACTAAAGAGTTTGTGAAGCCACATTGTAAGCATAATGCAAACTTTTAGCAGGATGATTTTGTCCTGCACTGACTTCAAGGCATTTGTTTCTGTAATAGTCAGTTTTAGGCTGGTTCTCCAGCTATCAATTCTGTTAAATTAATTGTGTGAATATACGAATATACATTTTTAGGGTAACAGGAAATTACAAATTGAAGTCACCTAACAACCAGTCTATCATCTGAGGAGTCATAATGTGGGGAGTCGTTACTTGGCTGACTTTGCTTTTGTTTCTATACCTTATATTAGAGAGATACGCTAGAGTAATTATTCCTTACGAAGAACATGTGCTGTATAAGTATATATTTATCTAAGATCAGTAGTAGTTTCTACCTCTGGGAAATGTTTATGTGCTAACTATATAATAATCCTTCACATTTATATTCCCATTAGATTAAAAACAAATTATGAAAGTTGTGAAGGGAATAACAAATGTTATTTATCCAGGAAGCTATAATTTTCACAGATATTGTGGATGTTACATATAGATCCTGTGTTATTGAATTATGTTTCTATTTGAGAAATAGAAATGCTTTCCATTTAAAATAGTTTGTATTTCAGTTTAGGGAGTAATGTCTGTTTTTTTGTATGTTATAGCAACTTGTAAGTAGTGATTTTATCAATCTAGTTCCTAAGTGGTATTGCTTACCCTAGATTTAGCAGTTATCATTATGCTTATAGGCTAAATGCTAGATGTTGCCAAGATTGTCAAAAGGAAATATTGAAGCTATACTTCTGGAATTTTGGTTTATATATTCATCTGAGGAAATGAAAAGATATTGTGTCATGTTTATACATGATCTATACAGATCTGCATGTGATGTGCTCCCACTTGGAGCTAACTAAGCAAATTACAGATCTGGAATGTTTTGCAAAAGGCTTGTTATGATTAGGGCAAGGCAATCTCATGCTCATTCTGTCTTTCTAGGGTTTGCTTGCTAGTGGGTCCATTGTGCAGAATCAAAGCTCTATCAAGCCCCTTAGAAGGGTTCAAATTGCTGTAGAATCCTGTAATTGCATTATGATTGAGAATGGAAGAGTTGAAAGGAAGACCTTTGTCAATGGAAATTGGTGTAATCCTATTGTAGTGAGAAATGCTGTAATGGAATATCTGGTCTTCCAAATGGCCAGGGAGTTGGTTCACTGAAGTAGAGGTAGTCCTGTAGATGATGACTCTTCTATTTTTGTGCAGGTCATAGGGGGCATCAGATTCACACAGCTATGTTAATGCTATAGTGGCATCTTGGGGAAATAAAAGGCCTCTCTGTATTGCTATTTTTTGTGTGTGTTCTCTGGCTATTTCCCTTGTGTTGTTTACTGCTGTAACCATTGTTACCACTGCTGCCACAAGAGAGCACTTGCTTTGCTATTTCTAATCACTTCTGTGACACATTCTCTTCTAAGCAGTAAATGCTCTTATCCTTTCGTTTCTGGATTGCTTTGTTTTGTTTTCCAAAAGAATCTAACACAGAACTGAAAGCTTTGTGTTTCTTATACATCTGAAACTAATGAGATTTCTTTCTTCAAGAGAAGTGGTGGTAAGACTAGCAATTCTGTTACTGCAAGTGGCAAATCTGCCTTGCTTAAAAGAAGATGGTTTAAATCTTTCAAAGAACTTCAGCATCTATCAAAGTGCTATTGGAAAACTGTGTTATAACTGTGCAGCTCATCCATCATAAGTAATAAATCTGACTGTCCTGGTAGAAGATGTACTGAACCTTCTAGTGGAAAAACCACAATGTCTGATATTAAAGACAGACCTTACCTGTAAATTATTCCAGCTGCAGACTAGCTTTAGATTCTAATATAGTGTTTTAAAAGTATCAAGGGACGTGAGTTTAGGTTTGTTAGATTCATGGTTGTGGTTACATGTTTTAGGTTTTGTTAAATAGATGTGTTACTGGAGAGAATAGTTTCTGCATCTGAAAGCTGCACTGAATGTCTCAAAGTATGTTTAAGGTGCTTAAATCTACGGCTTAATTGAATTTCTATGGGTTAGAGCAGAGTGAACAGTTGGTTCTCTGAAGTTTAGAGTTGTGCACTTCGATGCCATCACACTAGGTATAATATGTGCTTATGTCAAGTTGCTTCTGCACACAGCCTGTCTTGATTGAGTGTCCTTCCTCTCCCCTTTTTTCTGTTTGTCCAAATATTTTTCTGCATGGGTCCAAATTTAACCTGAGGTATTTGGAGCAAAAGATGTTACTACTGTTACCCAGTGGTTGACTAAATTGATATCCTTGAAGGGCACGTTGCAAATTGCTTCTGAACCTGTGCTTTAGGATTCCCTGTGTGGGGTTGGTATTTCATGGCACAGCAGCACAGGCTTGTGTTAAGTAAATTGACTGGAGTGTTGTCTTTCTCTTTTGCTGATTTTGTTTTCTTTACTTAGTACTGATGGGAGATGACTTCTGTCATTGCATTACTCCTCTATATGCCTTTGGGGTCTACTGTGATTCTTATTAAGGTCATTGAAGAGATCCTCAGTGGCTTTAGTGGTAACTGCACTGGGTAGTTAGCCACTAT
Organism: Colius striatus; assembly: GCF_028858725.1. Lineage (NCBI taxonomy): Eukaryota > Metazoa > Chordata > Aves > Coliiformes > Coliidae > Colius > Colius striatus. Next base: position 6,773,714 of record NC_084765.1, on the reverse strand, counting down.
TGTTCTATGTAACTTTTATTGATATGGTTTATATTTCCCAGCACTCATTATGGCAAAATTGTAAAGGAGCTTTGGCCTGTCTAGCAGAGAGTTGGATAGTTTTAACTAGTTAGTATTAGAGTTAATAATTAATGAAGAATTCACCCATATGCAAGCAGAACACTTCACCAGCAGGGGAATAAAGAAAGAAAACAATAGAATACATTGACAGGTGATTTCTGAGCTAAGAGGTCTTTTGGTTTTTATTCTTGTCAGTGTTTGCAACAAATGTACATAGATTCTATAAATTAGTACATTATTTAAAAAACAAACAAACCATAATAAAGAATATCTTAAATCCAAAGAACAATGGCTGCCACTAATAGTTTGTGTAAGGAATTATTGGGTTTTTTTTCCTAGGTAGCTTGTTTCACTGTTCTGTCACATTTATATGTTGTTAAACCTAGAAATAAAAACAAGTAATGTTTCAGGCACTTTAAAAATTCATCACTATCTGTTATGTTCTGTAACCATGCTGAGAAGCTGGGCTAGCAAGTCTCTGTGATGGTTTTTAGGAAGGGCTTCTGAAAAAAATGTGCATTACCTCTTAAACTCAGTTTGGCAGGACTGTGCCTAATTCACAGATGGACAACACCACCTGCTAATTGTTTTCAAACTACAGTTATGATGTGGAATGAGGCTTATTTGAAACTTGATGACATTGTGCACTGATAACATAATAAAGGTGATGCAGAACAATTCAGCACACTTGGATATTGGACGGAAAAGCCCATCTTATTTGGGTTGCTAAATAAAGTCTTTGGTTGAATATGTCTGACCTATATTCTTTTTTCAAGTGCAGTAATTTTTAGGTCAAATTGCTTAAGAAAAATAGGTTCAAAAGAATGCAGACAGCAAAACCATTTTCAGCTGTGATTTTTATCTGTCCAGCTCTATCTACAATATTCAGTGCCTTGAGGGATTCTAAACAGTTTTTGTTGTTGTTCTCAGAAGTCCTATGTAATATTTATTCTAGGGCATGGATGCATTATTGCACAGAATACAGATTGTTAGATTTGCTCTGTGAGCTGCAGGAGTTTGATTGTGATCAGGTGGCAATTTGCAAAGAAATTTCATGAAACTACTGCAGGAATCAGTATTGCAGAGCTTTAATGAGGAAACAAATCTGAAGCTTAGAGAAAAAGCTTTACAGGTATCAGCCCACTACAGAGCTCATTATGAAAACCAAATCTTATTTGTTAGATTGTATTAGCAGAATGATGGAATTAAAATAAACAAGCATTGTATTTGGCTAAATGCCTGTTGAAGGTGTATTTTTCCAGACAATTATAATAACTAAAACAAAGGCTTTATTCTCAAAGAAAGTAGGTAAAAATTTGGCAGGTTCAGGCTTGAACTGAAGTCTTAACTTTTGGTTACTTTGTATAGCATTATACTCTCTTCAACCAAATCAGCATTTGGCAGAATCTGTGCTGACTATTTTCAGCACCAAGGATGCAGCTCTTTCTCCCCTGTTCTGCCTTTTTTGTTCATATGGTAGCTCTCATTAAGTATGGTGTAGGAATGCAACTGTTCTTATGCAGAATGAGTCCCAGGCATAAACAAAGGAAACTGGCAGGGAGGCAAACTTCTAGACATGGGAAGAGAACCACGGTCTTGTTGTCCCTTTTGCCTGCAACAAAACTCGAAGTGTGTGTTTGGAGTTATTCCTCTGGTGGAACAGATGATTAGCTATCTGTCTCACTCCTCCAGACATTTTCCTTGTGTTAGTCAGACTAAGCCTCTGGCATTTCTCTGTTTTTCTGATGGCAACTCTCAGACTCCAGCACCATGGTTCTGAGTACCAAAATTCAGTTTTGCTGATGTTTCTAGAGGATTAACCTATTTCTAGAGGGTTTCTCAATGACATGTGCTAATTTTGCTAGAGAAAAAAAATCCCAAATTGATAAAAGATATTGAAAAATATCTGAGCACCTCAATATCACTGAATTAAAAAACCAAAAACCTACCTACAGTGTAGTCAGAAAATAATTTCCATTTAATTCAGAGCTTTGGCAGCTTTTACCTGTGGAGAGTTGATGACATTTTGGGGAGCAATGCACAGGTACCATGTTTATTCAGATAATTTGTTTGGAAATCTTATTTGGAGATGTGTTATTTTGGGCATTGTGTTAATGGCTTTTGGATTTGATGTTGTTTCCTTGGTGATTGTTGGAGGTTTGGTAGAGTAGTGCACAGAGCAGTTTGTGCCATGCCATATTATCATCCTTTCATGCCTTCTCCAATCCACAGGGTAAACCTACATATATTCTTCCTGACAGGAAGCAGAAAGGTGAAACACCATTGTAGTCTAGGCGATGTGAATTACACTGACCAGATGCACTCCATTATTTAGAGGCATAAAAAAATAGCTGCGAGGGTCTAATAGACAGGAGGAGCCTTCCATGTGTTCCATGTGTGACAGAGATGCAGTGCACCAGGCTGTGCTGCAGTGGGATGTATTGGCTGATTGGCCTGTCAGGTAAATGCTCCTGTATTTGATATGATGTCAGAAGATAGAAAGCTTTCTTATGGCAAAGAGTAAAGCTACTTGGTCACTGGAACCTCCAGCCAGAGTGTTGGCCAGACTGATGTCAGAAAAATACTGCTTATCTTTCCCTTTAGGATCCTGAAGTTCCTCTTATCTTGCCAAGGACTCTAGAAAGTATTTTTTTTCTGTCTCATTAGGGGCTTGGGGCTCTCCTCTCCTACCTCCATTGCCAATGTCAGGCTGCCACTTGGTAGGCAGCTGTGTGGGAATGGGGGAGTATGAGATCCCAGGCAGGGCACCAGGGTAGGTAGAGTAGTTGAATGGTGGTGTGGGAGGAAGGAACACAGCAGGTGTTGTTCAGGACAAATTGAATGAGGCAGCCTGTGAAATGAGTGTTCCTAAATGTGATTAAAATTACCTTGAAATTAGATACCTGTGGTCACAGATCACCTTTTAAAATATTGATTTATGTTGTGTCTGTCTCAGCACAGTATTAAACAGCTGTTTGAAATGGATCAGTCTAAACACTGGCTGCTCAGCTTTATGGGAACAGAAGAGTCACTGAGCAGAAATCCATTTGTAATCTCAGTAGTACTGTCTGAAAAAGAAGCAGTCTTACTCAATTTCTGCATAAATTACATAAATGAGGAAGATCATAGTTGCTGATAATTAAACAGGATTTCTGGCTGCTTGGAGTGCCATCTCGTGGTTCCTGAGTAAAGGTTCACATGTTGCTCAAAGTTCATGGCTAAAGCAGATTTTACGGCATTGCGGCAACCCAAGCTAAATGAGAGGCTTTAGAACTTAGCAATTTAAGCCTCCTGGTCATGCGCCAGATTCCTGCAGTTCTCAATCCCTTCTAGATGTAGTAAAGCCTTTGGGCAAAAAGAAGTTTCAGAACTCTCCCTGTGAGAGTGGTGATAATGCAGCAGTCTTTAAGTGCAGTGGCATGAATTACTTCAAGTCATTTTACTTGTCCCCGAGTATGAGAAGCATGGAGAACTGTGCTCAAGAAAACAAGCCTTCTCTTTTCTTTCTCTCTAAACTGTGGAACATTAAACAAAATCATTCCTGGTGGTGTCTTAAGCATAGAATTGCTCTGAAAGTGGAAAGTGCAGTCTGTGCCTTGTTTGGGGTAAAGAAAGATTTGCAGAAAAGTGTATATAGCAGTCCTCTCCGTCTCATTTCCACCTACTCTTTGCAAAGCTTGTATGCTGAGGGCATTCAAGTGGTCTTTCTATGCCCTGTGAGAGAACCTCACTCATCTTACTGTTCTCTAAATCTTGAAAAAGAATAACGTTTATTCTAATTTATACTTCATGTGTATCCAATGCAGTTCTGTCAAGCAGATTGTTAAAGTCTGATTTTTATTAGGCTTTATTTTTCTTCTCAATCCTCAAAAGCTAGAGAACTTTCAGCAGTGTTATCATAGTTATCACTTTGCAGCATCTTATTTGATTGGTGTTGTGTAGTGTTTGCCATTCTGTTTTGCCATAACATTTTATCACTTTTATTGCATCCAAATTAGCAGGCATTTTCAATTAAAAAAAAAGGTCAAATTTTTCTCTTCATAAGTTCTAATTGCTATTTGAATGACTTTTACATAGTGATACTTCTGAAAGAAACTGTCAATATACCCATCTAGCTGACAAAATTTCTGTGTATCTGTACGATTTCTGGCCACATATGATTTAGTAGCTCCAAACAGAGATTTTTGGTTTGCATCTAATTTTCCGTAGGTAGTGCACATAAAATCTTCCCAGAAGAGCTGAGCAGGCAAGACACTGAAAGAGAAAATTACTTCTGCTATATAATGTGCTCTTTCCTAAATAACCTGGACAGGCTATAATGTGGTAGTGCTATAGCTGTAGTCTTGGAAGAAGAGATGAGAACTGACGTGTTAACTTCAGCTTATGGAATCCTGATGAGTAATGTAATAAGCTGTGGGTTTGGTAGGCTTGTAAAATGCTTAAGGCAGACCTCTCACTGTCCAAAAAGAATAGGATCTATGCTGAGGTTTGAGGTTGCAGGAAAGGTGAGGAGGTGCACCTCAGGCCTTAGTTATCAATCTGTTAGGTCTGAATATTTTAGGAAAAAAATAGAAGGCGAAGTAGATAGTTTTGGAATCAGCTGAGAAATTGCATTGTATGTTCATAGCCATTCTCTCATTATAGACAACCTTTTGGTGGCTCTGGATGCGGTCACAAAGAACGTGCCACTATACTTCTATGAGTAGAGCAAAGTTGCTAATGAAATTGGTCACCTCTGGAGACTGCAAGAAGGTTTTAATGAGTTCCTTGGCTCTCTAGCTGAAGCAACTGACTCATTGGCCAAGAGTGTCTAATGCAAAAGTGAGATCAGAGAAGTGGTTGTTGCCACAGTGAGAGGACTAGTCATTACCTTCAGTAATATTTAAAGAATTATAAGCAGTGTTTAAGCCCCTGTATTTGAGTGGCGTAAAATGCAAATATTTTAAGACTGTGGAGCTGTTCTGTATATTCTCATATATATTTTTGCCTTCATATACTTGATAATATATTAAAGGGTTACCCTAGAGAGCATCCCATGTGCTAGAAACAGTCCAGTGTTCATGAGACCTATAAGCTCTGCAAAAAAGGCCAGCATTTTGTATACTTCTGTTCCTGACTACCAATGTCATCACCTGCTCCTGGATACTGGAGATTATTATAAGACTTGAATGACCTATTTAGCTGTTCTGAATTTTGAATGATTTTTTTTTTCATCCCTTATCTACCGAATTTCTTCCCTTTTGCCCCCTTTTAGCATAAAACAGCAACTGTGAAACATTATAATATAGTTTTGTAAGACACTGAACCCTATATAATCTGGGAACACTTTCTAAGGCATTTGAAGGCAAAATTATCCTGGGCACTATAAGACAGAGGAGCCTACCAGATATTCTCAAGTCCCAGTCCACTATACCGTGGGGATGGAAAGAAGTTGTAGAAAGAAATTATACCTTCCCAACAAGAAGCAGTGAAGACTCAGAGAATTTCTAAAGCATACATATACTTTTCCATGCAAATGGCATCGCGTACCTGTTCTCCAGTGTGCATGCGCAGGTCAGAACTTTAATGTCCAAACATCACTCCCAGCCCACGCTGAGATCAGGACAAATATGTACAGATATCTCCAACTCTGGCCTTTGTGTGATGTTCAAGGACGTCTCTGCAGCACTTTATCTAAAAGATGCAACTTCTAGATATGCAAATTGGAATATTTTTGAAGTATAGAGACTATAGTTTGAGTCTAGTACAATGCTGTAAAACTGTCTTTGATAGTCTACTCAGGTCTGAGATAAGAAGCATCTTCCAGGAATTCAATGTAGAAGAAATAATTGATGCTATTTCCTGAAAACATAAAGAATTCTTTTTTGTTAATGGTGACAAAAAAGAACATTCAACTATTTGAGTCTGGATCCCTTCCAGTTAAATAAAGGACACGGATTTTCTTAATTAGGCAATAATTGGATTCTGCCGGTCAAGTGAATTGCAGACTTTTTGTGAAGTATAAATTATGTGAGAAAAATGGCTGCAAATTTTAGGGGAAAAAATTTATTATATTCTTTGCTCTACAGTGTGCTGTAGTATACTACAACTGAATGGAATTACTGTCAATGAAGCAAATCTATGCTTTTTCCATCTTTTCCTATCTTTCCATAGTGATCAATATCTGTATATGTATGAAAGTGGAAGTATTTCCTGTGCTTCAGAAGTGTATTCCTTGAGCTTACCATGTTTCTCTCAAAGACAAAAATGTCATAATTCAACAAAGCTTAGAATGATCTCTTGGCTAACAAAGCAATATCTCAACAATTAACCAAAAAGATTTCCTGTTTCCATCAATGACAACTTTACTATAGTTGTTTTTGAGGAGAAAGAAAGTTTTGTGAAGAACTGTATAACGTATCTTAAGAGTGGTTATACTCAATGTACTTCACTATAACAGTGGAAAAACAAGCATGTGTAATTACTGCTATCAAGATCTTTCACTTAGTCTAGTAAAGCTGGAATGGTATAGAAAAAATGGAGAATACTATACATAACATTATTGTTTAAAAAACAACCCAAACAACTCAAAACCTAAAAACTTATGGACAACTCCCTACCTATGCATCTGAATCAATAGTATGCAAATGTTGCAAAATTATTAACCAAAAAAGTAAGGAAAAACATCACAGAAAATGATAAAGGAACAAGAAGTCAAATAAGATACATTATGATGGATCAGCCTTATAACCTTATTCATTTTGACTCTTTTATAAGCAAGGAGACCACAGTAAGTCTTACTTATAAGAAACGTATTTGGTATTGTGCCATGTGAAACATTAGTTAGATGGAAAATTTGTCGTGTAGCAGATGAGTTGTGAAGTGATGAAAAACTCAATGCAATAATGAAAATTTTGATGAGGTAAGAACTAGTGGTCCGAAAGAAAGACTCCAGAATAGTGTGAGCATCAGTCTTATGCTTTTTTCCCCATTTTTACACTAATGTAAATAGTAGGTGAATTCATTAAAACTGGAAAATGTTGTTTGACTCAAAGATGAAGTGAAACTGGCTAAATGAATTTGAAGTGAACTAATAGAAACAGGATGAAATACAGTAATAAACTGCTAGGTCATGCAGTTAGGGACTAATTGCAAGAATATCTGACATCAGGTAGAGCTTCATCAATGTGTAATAACTGACAAGAAGCCACATGAGTGTACTAATCAGCTGCAAGATAATTATCTTTCGACAGTGAAAATAGCAAACATGATGCTTGTGCATATTGAACAGGAGAAATTAGTAATGCTGTTGTACTGGTGGGACCTCCTCAGTTAGACCATATGTATGGTACAGGTCAGCCAAATCAGATGAAGTTAAGCAGGAGCATGCATGTTCCTCAGATGAGTGTGGGAAATGGAGAGCTTTGCCTGTAATTCGTTACCATGGTCAGAGTAGTATGCTGACAGAGATTATGGTTGTAGGTCTAGACCTGGCTTGTGCATTGCTAGTCTGTACTTTCAGGCAGATGAAAGAATAATTTCTGTAGCTGGGCGACTTTTCCAGCAGTGGACACAATCCCTTCAATTTCATATCATTGCTTGCAGCTGTAAAATGACAGTACAGTGTCAGTCTCCCAAGCAGAGTAGTTATTTTGTAGTTTGTTTTTACTACAATTCTGACAATGAGGTAATTTTAAGAAGGAAGAGTTTTAGCAGGTTATTTTTCTAACAGGTTATTTCCTCTGGGATACTCTTTCGACTAAAGAACAAACTTATTACAAGAAATTATAAGTTTTGGGAAGACCAAATTTATAACATTCCTTAAATATTAGTGTTTGCATTTCTTACTGTAGTTCAAGTGCCTTTCATTCTGTTTGCAGGGATTTTATGTGTTACAGCCTTTAGATCGGAAATGAGTTTCTTGTGTAAGAGATTTCAATGAATTCACTTCCTTCACAGACTGCATACAGGGGAATATGAAAAGATATAAGTCTTTTAGCTGGTATCTTATGCTAATATGTTTCTTCTGATCTTCCTGCAATAGATTTACTGTTTCTGATTTCCAACAGTGTGATCTTGTGCTGTTCCCCAAATTACCCTGTGCTAAGTCTGCAGACCACTCGTATTTTTACTAATTTTTCCATTGTCTTCAGCCCCCTATTCTCATCCTTTCAGCATTAATGCCACCTAAACTTAGTTCTATTTTGAGATTTTTGGTGTGGGATCTGCCTTCAATATCACAGTTTTTTTCTGAAGAAATTATGATCAGGCCTTTAGTGATGAATATAGCTATTACATGGGGTTTTTTTAACTGTTTTTTCTTTCCTTCTAAAGCAAGATATTTGGTTCATGCTACCTCAATTTTAGGAGGAAAAAGAAATGCGAGACAAGGAAAGAGAAGAGAACAAATGTCTTTGGTATTAGAAAGGTATTTTCCCTAACACAGATATCTTGATTTCCTCTATTAAAGCTTGTTTTAAGCATATAGTGGGCATTGATAGGAGGTTAAGTCAGACCTGTCTTGTTAGCAATGACTGACTTCTCTTTCAATTACAGGGTTAAATGGTGCACTTGCTATTTTCTATAGTTGCTGTCCTGATGGATATAAAACTTTGATACCGCATGAAGCCTGCTTTAGCTCAGAGGAATTAGTAACTAATTTTTCTAGAAATTAGTCAAGGTAAATTGTGCATTTTTAGATTTCATTGCAGCAGTACTTCAACACAAAATCATTTTGCTTTTGCAGGTAGTGTTCCAGTTACACTGCTACAATAACTAATATGAATCTGCTATGGTTTCTTTTTACTTGAGAAGGTTTGAATTCAAAGAACAGCAAGTGCACAATATGATTTAGCAATCTTGGACACAACAATGTTAGTTCCTTCCCTCTTTAATGCTTGAGCTGTGTTTCTCAGCCTCTGTGTTTTCTGAGCTGTGGAGTGATATCATCAACTGCAGTAGCCAGTACACCTGTGGTGAGGTTGAGAACCATTAATTCAGTAGTTCAGTAGCTGAACATTTGCTCCTGAGAGTTTGACCTTGATTTCCGCGCTTGCTTAAAGGGAAAAAGAAGAATGGGCATTTAATTTATGCTTATTGTGGCTCTTTGCGAGTGTTTCCAGAGCTTGTATGTTCCTACTTGAATTCTGTCTGAGCTGAGGCTTTACCATTTTTACCAAGGGATCTTTAACAATGTTCTTAGGGAGAAGAAAATAAATAAAAGCCCAAAAGACTTTGCTCTATTGTGATTGTTTCTTTCGGACATTATGTAAGATTGCAAAACAAACAAACAAACAAACATTTAAGCCTGTCTATCTCAACTGATTGAAAAAGCAGGGCTATTTCATGGTTATATCTGGTTTTCATTACAAATAAATCTTGTTTCAGGATGACTGAAAATCTCATGGAAATTTGGATGGATTGTAGGTCTGGTTTTAACATTTTTTTAAAAAATAACACATGGCCTAAGAGTGGAAACCTAGATAATAATTCTGAGCTTTAAAAAAGGTGAAGGAAAGTCTGCTTTGAGAACAGAAGAAATGGAGCTTTTGACAGGTCTTTCCCATTCCTGATGCCATAAGACGTCTAATGGAAACCAGGTGATGTAGTTAGGTCTGTTTTTTTGTTTTTTTAAAATTGCTGTTGAGTCTCTATCATCTAGATGACATGTGGAAATGAAGTCAATGGTTTGTACCCAGGGAGAAGTTGTCCTCAGTCAGTGAACTGAGAAAACACTATAACACTGAGAATTTTCCTGGGTATTCTCCCAAAGAGCATTTCAGTTCCCATTATTCCTGAAGATTGGTGTGTTTGTCAGCCCCTGCTTGCTCCTCTGCTTGCTCACATCTTGTTATCTCACAGACCCTACAGAGATGTATCAAAATGACCCATTGTCCTTCCCTTACCAAGGACAGAAATTCACCTGTTTCACAGGACCTGGGCTGCAGTAACTAAGAAAAGGGTTTAAAGCATATGGCGTGATAAACTAAGACATACTTGTCTTCAGTCTCAGTCTCTTCATGTTTGACATGTAAAACGTAGATTAATTTTCATTATAGCAGAAAAATCTTAAAGAAGTTGCATGAAAGGAAAATACACTTCAGCAGTAGAATCTAACTTTAAACTAGAAAGGTTTTTCTTTTACTTCTTTATTAATGCAGTGTTTTTTCTTGTCTTTTCCTCAAAACAGCCTTAGAACTTTACAAATGACACTAAAAATGCCAGTTGCCCGTGATTTATGGTTTTGATATGAAAATAAATTATCAGGCATTGAGAAGAACCATTTCAGACTGCTACCACCTACTAATTATTGAATAGTTGCTAAAGAGCCAGGCCTTTATCAGACCTCTGCTGTTTTAAAAAATTAGTTTTACCTGCAGACTTGAGGATGCTTTTCTGTCATTAAAATACAGAGAAAGTATTAATGGAGAAAGAATTAGTAAACTCAAATAAATTGGACAGGGGAAAGTGAGTCCACTGAATTTCTAGATATGTTCATAGTAAAACAGAAGCATAGTATCCAGTTATGGCAAGCTGACATATGCCTTCAAAGTGCTCCTCTGCAGGAGTAACAATGTTTGTGAGATGTTATTTTCAATGAGAATCATAGAATCACAGAATGGTAGAGGTTGGAAGGGACCTTTAGAGATCATCTAGTCCAACCCCTCTGCAGAAGCAGGGTCACCTAGATCAGGTTGCATAGGAACATGTCCAGGCGGGTCTTGAAGACCTCCAAGGAAGGAGCCTCCACAATCCCTCTGGGAGAAAGGGATTTCTGAAGAACGGATGCTTGCAGATGAACCCCCTCTCACAACTGATTGAAAATGTTTGTGAAAATTCCTTTCAGAAGCCCATCTGTCCACTGTTTGTCATATAGTTTTTGTCTTTTTGTCTTGTTAATTACAGGGACGTTACTTAAGCCAAGGTTCTTCAAGGGTCCTGCTTTTGGTTCCAAATTTAGACACTTTCCTTCTTCACAGCTGCTGGTAGTGTTGTATGAGTAGGAATGATGGTACCAGGCATGGGAATGTGTAATGAGAAACTGAAAGTAGTTTAACTCCTAGTGTTTCGTTGTGATTTGTCACTCATGAAACCAGATTTTGCTGTCACTCTGCATTTTTTAAAGCCAATATCTTTAAAAAATATGAATATAAACATGATTGTGCAAAATAGTTAGAAATATCAGTGGGTAAGAAATTAAAATGTAATTAAGTATATTTTTTCCCATTTATAGGCATTGCCAGTTATTTTGTTTACAGTCTGAGCAAATGCAGATTTTGCATCCATTATGAGACAAACTAGAATTTCGATACCTAAGAAGTTAGCAGGGATATTGAACCAGGTTCTTAACTCAGGTGCATAGTGGTAGGAGAATGAAGCAGTGCTGATAGGTAGAAACAGGAATGGCTTGGATTAAGTATATGAAAAAAAAAAACCCCATGATGGGATAATTAATCATTGGAACAGATTTATCAGAGAGATTGTAGAGTCTGTGTTGCTTAAGATTTTCTGGTGCATCTGGACAAAGTCCCAGGCAGTCTACATGATCACACTTAGCTTTGAGCAGGAGGCTGGACTGCATGAACTCAGGTTGCTTCTGACCTTACGATTCTGTGATTATAAAATGTCCTGTGTTGCAAGAAATGACACTGTACTTAATCACTTCTTGTATCAGTATATTTTGCAAGAGCTACATTAAATTCTGAGAAGTCAAAATGATTGGTCAAATCAGTTGTAAGGTAGGAGTGAAATGTTCACTGCAGTGGTTTTATCTGATTCTTCTCCATGTTACAGAATCTAAAATCAGACCAAAGCTTGTAAGTACAGAACGTGGCTCTATATGGCTCTACTTGGTTTAAGAAAAAGTCTATTTTTAATTTCTTTAAACTTTTCAGCCTGCCTGTCTGATGTAGTAGTTTTGAAGAATTAAACCACTTTTTTTCCATCTATAGAACAAAGAATAAAACCAATCTTCTCCATTTTAGTCCACTCTTTCTAGTAAATTTTCCAGGGAAAATAAGGATGAATACCTCACTGAATTTTATTGTGGGTAACAAAAGCATTTCTTTGATTTTGCAAATGTGCTTTCTTCAGACATGGTTCCCAGAAAGAATCTTTCTGATTTTATTTCTGAGACAGTTGATTCTGGAGAATTGTATCCATTATTTCAGTTAGTTTTACTATGCTGTGAATTAAAGAGGAGTCCTTTTAGATGTCTCAGGGTAAAGGCTCCAACAGTGATCTAGAAAAAGTGATCAACAGTTGCCTATGAGGGTTATTATATTCATGATATGTCCCTCATAATAGGGTCATATTTGACTACTGTTGTAGTGTCACAGGTGTCTTTGGGTAATTCTCCGTAATTCATTGTAATGAGTATTTCCTTTCCTCATTTCTTACTACAAGGCAAATCAATTGGGTTTTTTTGGTTATTATTTGACTCAAGAATCCCTCCAATACTTCAGCCTTCATTGTTACATTAAGAAGAGACTGTGGGGAGATCTCATTAATAATTACAAATATCTAAATGGTGGATGTCAGGTGGTTGGGACATCCCTTTTTTTCTGTTACATCCAGTGACAAGACAAGGGATAATGGCAAGAAACTGGAACACAAAAAGTTCCATTTACACATTAGGAAAAACTATTTTACTGTTCAGGTGAGGGAGCCCTGGCACAGGCTGCCCAGGGAGGGTGTGGAGGCTCATTCTCCAGAAGTTTTCAAAATCTGCCTGGACACGTTCCTGTGTGACCTGATCTAGGTGGACCTGCTTTGGCAGGGCAGTTGGACTAGATATCTCTAAAGGTCCTTTCCAACCCCTACCATTCTATGATTCCATGATACCTATCTAGATATTTCCATAACTTGTTAAAGAATCTGGGTTAGCCTTTAACAGTGATTGAATTCTATTTGAGAAAGAAGTAAACCTGTCATTCCCATATTTTGCCAAGGAAAATTAGGTACATTATCTTTCAGGTAATGGAATACATATACTTAAAATATGTTTGGATTCTGAGTTTTTCATCCTGAATTATATTCAGAGAATTCTTCATAAACATCCAAACCCAGCAATAAATAACAAAAGCAACCAAGATGTGGTTTTGTATCAGTGGTGAGAAAGAGCTGTATTTTTTAGCTCTCTGAATAGAAATGCATTATATCTGAAAAGTATTCTATTACTGTACTTTAGTTAGCCTCCTACCGTTAATTAAATTGTGTCTTATGTGATTGTTGAATCTGAGATACATCACAGCATAATCTTTGATTATGTGATTTTGTATTTTGTGTTGTTTAGTAGTCCACTGATTGTATATCTTTCATACCACTTGTGAAGGTTTAGACCATGATTTTACACAGTGTGAAACTGTGTTCTTTCTTATATAGCAAGAAGAAATGATTAGACCGGACTCATATATCTCCAATATTGTGTACAGTTTATTATTGGAGAACTGTCATTGTTAAAGTCTGGTTTTCTGATGCTTATTCTTTAAAAAAGGTGATGAAAGTTCTATTTGCTGTTGCTTTCTTTTTGACCATGAGCTCTAATACAGCCAGGTGTTAGGAATTTCTCTTGAAGCATCTGCTGTTAGTAATATGAGAATTTGGCTCTGTAATCACACAGTTCCAGAGCACGCAGGGTTGGCATGTTTGAGCTGTAGCTAAAACAACTCCATCACACATAATAAATATTTGTATATTTGACAGAGCCCAATGGAACACTAAGAAACAGATTTACTTTTCATAAATCAGAGGTCATTACATAGGAGATATGCTACATTGTAATGGAGAGTTAGAGCTAGATAAGGAATGGTTGTTTCAGACTACTTTCCAAGATTTCCAAGCTGCTATTGCTTAAAAAATATGAGAATAAAAGAATGTGAAAAAACAGGCCTTTTAATAGACTTTCCATTTAATCAGTATAAACAAGCAAATGTTGACAACCTGTATGAGCCCTTATTCAGATCAAGAATGCAAAATACAAACTTTTCTAAGACCAAGTAAACTTATAATAGTTATATATTTTTAAAAATGGAAAGTTAGATAGTAAAGTATGAATGTCAACTAACAGATCTGAGGTCACACTATGTAAGAATCTAGATCCTAATCTGATCCACAAAATTTCATTATGAATATTCATGAAAACTGGAATATTCTATCAAAGAAAGTGTTAGTTTTTGAAAATTAGCACATAAAATGGTCAACTATCTCTATTAAAAAACCAATATAGCCCAAAGATCTGAAAAAGAAGATGCTATGGTAATGAACTGCAAGGTCAAGAGCAAATTAAACATAAAAATGCTTGTGATATCTGTACTTTTCATTCATATTTACTAAGGCAAGTTGTGGATGATCAAGCATTATCCTTACAGTGCTTAGGAAGACTTTTGTTTGAGTATCTGCTTATATATAAGCCTGTGACATTTTTACTGGTGTTTAGTTCATTTAAACATGATAGTACGTAAACAAAAAGAGTCTGAATCTTGAGAAGAGGCTCAGACCTTTACTTTGCAAAGTAGACATGCTACTGTGTGGAGTATGTCTGCAAGTAAGCATCTGGCTTGATGCAAGAATGACATAACTGGTTAGAAATATAGTCCAGTATGTAGTCCCATGGGTCTAAGGAACCCATGCCTTTGCTAGGAAGTGAAGAGGGAAAGATGTATATTTAAGTCATGAATGACACCTCACCGAGGTTCTCTTAGTGCAGTGCACATCATATGCAGCCTGTGTCACCTGTATTTGTATGCTTAAAGACAGCCAGCCCTACAGTTACGCACTGAACGTTGTGTGAAATTAAAGGCTTAGGACTGTTAGAAAAATGACAGCAGGTTGGAGGCCTGAAGCACAGAATGAATATGGCACAGCCAGACCAATCTTCATTTCATTTAATCTAGTTCAGTTCTGACTGTATTGGCGATCCTTTTGAGCTTGACTTGTTGCAAAACCCACACATTTTTATTAGGTACTTAAGTATAGTTGAAGAAAAGTATCTTGTTAAAAAATGATTGCATGTATTTTGTCACTTATTTTTAAAATGAATTTTGTTTACTTAACAGGAAAAAGTACAGTGGCACTACTCACATGAGTCAATTTATTTGGAAGTATCAGTTCTCACAGTATGCAGTCTTTTGAAATCAACTGAATTGAAGGACATTGCGAGGTGCATTGTTGTTTCCAATTTAAGCATTGATTCTGTTCTGGCTCTTCTGTAAAGACACTAAACAAAATGAAACTTCAGCTTTCTGACTTAAGCCTTGTGTGTCCTTTTTGGTGGTTGCTATGGAAATTTAAAATGCTCGCTCTGGCTTCCTTTTTTCCTCTTAATTTTGATTAGCAGTGTGAACACAAAATCATAAATTATCAATTTCACCTGAAGTTTCATGCATCTCCTTACCTGAAGTGAATGGTTCTCCAAAGAAAATGTTTCCATTAACTCCTCATTAGTCAAAAAAAGTTCTTTTTGTTGTTGTTAGACAGATGGGGGTCTACATTTGCAAAATCATCATTTCAAAGTGCTACAAACTTTAAAAAAGTACTTTTGTGCACAGTTAGGGCCCATTGTCAGATAAACCCTTTAAATTGTATTTTTATGCACAATCTGTATGCCACAACTGATACTTTAACTCTCTGAACCTTGAATCATATATCAGGATTTATGTCAATTTTCGTGATGACACATTAATTTTGCTAAACTATTACTTAAAGCAAACCAGCTTGGTGCAGCATAGGAGAAGAAAAGAATATTAGTGGCTCTTTATGACTGTCTAGTATTGATATTGTATTTTCATCATTTTTATGTGAACTTTTACTCATGTTTGTGATGCTTTAATTATTTCCACTGTCATACCACATAAAAATTACTAGCAACGTCCTCTGAATTTTTTCAATTCTGGCTCAGATTCAGAGCCAGACAATGCTTTGACATCAGTCAGGACTGACAAACAATGATGTTGTAATTGTCAAATGTGCTGATGGTCTGGGTCCTGCAGCAGATAGAGATCATTCCCATTTCACAGAAACCCAATGCTGATAGATTTTGCACATAATCTTCATCCCTCTTTACTCTTACTCTTTTTATGAGGCTGTTTTATACGCTCATCTCTGTGTTTCTCAAAATCAGGCCTCTGAAGGGGCAAGGTTAGATAGCTGAAGCCGTCGTTTCTCAAAATGTGTCATCTCTTGCTGTGTGCAAAATATATCTACTTGCAACAAAATGTATAACAGGAACACAATCTATTAAAGACTGTAATCAGTGACACTTGATACTAAACTGGAATATTTGAATCAATGACAATACTGTGAAACCTCTCCACATAATTAACTTAAATTTTCAGCAATCTTTGACTCATTTTGGAAGCCCATTATAAACAAACAGAAGCACTCAATTGAACAATATCATTTAACATTTTAGCCATCTTTTAAGAAGGAAAGAATGGAGTTGGATTACAAATAGCAGGAAAAGATTTAGAATTTAGATTTAGAGTTTAAATTTCAATTATAGAATATATTTGTATCTTTCTGACAATGATGAACATTTCCCTAGGTGGTTTTCTTTGAATTGATATATTGTTAACCTTTATACATGATGATAACATATATAAAATGCAGATTTCTGAAAATACAAAAAATCTGAAGGTGCAGACTGATTAGAAGATATAGAATAAAAACATTTAAATAAAAATGATGCCATCATATTTTTCTCTGAAGGAAAACTTTCCATTATGTCTGATGGGCATTAGACGTGTCTCTGAAGAATAAGATTTGGTTTCAAAACTTCTAGCATCAGATCTTGATTTATAAATGATAAATGATGAAGTGGGAACATTAGACATAATTAATGACACTTTTTGGTTTACCACAAAAAAAAAAAAAGAATAGGGGAGGGAGGGTAGAGGAAACATTCATTAATGACATGAACCCGTGAGATGAATTTATTATACTGTTACTAAGTGTTGGTGTTCAGTTGCTGTATATTCCACGTACTGTTGAATAATTCAGGTATGAGCAAATAGTACTGCAAAGCTTAAGTGAGAGAAGATGCACATCTCAAAAAGATCCATTCTGTTACATAATTTCAAAAGTTCTGGTAAGTAACAAGGACAATAAATGATGAATATTACCAGTTCACTAGCTTTTGAGCTAAAGAAGTTACGGGAGAAG
The DNA here is from genome assembly GCF_028858725.1 of Colius striatus. Lineage (NCBI taxonomy): Eukaryota > Metazoa > Chordata > Aves > Coliiformes > Coliidae > Colius > Colius striatus. Next base: position 6,756,515 of record NC_084765.1, on the reverse strand, counting down.
CAGCAGGATTGTCTCTTCCAAGTCACACAAGATTTCCTAGGTTTTTAGTTCAAAGATTTTGTCATTGCACATATATCCAGGAAAAGGAACTGTAAATTGGTAAAGATGGAACTAAAAAAGACATGTAAGTACTTTAGATATCCAGATCTGCATCATTGCTATTCAGAATATAATTTGAAAATCTGGAATTTGAAAATAGTCAGAGGTTAACATTTAAAATATCTGATTCAGAGCCCATCAAATCAATCAATGAGATTACAATAAGCTAATAGTTCAGCACTTGTTACTGCTTTCCTACATTTAGTTCAAGAACAACCTGAGAATAAATCAGAAAAATATAAAATGCTTTGTTATGGGATTGAGTTTGAAAAGGAAGTAGCCTGAGTGCAAATTATTCAATTGAATATAAACAGACATCTCAAAATCTTGTTGAAAGATTTATTTTTCAGAAGGATTTCTACTTTAAAGGTACTATTACTGTAATCTGTGGAAGTTTTACCAGTGAAGTGGAAAAAGGCCTGATTGACAGAACTTACCTTGAAAATTGATCAGCCTAAAGAATTCAGTCCATTTTAAGGATAGATGAAGAATGATAGAATTTTTAGGTACTGCCAGTTGTTTATATATCATTTACTTGCAAGACGTGGAGTCCTTTATCTTTAAAATTACCTTTCCTTCAGTTTCATCTTCAGTCATCTTTTGGGTGATCCTTCATTTAAAAAGGAAATATAGGACAAAAATAGTATTATCTTACATTATCTTGTCCTTATATACGCAGTAGTGGAGTTTAAGAGCTACATAGGCCTTGTACTGATGTTGATTCTTGGGGTAAATTTCATAATATGCAAGTGATCTCCTAACTCTGATTAGTTCACAGTTGCTGACTAAGTATAGGAGAAATCATTTCTATTATATCTTATTTACGTGTATAAATGCAAAGTTCAATACCTGCACCCACGTGATTTTAAAATTCGGTCTTCTTGAAGATTCATGTCAGTAAAACTTAACTGCTTGAATCTCTGTAGAGAGAAAATCCAAAATGCATTTTGTAAGTCTCTCCAGAAAACTTCAGTGAAAACCAGAGTTGAATATATAAGGATTTCCTTACAACATGATTGCTTTTTTTTTGTTTTCCCCAACTTTTCAAACACTCAGCCACTGTGATGAGAAAAAAAGTGAAAAGGATACTTGTGTGTCTCTAGAGACATGTGATATCTACATTCTGATCATCTAGCAAAACATAAAAACCCAAACAGTAGTTTTCCGAGCTTAATGAATATATGTGACATCTGGCAGGCTCAGTTTAAAGGATTAAGGTGTAGAAAAACAAAAGTAGCATGAGAGAGACATCTTTGATTTATTCATTGATTTGTAATGCAATAATACAAGCAAAACCCCCAATTTTTATGTAAGTAATGAGTAAACAATTTCTATTTACAAAGAAGATTAAATGCTCTTTTTCACTATAGATTTGTCCCTGCTACCTGCCTCTCCACTGAAAGCTTAAATCTTTTTTTACATTGGCTTCCCTATGGAAACTAATCAGTCTTAAGTTCATCTCAGGAGACAGATTCAAATGCTTGAATTCTATGCCCATTTTTGATGCACTGAGTGGTAACAAAATTAGATTTCTGTTTCTACTTCTTGAATTTAAGCTTTATCAATGTTATGATAAAAAAACATCTTGACTTATTCACCAATTAGTTTGACCCCTTTTACCTGTTAGTCTTCAAATAGTTCTGTCTATATGAGGGATTTAAAATAGAATGTTTCAGTTAATCCTTTGGAAAAAGCCTTGATGTACTGCAGCTCACTTTGTTACTGGTTTCCAGGTTGTTTGAATAGTCACACATTTTCCTAAGCATATCATGCTGTTACCTTTGTCTTTACAGGGTCATTTCTTGAGCTTCATTTATTGGCACTGTAGATATCATGACTTAGCCATTTCCAAAGGTGTTCCTGCATTTTATAAAAAGCTTCTCAAGTTTGTGTCACAAACTGTCTGAAAGAGGGCCTAGAACTCAACAGCAAGCTGTAGTTGTAAACATAAGTAGTTTAACATATTTGACCTTGTGATATTCTCACTAATGTGGTGTATAAATCAGAGTTTATCTTGATTGAATTGCTGGGGATACATAATGATCTCATCTTGAAAATAACCTAAAGTGGTGTTCCATTCACAGAAAAGAATAGTATACTTTGAATTATAATCTAAAACCTGTATCTTGCATGTTTACTTCCTTTTTTTAACTTGTAATGAAGTTCCCTCTATCACCAAAAATTCTGTGTAACATTGATGAAAGAGTATTTAATCTATAGCTAGAGAACACAGCAAAATTAACTTGTGAAGACTAGGTAAACCACAGTTCTTTTGTGATATGAATATGAAAATTAATCCAGCATCACTGTAATAATAACCTATAAAGAAGTAAATTTCTAAACAAAGTAGCATTACTTAGAATTTGTATTAGAAATACAGATTCAGGTAATTCCATTTGATATGTCAACTTTAACAAATGTTATACACATCTGCAACATCTACACAGGTTTCTGAGTTAATCTATAGTGTATGTCTTTTCTGCAGTGGCTACAAACCTAGTCTTTTTGTCACAATCAGGTTTGTTGCCTTTTGTAACATGCTAAAAAGAACAGCTACAGATGAAAAAGAATAGCATTTAATATGCTTTATTAAAAGTTACTGTTCTCAGACTAATGGGAAAATCTGATAATGGCTGGGCAATTTGTATACACTATTGTTTCTCAATTAATTTAAGGTTTATTCTTATCTGATATGTCCCCTTTCTCTAACAGATCTGTTTCATCCACATGACATTGGTTTTATAGTCATATTGCCCTTGCAAGTCCATTGTGGCATGATCCATCCTCTTTTGTTTTACTTTCAATGCCAGAGAGTTAGAGTAGCTCTCAAAATGTTCCTGTAATACAAAATATTTTTGTCTGTTATTGTTCTTATTCCATGAAAAAAATCTGAAAACTCATTTTTATAAAGCTTTCACATGTTCTATCATCTCAATTATTGCATATCACAGTGGACCTGGAGGGGGATCCAGTCTAGAAACAAATATATTATAAAACCAGTCCTACCAGAGGTTTACATTGTCTAGTGGGCTATATGGAAACTCTCTGGACTGTCACAAGATGGAAGGAAAAGTGTGGAAATACATACATATATGTATATATATATATGTATATATGACAAGAGGGAGAAAGTGAGTTGTTTTATTGAGAAGGCAACATTCTCTCATAGCAGAAAAATTCATGTTGTGTTTATGTATGTATGGAAAGGTTTCTTTCTCAAAGAACAATCTAGCACATTTCTAGTCTCTTAGGACCCATATCTGGAGTGTTAGGAAATATGTGAGCACATTTTCCATTGTCTGTTTCTTTGTTGCTCTGGCAGATATAAGGGCTGACAATGCATTATTTTTGCATGTACACTTTCCTCTTTGACACAACTGTTTGCACACATGTTTTAGACCGATTTGTTTCTCTGAGACTTTTTTCCTGAACAAGATTTCAAGACTTTTTTTGATGTTACACAAGACAATATACAACACAATACATGGTTAATCTGAAAGGATTAATGCTGGCAAAAACCTTGATAGGACAGATTAAGAATCTTTCTTCCTTCAGGATTCCATAGTATTAGTTGTTGAAGGTAAACACAGTGATAGCTTAAGATCAAGATACAAAGAGGGTAGGAATCAAATGCATTCAAAATGTCATGGTATTTCATCAGCTAGGCATCATTAGCAACACATTCATATAATTATATGCTGCTTCTCTTTCATGTGTTTTGTTTGAACTGCTACATGACTATGTGCTTTGAAAGTGAAAATTCAGAAAACATGGGAAGTGAAAATCATTCCCAGTGTTTTGTCTTAGACTTCCCATAAAATCTAACTTGTACTACAACAAGTACAGTTGTTACAGAAGTGGAATTGCACCTGTCACTGTAGGCCTGTTCTTGCTCCATGCTTAAAAAACTATTAGTGTTACTACAGAAAAGCCATAGATAATAAGTACTTTTTTTTTCCCCAGTGCATATTTTGGGCTATATCATTAAAAAAAAACACCCTACCTTGTTTTAATTTCTTCTAAAAATTAAAACACACACAAATAGAGAATTTGGTGGCTAGGTAGGGTGTTCTGCAAACTCAAGTAACTTATTCCCCACAGGAATGTTGTCTTTGGGGTTTGGGTTTTGAATAAGAGACTTTATAACTGCTGAAAACAAACAGAAAGATGAAGGTACAATTTGGCTAAAATACAAGTTTGAACCTGAAAAATTATTTGCTCCTTGAATCTTAAATGATGAGCTGTATTAATGCAATCTGCAAGTAATGCCAAATTAATAATTAGGAAGGTTAAGAAAGCAATGAACTGGTTAGATGACATACCATCTGCTTACCTGCCGTATCTAATTGGTGTGGTACACATAGAGAGCTGGGATTCATACCACCAGCCATGATGTCCTCTTTTCACATAGGGAGAGAGAAAATATGACTCATCACTCATTTTTAAAATTGATTCTGTTCTTCCATTTCTGTCTGTAAGAGACTGATTAGAACACTAGAGAAAGTAATTTTGAAAGGCAGCCAGCTCCTCCTCAGAGGTGAATAAATGTTTGGGTACTAAAATCAGCAGAGAAATGCAGTGCCTGCTCACTTTGTAATCTAGGTGGTTTCCAGGTTGTTGGGGTTTTTTGGAAGTGGACGTGGGGGTGGAAGAGCCTATTATCATTTAACTAGTTTGTGCTACACTGGATTATGCTGTATGGGGCATATTACAGATAAATAAAACTGGCTTGATCTACAGGTCTTGAATGCTAGAGGTTGAAGTACTTCCCTGAATTTGTGGTTTTATTTAATATGTAAACACCTTCACAGCTCTGTTTGCTTTTTATTTCACAGAAACTTTTCAGTACATTCAGACTTTAGTAACTTGCTTTTGCAAGGTTGGAAACTAAAGAGGATGGATAATCTCATTTTGCTCTGTGTCCTCACAGTGATAAACTAAGTCTGGGTTAGAGTTTGAGTCCTGTTCATGTTGCCATTGTACTTCATGTTTTATGTTCCTAGTTCTCAGTAACTAAACCAAGGGAAAGGCTCCATAGTTGAGGTACTGCCATACTACATGGAAGATAAACTTTCTGACTGACACACAGGTCTGTGTTGTTAGAGCTTCCTGTATGACTGCAGAAAGCCATTTAGCTTCTCTGTAAGTGAATTCCCTTGCTATGAGATGAGATTCAATAGGACGCTTTAACCTCAGAGGAATGTTGTGAAGGCAACTACTTGCAGGTTTTGAGGTGATAATACATTTCAGCGACAGATGCCTTGTGTACAGCTAAGGAAGCCACTCTATGAATACTGTACCATCAGGGTCTGACACCTGCAGTTGTTCTTGTGTTTAAAGTAATGACCTTTTTACTCTTGATGCCAAAAGTATTAAACTTCATTATCTCAAATCTTCTATTGTAGGTGCTTGTCTTATAAGCATCCAGTGGTAAAGACCAGAACTACACATGTAGTTTGCATGTCTGTCCCAACTTGAGTTCATCTGCAAGGAGTGGTTTCATCAAGCAAACAGTGCAAATTGAGGCAGAAGAAAGTGGATAACAGAAGTAAGAGTGAGAGGCTATAGTACAAGGACTCAACTGAAAGCCTACAATGAATACAGTTTCAGCAAGATCCTAAAACAAACTTCCAGACAAATCGACTAAAATAAACAGGTATCAGTATAATACATGACTGTATTTTGAAAACTGAGCTCTTAAGAAAAGTTAGTAGATGAAAAGCTAACCTGGTCCTGAAAAATTACTCTAATAACTATTTCACAGAAAGGCTGTTTTGTTAGTCTGACTTCCTGTCTATCAGCTGAGGCCACTTAATGAAACCACTCTAATTTGTAGCAATTCCATTCTTCCAAGCTTTGTGGATTTATATGCCGCTCTGCCAAATATTTGGATGGACTCTTTTTTTTTTGGCATTATCGAACAATATTCTAAGTAGTCAGAAAAATAGTGAAACAGGATTTCTATATTAATCACTTTGCAGAATAACTTTCTTTTAAAACTGCTTAGTCTATTTTGGTTTAAGTCTTGCATTTCTGATTTGCTAAGAATCCTTCATCCGACAGCAGGTGTTTTGGTGATGCAAAGACTTTAGAACTGGAACTCAGTTCTTCCAGCAGCTTTGTAAAATCTAAAATCAGAATGACAGCCTGGTTAAAAATAATATCCCCAGTGCTTCTGTCACTACATAAGGTACATAAGGAAGACACAATCTCTCTTTCAAACCTGCTTTTGTCTGTAATATGCTGCCTTGTTTTTAAAGACTAAAATAAACAAGAACTTTTGGGATATCACTATTAACATTACAGTAACAATTGTCCTTGAATATGTTGGTTTGAGGATGTGCTTCTTGTAGCCTTATCTAAGTGATAATGTCGCCTTATGATTGTGCTTGTGTTGATTATAATTGGATTGACAATTACTGGTCTAACTAAGTGCATTGCTAAAAAAAACCAATCCTCTGTTAATTTACTCTTGTCTCAATCTCAAAGTTTCTGATGATTTCTTCTTTTTTACAATCATACTTGGTCTATACAGAGTTTCTCATGTAATGTATATAGAGCTGTGCATAACAAATTTCCTCCTCCTTGTTGAATTTCTGAGCATATAATATCTGGAATCACTGCTCTGTCATTTTTGTAGCAGTTCTGTCTCCACAGTCAGTCTGTACTTTCATTCCTTGTGTTCATGACCACAGTTAGAATTTATTTCTGTGACATATTGATCCATGATTTCTTTTAGAGATTTAACACATCATTGCTCTGCTTCTCTCACTGTTTCTGTACATCAGTAAATGCTGTAGGATCACATGATATTTCCTTCAAGACTTTCTATAATATTGCATCTTGTTCTTCTAAAATGGCACAAGAAATGCTCTCCCAGTAAGCCTTTTTTTTTTTTTTCAGTCTCTATTTTATTCTCCAAGTTGTATCTCAGCATTTATGATCTCTATATATCTGTGAACTAGTCCCACAAATAGAAAGTGAACTGGAAGAGGGTAACACAGCCTCAAGGTAGAAGAGGGAAGCAAAAAAAGCATGGCATATAATTGTGGATACAATGTGAATAGGGGCTGAAACTGAAAAATATAAACTCCAATGTACAAAATACTATTTACACATTAAAGTTTGCAGGGACAATTAAAGTGTTTTAGGAGATTGGGTAATGGTTGGGAAACTAGACAGAGGAACATAAAGTCTTTTACAGGCATATGATTTTAAAAACCTTGCCATTTCCTTTCAGGTATGGTCCAATTATTTTGTCTAAAACTACCTTCCTGTTACAAATTTTATTTTGTGGAGCCTTAGATTGCCATAAAAATGCTGTAGCAGACATACTACAGCAGCATACTGTTGGCATATGAGAAATCTCTAATATTTGGAATAATTGATAAATTTCTGGGTTAAAAAAAAGAGATGCTGGACTGTAGGCATTTGAAAGACTGGACTGGGGATGAATGACCCTTTGTATATTTTGGCAACAAAACTGGCACTTGTGTCTTAACAAGGACAAGGGCTCTGCCCTTAATTTATGTAAGCTTGCAAGTTGATGCAGAACAAAAGCCAACTGTGCGGTGCTCTAGAAGTTCTACCACCTGCTCTGTATCAGAGGCATCACAGATCCTGTAAATTGTGCATGGTTTTGTGGTTGTGTCTGTTAAGGCAAAATAAGCAGGGGAGGTACAGTTGCTTCCATGAATGAACTGTGGTGGGACACTAAGGATGTTTGTTTTTAAGTGAGTCAGCAAGTCAGACATTCTAAAACATATCTGTTGAAAGTGCTATCTTTGAGCAACTTCACTTGGTAGCTAAGGAAGACAAATCTGTGAGTCCTGTGAAAAACGAAGGCCTAGGAATGTCAATCTTGAAACATTTGTAAGAGAGCTTCTAGTTGTCCATTACTCAAAGTAAATCACAGAGGACAGAGTCACAATGTTGAACACAAGAGCAAACCAAAACATTTCTTTAATTCAGGCAGTATGCCGATGCATACTGTGAATAATTAGAAGGATTCCTGGTTTTGTGTGCCTTGCTATCCATCCACTGCTGTTTCCATTGCTAATATTCACCTCTTCATGCAGGAGTGACTTCCACTGCTCCAATCACAGTTTATGATAAAGCAGCCTGGTGCAGCTTATTATGACTCACTTAAAGATTATCCATTCCTTAACTTAATGAAAAAAATGTCCACCCTGTAAAAAAAGAAGATGCAGTTATCATTCCTAGTAGCCCTACATTCTGAGATCATTAGGACTCATTCACTACTTATGAATCTGTTGTGAATTTTGCACCTTATAGTATATTTACAGTGCCTCTTATCCTTGAGTTGTTTATAGTTATGATTTAATTTCTGATTTTTCATTAGGAGGCTCTAAAGATGGCTGGCATTGTCACTAGTACTCTCACTTCCCATGTAAGCAACATACATTGCACTTTAAAATAGGGTCACACTAAGAGGAGAACTTTGCAGTTTCATGGAAGTATTTCCTCACTTTCTGTGATATGTTTGCATATCCTAGCTTGTATTGCTTATTCTGTTACCCTGCCATGCTGATTTCAAAGAGCTATAATACAATTTCTTGGGAAGTCTGGAACCTTTGACATATTTTCACTGTGACATTTCAGTCTTTTTGTTTAAGTCTGTATATTCCTTGCTCATGATTTGCTACTTGATGCAGTAGAAGTATTATTTGGCTGGTATAACAGATATTAAGAGTATCTCTTGAGTGAGGATGAACTGTATCGGATAAACTGCCTTCATCTGCTTGTGTTAGCATGGAAATAGCTACTTGGAGTTATTTTTCCTTGAAGTCAATTGAAATGTCAAAGGTGTTTAAAACATCCCCTCATGACTTATCCTATATAAGTTCACCATAAAAAAATGGAAAAAAATGAAAATTGATTTGTTGTTACTCTGTGCTTGAATGTAATATTTGACTGTTGCACTGCTTAGTCAAGCTACTTAACAAAGGGAAATAGCATCCTTGACAGTTGAAGAAAACAGTTAGATGTTGCCTGTGCTTGTCATCACTTAGCATTACTTTTGCAATGAATTGACATCAGTGAGGCCACAGCAGTAAAACTTACTCAAGGAACGCTGTAAATCTATCAAAGGAAACATTAATAGAACTGTGGGTATGGGTAATGTGAGTATTTACCCTTTAAAAAAATTCTATCTTATGACCCATAGGAGTGGAAGGAGCCCAACTATTACACAGTACATCTCCCTAGTGAATTTAATTTCACCAGAGTGAAAAAGGAGTTTAATTATGGAAAACAGGCAGTAGGCAGAATAGGTTTAAATGCTTGTCATTTTAGAAAAGGGAAAAATAAAATCCTTACCACAAAGACCACGTAATTATGCAATACAGAAACCTCTGACTGCTGGCAAGGAGAGAGATTTGGCACATGTATTATGTTTTACTAAGGTAGGGTTTCTTCATGGAATTTTCTGATATGTGCAATTAGAACAAGTGGACACTCTTGTTTGCATTCAGCACCTTGTTTGGATGTTGTTTCTAAATTCTGCCCTTCAGACTACATTTGGCATTGTTTTCCATGAAGATCACAGATATCATGAATTTATTTTTACAGCCTGGAAAGTACCTCTCAGTTCTGCCAAATAGTCAGGTGCAGATAATTACACCTGAGAATTGTTCAGAGCTTTTGGTAACCCTGAGAATTAGTTTGATGTTAGTATAGGATATATTATGTTTTCTATATTTTGTTTCTCTATGCTGACCCAGAAAAACATTGCAAGAAAAGTAGTAAAGATCCAGTGAGCAATTCATTGAAAATGAGGCAAGTTGCTGAAAATTGGGAAAATGTCTTTTTAAAAGAAGTGAGAAAGTTCATAGTTTAATGACTATGGCAAAGATTTAATGAATATCAGTTTCTTTTAGCAAAAGCTAGAGCAGACAGAAAATTGCAGCTGAATGATGACATTTTTGATGCTAAATATAAAATAGAAAGTAGGTATCTTTGTCCTACCAGCTTTCTGAATTTTCAAAGCAAAGTAATTTTTTTTTAGGGAATTAACATTTTTCTCATCATCATCAAAACATAGGAAGGTGAAGTAAGAGGCAAGACTTTGGGTTTAGTACCAGACTGGAACAAACAAACCTACTGGAACAAAATGTCATTTTGTATATTGTGTTCTTGGAAACTGGACTGTTTGGGCTATGCCTGTGCGAATAACACAACCATGAGAGGAAATGGAAATGTAGGGTAAGAATGATTTAAGTTACACAGAGTTGCATAAAACCAATGATAGACAAATTCCTGTGTTGTGTGACAGTATAAAAGAAAGATACTAATATCCATGTATGTTAAGAATTAGTTACAGCACAGCTGAGTAAGGAGTGTCATGATGTGTTGAAGTAAAAAATAGTAGCCCACAGAAGGTAATGGAACTAATAACTTCCTTTCAGTAAGATACATGTTTGTTTACCTTGTTGAACCAGTGTGTAGAAAGTGCTGAAATGCCACAAGCAAAATGTATAAATCTCAGTAGAATGAATTAAGGGATGGCATAAATAACTTTTAAAGGTTAGCTTTCTTGTCACTTGTAATAAAAATCAGCCTATTTATGTGTATAGTGGGTCTTTAGTTTGTCAGCATCGTGATTGCTATAGTCAGAATGTAATTGCTACTCTGTGAACTTTGCAATTATCTACTTTGTTCATTTGGGTATTTTAAGAAGGAAAGCTGATATGAAAACCAATTATGATTTCCCTAGATAATGGACATTTTTATACCAGATTTTTTTTTCTGCTAGTTTGACAGAGTGCATTGTTAATATAAAGAAAGTTCCAGAACTGCAGAAAACTCCTGATCTGTCAGGCATTTACTAAAATGTAAAATAACATTAATTTTGAACTCCCACTCTGCTGAACCAAGACTTTCTAAATTACTCCATAAAGCTGATAGTTGCTCATTTATCTGTCTTCTTAACTAAAGATAGGTAACGAACTCTTACATATGCAAGGAATAAGAAAAAAAAAATCTTTATTTATGGATAGTCAAACTTTTGTTTTATTTTGACGATATTCAGAGAAAACTATTATCAAAATCTGCTTGCTTTCCTATTGTGAAAATGCTAATTCCTACTTTTAGATATTCCAAACCTATAGTGGCTAGTTTAGGTACCTTTCGATTGATTTTTCAGCTAACCCTCATCTTTCCCTTTGCCACTGTCACCAAGAGCAATGTACAAATTAAGAATTTAAAATATATTTCACAGAAATAATTTGTATTGTTGTTTTGCTTTTAAATGGCTCTTGGAATTTATGCCATGAGTGTAGAAGAAAGCAAAGATAATTTAAGGCACCTACTTTTTTCTGAGTAATGCTTTTCCTTCCACAGGTGATTCAGATACCACGTTCTGTGATTTGATAACTCTATGAATGCACAGAAGAAACATTCAGAACCGTGAGTTAGGCGGTTTATGCCCCTACATATGTACATGTGTGCTTAAATCTGAGCATATACGGGCACCAAAACTTTATCAATTCCACTTTGCAGGAAAGAAGGGGGAGTGCTAGACATTTCTTGAAATAGTTAAACTTTTTTCCTGTGGAAATCACTTTGTACCAATGAGGTCAGAACATAGAATTCAGCTCCAGGTATAACCAACACACATTGTGACAGCCCTGCCTGAGCATGAGCAGAAACACTGGGAGGGGCAGCGTGTGATTTCCAGGATACCTTTTCTGATTTTCTCTGAAGAAAAGACAACAGGCTGGATGGTTCATTCAACAGATTGGATCTAATGTAAGGGCTTATTATTTTATTGTGTTCATTGAACCCTAGTTCTCGCAAGCATTGCTGTAGATGACCCTTAATGTCCTGTAATGCAGGTCTCCTTCAGAAGGGTCATTTCAAAAGTATTTTTTGTATCTCCATATACACAAGAGTATTGGAGCAATTTTTACATTGTCTTTGCAATACCTACTTTAATTTCTTAGTTCTTGGCTAGTGCCTAGACCCCCAGACCAATTTCCTTCTCAATGGAGACTCTCTAGAAAGGACATTTCCATTCTGGAAAGGTTTTCCTTAGTAAATATCATACTAACAGCAAAACTGTACATTTACCTCACACTAAAATAAAGGCAATCATAGAATTCTTTCTACACTGCTTGATAGTTCAAAATTAGCTACAAAAATATTCATTTTATTCGATAATATCAAGAATGATTTTTTTTCTCCCACACTGTATAGTAATAACTGCTAAGGTTGGTTAATTCTGCATGTTTATTCACTGGGGTTTTTTTTCTTTGTTAACTTTGTACTTAATACATCCCTGAGATCATACAATAATACCTTTAAAATTAAGCAATTTAATGAGCTTTTATGAGCATATAATTTATTTGGGAACAGTTTGTTGTATAATCTTTCCCACGTGGATCAGTACACATGACACTTAAAACTTCTAGGCATCTAGCTCCCATGTGAATCTCATTTTGAATCCATTAGGAAAAAGGTTGAATAGATTCTTGTTTTTTTCAATATAGTTCTCCTCATTAAAAATTGTTTACATTTTCTCTGATGTGCAAAGCTATAAAGATTGGTTTAAAAGCCCTGTACATTCTTCCAGGATTTGTGTTCCCATGCTTGCAGGAAAAGAGTAAAATCAAAATTTTTACCTCAGTTCTGAATACTCTGCAATAGTTCTGACACATGTCATGAACTCTTATCTACCAGAAATGGTCTCTTCTTAAAACACGGAGCAGTTTTCTGTATCCTTATCATGTCAGGAGGAAAATGATCCTGTACTACAATGGTGGCATGAAAGCCACCACACACACTACCCTTTAAAGGTCAACAGAAAATGGCTGTGTTCCTTTCTTTGCTGAAGAGTATGAAGTGTAATTGCTGCTTCTCTTTTCACCAGTCACATCTGGTGTCTTTACTGGTTCTGTATTCATCAGTAGGGTGACAAGATGGTGCCAGAGCAGATTATGCTGATATTGACTCAAAGGTTCATCTGAAAGCTATATATAATTACCATCAAATTAGGAACCAAGACCTGTGGTACCTGTGAAACGTGTACCTCCTATGTTTATAGGCAAGAATCTTTAGTTGGATTGTTCTGGTCCAGTAAATGTGGTTTTCTCATCTAATTTAATTGTAATAATGTGTAAGTGGAGCCTTCTAGTAAGATTTGGAGTGTTACAGATACAATAGTGTGTCCACTATTTTTAGTTTGATCCTGCAGTTCTTTCATACACATCTTCCATTCATGCTAATTTCATAACTAAGAGTTATGAAAATATATATGCTAGAACTTGAGCAACAACTATCATCTGCTAAAAGCCTTGAGTTGGTAGAAATACTCTTTTTTTTCCCCTAAAAAGATCTATGTGAGGTATACTCATTGCCATATTTGAACATCAAGAATTCCTTTCTTTACACATCTTTTCATGTAACACTACTACTGTATGTTCCTGGAACATGAGGTGCTTGAACTTCTAGATAATAACTCTTCATGATTTTAACAGTAAGAGCTTAGAGCTCTTGTCCTACTGGTTCCTTTCTAGTTCTGCAAATCATGGTTAACTTCATAGTGCAAAGCTACATTAATTACTAGCCTAATTACCTAATTTTCCTCCAGAGTATCCTGATAAAATCCCAGTGAGAAATTAGCCTGACTTGCCCTCGTAATGTTATCTGATCTAGACAAATATATATACACAAGCCAGAATTTAACACCTGGTATTTCCAGGTTATATAATTACTGCATTTACTGTTATCACAGTTTGAAAATTACATATTCAGGATAATACACTGAATACAGAAATAGAGCAAATCCAGTGACAACAGTAATTTAAGTAATTGTGTGAATCTAACTGATTTCCTCCAGGAGTTAATTACAATAACAATATCTGAACTCGAGGTCCACACTGCTTGCTACTACTTGGTATATCTGTAAAAAGGGGCATTGACTGATCTAAGTTCTTTCATTCTAAATAAATCAAATGGTTTGGACAGGATGAGGGGAAGAAAAATAGGTGGGAAATGGTCTTTGTTATGCTGGAAAAAGGAGGTGGGCATTAAGAGTGATGTGGCCATGGAAATCTGGGGCAGGACCAAGAATGTAAGGTATTTCCATTGTCACACAGTTCCTTGTTAAGAGCCTTGCTCTCTGTGGTAGCCTTTAAAATCTTTTTTTTTTTTTTTTGGCTATTGTTGCTTTCAAGAATAAACCTGATGTGAATCCTTGTCTGCCGAGAACAGAGAAATGTTCAAGTCCGAAAATAAGCCACACATGATATTTTTATTCTGATTTCTGAGTAGGTCCGTTCTCTGCTACAAGAATTATTCTCCAAATAGAAATATCATCAATGTTTTTCCTGCTTTTCATCCTAAACTCAATGGTAAGTGGTAATGGGTTTGTGTACTTTCCCAAATATAAAAGGCCTGCTGTTCTCTGGAGTGTCAGCTTCCTTGGATTAGCCTCTTGCAGTACAAGCAATGAACAGATGTGCCGTTTGTCTATGTTGTGTATAAAAACTAACTGTGGATGGGCTGTATTTTATTCTGCTAAGTACCTCATTAAGTAGTGCCAGTCATAGTAAAAAAAAGAGTAATCAAGCCAAGTTCTTTGAAAGGAGTGTCTTACAGAGACTGGTTAGTAAAATATGAATCAAATATGAAAGCAATATAAACACTGGGAGAGAAAACCTAGTAGTTGAGACAAAAATTCCTACTTTCCTACTTTGGTACCTAAGGATCTCCAGCACCGTAATCAACTGAGAGCTACAACTCTCTATGACTACCTGGAAAGAACTTATAGTGAGGCAGGGGTTGGTCTGTTCTCCCTAGTAACAAGCGATAGAACAAGAGGAAATGGCCTCAAGTTGCACCAGGAGAGGTCCAGTCTGGATATTTGGGGAATTTCTTTCCTGAAAGGGTTGTCTGGCATTGGAATGGGCTGCTCAGCGAGATGGTGGGCTCAACATCCTTTTCAAGAGACAGTTGGATGTTGCACTTAGGAAAATGGTCTAGTAGGTGATAGGGCTAGAACAAAGGCTGGATTCAATAATCTTAAAGGCCTCTTCCAGCTGAAAGGATTATAGGATTCTATGAGAATGGGGCCGGGGTGTGGGGAGGGGGAACGCATGTTCTGTGCCATGTTTCATAACATCTGAAATGATATGGTATTGTTGTGGTTTGGCCCAGCTAGCACAGCAGCACCACGACAGTCTCTCACTCGGTGCCCCCATTCATCCCCACCCTCGTTAGGATGGCAGAGGACCCAGCGAAATGGGAGTAAAAAGATAAGCAAGGTTGTTGTTGTGGATTGGGACAAGAGCAGGGAGGGCTCACTGCCAATTATGGTTCTGGGAAAACAGACTCTAATACTCAAATTAGAGAGGAAAGTAGGAAAGTTTTTTCTACAAGAAACAGAACAGAATAAAAGCAAAAAGGGAGTAGGATGATGAGAAAATTGCAACCAGCACTTTAAGATCTCCCTCCCCCATCCCTCCTTTCTTCTCGGGCTCAGCTCACTGCTCCCGATATCTCTACCTCTTCCCCCTGCAACAGCTCAGGGGGGCAGGGAGTGGGGGATGTGGTCAGTCTCTCACAGATGGGCTCTGCCGCTTCTGTCTTCTCAGATGAGGATGACTCCTGGCATTCTTCCCCTGCTCCAACATGGGATTCCTCCCCCGGAACACAGTCCTTAAACTTCTCTGGTGTGGGCTGTTCCCAGCAGCTGCGGCTTCTGCCGATACAGGGTCCCTCACACGGGACACAGTCCTTGGTGAATATCTCTGGCGTGGATTCTTCACCACGGTTGCAGTTTCTGCAGTTGCAGGGTCCCTCTCTTGGGACAAGGCCTCTTCTGGGCATAAGTTTAATGAGCTGCTTTGTTGTGGGTTCCTCCCCACAGTTGCAGCTGTGGATATTGGGTACCTTCCTTGGGACACAACCTGCTCCGGCCATAGTTGTAAAAATGAAAATCACTGCCCCTGTCTCGGGGTCTGCAGTGAAGTGAGTCTCTGCCCCTGATGCAGGCTCATTTTCAAAATGAGTCTCTACCGCCGATGCGGGGTCTTTAAAGAAATGAAAATAAATCTCAGCTTCACCAGTTCTCTCCACAGAATGCAGTCTACATTCTCTGCAGTCTACAATCTCTGCTACAGTACACCTCCTCCTCTCTTTCATCACTGACCTTGGAGTCTGCATGGTTGTTTCTCTCACTGTTCCTACTTCTTGCACCACCACCAGCCAGAAGAAGAAGAGAAGAAGGGGCAGAAGAAGGAAAGAAGATGGAGGAAAAAACCTCCCCTTCCGGCTTCTTAAAAAGTGATCGTGGAGGCGTCTAATTGGCTCAGCCCCAGAAGTGTGTCTGGCTCTGAGGTGGGGAGAGTTGCGAGCAACTTCTTACAGGAGCCATCTTTAAAGCCCCTTCCCCCTTACCAGAAAAGGCTATCATGTCAAACCATGACAGGTATCCCTAGTCTTTTCACTTGGTTATCCGAGTGATTACTGCTACAACATTTTACTTGTTTTGAGTTCTTGTTCTTGTGGGAAGCTGGTTGAGTTACCTTGAGAGGCTAATAGAAATAATAGTGAGGCTAGCATAGGAAGGAGCAGAAGAGTAAAAAGAGAAGACAAAAGGGGAAATAGAGTAATTCACAGAGCTGTAGTGCACTCTTACTTGCTGCACAGAACTCTTGATTAGAGCAGGAAGATTAGTGCTGGACTGAGGCCAAACTCTGCCAATGTGAATTACAGCAACTGGGGGTTAGCATAAATTAATATTGGGCATAGCCACATAAGTTAGGCATTTTAAATCTTGTGTTCCCTTTTTATGAAAATGTATTAAATTATTGTGTATTTCTTTCTGGCACTGTATACATAGACAAGTAATAATAATGCCTTTTTCCCTTCTACATCACTGTAAACCAGAACTAATCTGTATGATAGCATACCTTACAGATCTGTTGCTGTGCTATAATATTCTTAATACAGTACTATTGAAGATAATAACATGTATGTATTCTCTTTTTGTTCTACCAATAATAGTATCCCTTATGAATATAAAAGAGCAGAGGGAATGTGCGATCTTTTAAACAAAAATTGCTCTTGGAATATTATGAAAATATGAAGCTGAATGAAGTGAGTCACAGTGTTAATTTCTAAATACTTGAAGCTTGTTTTTTGCTTTTAAATCAGTTAAAAATTTGATGAAATTAGACTTCTGAGTTACACTGAAGTGCATGTGGTTTGTTAGTCCTTGTCACAGTAGAATGAGTTTTAACAAGGTACAAACATTTGATCCTGCTTCTCCCAGTATGTATGTATCCCCTCATACATACAACTTATTTATCTTCAGTTATTAGTTATCTTTAGTTATTAAAAAATAAGAATGATCAAAAAGGCATACCAAAGTGATTGGTCTGTTTCAACTTATCTGTCTTTATGCCCAGATATCCACTGAATTTTTCAGTTAAACAATCACACAAGACAATGACAAGAAAATGCACATGAAACTTTGTAAGAAAGAGAAAAACTCAATAAACAAATTTCTTTGTGTACTTAAGGCCTTAGAACAACACAACATTTAATAAAAACACTGTTCTGTCCTGCTGATAAAATGCAACACAACACTTCTTAGAGAGGGAAGTGACTGAATTCTGGAAAGTGCCTTTAGAATTATATTTTACTGAAGTAAGAGTAAGGCTAGATGTTTCTAATACTTAAAAAAAACCCAAACCCTATGATGTCTCTTCTATTTTTATGACATCATACATGTCCTTGTGACTAAGTAATGATAGGGGTTTGATCCCTGTCTTCGGTATGCCCTTGTGCCAAGTTGAGGAAGAATCTGTGTTTTGGTATTGAAGTGAATTTGTAGAATGCTTTTAAACTGCATACAGGAGGACCAACATTTTAGACTGCACTTGTGATAACATTGCTTTGTATTTTAATGTCATTTAGGATGACATTAGGAATTTCTATACATCTTTGACTATAGAACTTGAAGGATTGTGATTGTCAAAAAATTAGTTTGCTATAGCTGCCATTTATACATTTCACAGTACTTTTGGCAAGCTCTGTATGAACTGATTTGATGCCTGGCATTCAGTGTGCTTATTTGGTTAATCTTCAATTCTCCCTTACATAGTCACATGTCACCTACTGAAATGAATGAGATGAAGGGTATGAGAACTGACTGATGTAAGCAGGAGAGACATGAATGATCTAGGTTGTGCCACTTAGAGCTCTGAAGCAGAATACTCACTGGGCTCTCTTGGTTTGGCTGTATTGTGGAGGAGAATTGGACCTAGGTAATGAAAAAAATACCTAACTGACTTGCTGCACATGTTGAATTTGCCTCCAGTTGCAAACACCTTGAGGCAAAGTGGCTGGAGTGAGTGGTGCTCTTAATTTGTCCTTGCTATGATCCCATCTATAGGGCCCTAAAGCATCAAATCCCTTATTTTCTTTTTTCCATGATAAGTAGGAGTCCCTACACTTAGGTTTTATTGAGATGGTGGAATTGTAGCTGTGATGTCAAATAGAACCAAGCTGCATTTTTATGGTGCTCACTTGCAGAGAGTAGAATCTGTTGCACTTTGTATTTTCTAGGCACAGAAGAAACAGACAGTTTATACCTTGCTTATGTAATAGGCAAGTGGAGCAAAGATCACAGAATTATAGAATTGTAGGGGTTGGAAGGGAGCTTTAAAGATTATCTAGTCCAATTCCCCTGCAGAAGCAGGTCAACCTAGATCAGGTCACACAGGAACTTGTCCAGGTGGGTTTCGAAGACCTCCAAGGAAGGAAACTCCACAACTTTCCCTGGGCAGCCTGTGCCAGAGCTCCCTCACCCTCACAGTAAATAGTTTTTCCTTATGTTTAAATGGAACTTCTTGTGTTCCAGCTTCATCTCATTATCCTTTGTCCTATCACTAGATACAACAGAAAAAAGTGCTGCCCCAACCTCCTGACACCCATCATTTAGATATTTGTAAATATTAATTAGATTCCCCCTCAGTCTCCTCCAGACTAAACAGGCCCAGTTCCTGCAGCCTTTCCTCATAAGGGAGATGCTCCAGTCCCCTGATCATCTTGGTAGCCCTGTGCAGGACTCTCTCCAGCAGTTCCCTGTCCTTCTTGAGCTGGAGACAGAGACAGTACTGGACACAGTACTCCAGATGAGGCCTCAGCAGGGCAGAGTACCTAGGCACAATGTCACTCTATTCATGAACCCGGACCTGCTTTTCTCTTTAGGTACAGAACTATAATCAATTTGGTTTCATTTTCCAGTTCACCACAGCTGGCCTGTGTGTGTTGGGCAGGAGCAGAGGAAAGTGTTTTCTGTTGCAGGGCTTGAGGCGAGTGAAGCAGCACCGTGGAGGTGGGGCCAACTTTTTCCCTTTTCCTGAGAAATTTGGTTCTCACTCGGTGTTGAAATTCGCGAAGCCACCTCAGCAGGGAATGCCTCGTCCTTAAAAGGGCGCAGTGCGGGCGGCGGCCGCCAGGGGCCGGCGGCGAGGCGGGAAACGCGCGGGCAGCGGCAGCAGCGGGCAGCGGGGGAGCGGCGGCTCCGCGGAGCAACAGGGCTCGCTCTCCGCGTCTCTGCCGCGCAGCCGCTGCCAGCTGCAGCTTCAAAAAACCCAGGCACTAATGCCGTGTAGTAGAGAGCTGCTTTCTCCTCTTGTTTGGTTTATTTTTGCTTTGTGTTTTTTTTAGTGGTTTGGGTTTTTTGGTTGTGGGTTTTTTTGGTTGTCTTTTTGTGGATTTTTTGTTGTTGTTGTTGTTGTAAGCGTTACGAAAATCCGACACAACAAGTGGATGCAGCGGGCGGGTGCTGGCTGAACCGCTGCCGTCTGGATGTGTCTAGGGGAGAAACCACCAAGCGACACCGGTCCTTCCATCAGTGGAAACAGGCTCGGTACACGGATTATTTAGAGTTGATTTACAAATCTGCTGCGAAAGCTAGGCTTGGAAAGACTAGTGATCGCGCTTATCCATTCATTCTGTGTCTCACACACACAAACACATCGCCTTCTTTGCCCCCCACCCCCGCCCCGCCGCTTTTGGAACCAGACTCTTGCTTCTTGCCTGGGCGAGCAGCGGTGGCTGTGGCTGTGCAGAGTGCCGTCGGCTCACTCTACCTCAGCGGCTCGCTCCCGGCGCTCTTGGTGCACCCGGCAGAGAAGGGAGAGAAATAACTCGTCAACCTGTGGTGCTGACCGTACACACCTGCAAATGTCCATCGGTTGGCGTAGCCTCTCCTCAGTCCTGCCGTCACCAGATCCTCACACTAGCAAGAACAGCGCTGCTTTCTCTGCCTAGGAACAGTAAGTATAATAGCGTTTTTAAGATCTTTTTCTGCATGACACATAGGTATGATTTTAAAAATAACATCGTTTCACGGCTGATATTCACTTATCATGTGTTAGTAGATGTAGCTATAAATGAGGTTTCTCTTTCAAAGGGTGTGTGTGTGTGTATTTTTGTGTGTGCTTGCACGTAGATGTTGCTTCTGTGCACCTGCAATTATGTTTTTGTGACATATCCCAGTATTTTCACAGGAGTGAGCATTGTATGTGCCTGTTTCCAAATGAAATTTAGTGAGATGTTCATTCTGATTGAGGTACAATTCTGTTATGGATTAAAATGTAACATACCTGTATCTTACATATTTCTACAAATAGAACAAAAGCTCTTTGTGTAGAGACATTTCTTTTTTTAATATTTCATGTAGGTATATGTAGGTGTATCTGTTACAAATGTACTCAAAGATCTGAAAGCACAGTGTAATGCAGTATTTTTATTAGTAGTTATGTGTGTTGGTGTTTCACGGGCATGCATGTATTTGTGTATGGATGCAAGTGCTTATATGGGTGGGGATTTTGTATCTCTGTCTATATATGTGACATACCCACCCACATCGTTACCCACAGAGTCGTTCAAAATCTCTGTGCATGTGATGTGGGTGTGTGTGTAATGTAGAAGTGTGAATAGTGTGGGTAGGGGAAGATTTGAATACGGTGGTAATAGATGACACAGTTTCATTTGATCAGTGTGACCTTTTAGGAAAACAATCCAATCTTTTCCCTTTTTGTTTTGTTTATTTTTGTGTGTTTATGCATGTGCCTCAGGTTAAGTGCTTCTTCTGCATGACCATAACCAAAGGGTGACCCATCCACTCCCTTATGTCCTATGGGGACCTCAGAGCCAGTGTCTCAGTCTTCATCTCCTCCTCCTCCTTCTCCTCCTCCTCCTCTTCTTACCTCCGCTGCTGACGCCCTGGGTGCTGCTCCCAGGTTGGAGACATTGTTGACAGGCTGAAGAAAGGATTTGCAAAGACCTTCTCACTGTGTAAATAAAATGATGGCTGGAATTAACTTCAACTCCCCAAGTAAAGATATTAAACAATAAGATTGTTAGGCCAAAGCACTACCAGAAGAAAAGCATGAGGAAAGAGACTATTTGCATTGGGTTGCAATGATGAACTAAAGCCATCTGTGGAGAGCAGGTACCCTTTGAAGCACATATTTTTTTTCCTCATGATTGCAGTCTTTGTAGCCTGCAAAGAAGTCAGGATTCTGATCAGATCTGCGATAGCCACAGGAGATAAATGAAAATAAAGGGGCTTGGTGGATGAAAGAGCAAGGCCTCAGCTGCTCCCTGGTTCCATTTCATCTTTTCTTATTAACAAAACAATAGTTTATGTCAAACATTCTGGACATAAGGAAATGCAGATCTGTGGTTTTCCAGCACATAGATTCAGCATTACAACTATGTTGCTCTGCTCTTTGTCCAAGAGACTATCCTCCAAATGCAAATGGCTTTGAACTTTATAGTGAAAGTTAAGGTTACATTGTAAATTGAACCTTTTTTTTTTTTTTTCTTGTATTAAGCGGTTAACGAAACCCCTAAAGCAGTTGCAAAATGGAGGTTGCAATGGTGAGTGCAGATAGCTCTGGGTGCAACAGCCACATGCCCTATGGGTATGCGGCCCAAGCTCGGGCCCGAGAGAGAGAGCGGCTGGCACAGTCAAGAGCCGCAGCAGCAGCGGCTGTAGCAGCAGCAACAGCAGCGGTGGAAGGTGGGGCAGCAGGTGGAGGTGGACCGTATCACCACTACCATCAGGAGCAAAGCCGGGGCGCATCCTCTCACGGTGGGAATGCGTCGCACAGTGGTGTGCCCCACCGCCCGAGCGGGAAGAGGCGGAAGAGAGGGAAGAAGAGGAGCTTAGGAAGTAGAGAGTGTGGGGCCTCCTTCCCCTGTTCTGAGCTGCTACCTCTCAGTGGTTCTGAAGAGAGAATGCTGAAAGACTTGAGTGAGGAGGAAGAGGAGGATGAAGATGAGGATGAAGACAATGAGGAAGAAGGAAAGCTCTACTACAGTGAGGACTATGGGGAGGATGAGTTTTCGTACTCAGACCAGCCACCTGATGATGGTGGAGGCCCTGGGGGTTACAGCTCTGTTCGCTACAGTGAGTATGAGTGTTGCGAGCGTGTGGTAATCAACGTATCAGGACTGCGGTTTGAGACCCAGCTGAAGACATTAGCTCAGTTCCCGGAGACGCTGTTGGGTGATCCAGCGAAGCGAGGGAGATACTTTGACCCTCTCAGGAATGAATACTTCTTTGATAGAAACCGGCCCAGCTTTGATGCCATCCTGTACTACTACCAGAGTGGTGGTCGGCTGAAGAGGCCAGTCAATGTACCCTTTGACATCTTCTCTGAGGAGGTGAAATTCTACCAACTCGGGGAGGAGGCCATGCTCAAGTTTAGGGAGGATGAAGGGTTTGTCAAAGAGGAAGAGGACAAAGCTTTGCCGGAGAATGAGTTTAAGAGGCAGGTTTGGCTGCTGTTTGAGTACCCGGAGAGCTCCAGTCCAGCCAGAGGCATCGCCATTGTCTCTGTCTTGGTCATCTTGATCTCCATCGTCATCTTTTGTCTGGAGACTTTGCCAGAGTTCAGAGATGACAAAGAATTTGTCATGTCCCTGAGCTTAGGGAAGGGACTTTCCAATGAGTCACTTCACCTGGACACTGGGGAGCACACCATCTTCAATGATCCTTTTTTCATTGTAGAGACAGTATGCATCATTTGGTTCTCCTTTGAGTTTACAGTACGCTGCTTTGCATGTCCAAGCAAAGCACACTTCTTCAAGAACATCATGAACATCATAGACATTGTCTCCATCTTGCCTTACTTCATTACTCTGGGCACTGACTTGGCACAGGAGCAGGGCAGTAATGGTCAACAGGCCATGTCTTTTGCCATCCTGAGAATCATCCGTCTGGTCAGGGTGTTTCGCATCTTCAAGCTCTCCAGGCACTCCAAGGGTTTGCAGATCCTGGGTCACACACTCAGGGCCAGCATGAGGGAACTTGGCCTCCTCATCTTTTTTCTTTTTATCGGAGTAATTTTGTTTTCCAGTGCTGTTTACTTTGCAGAAGCTGATGAGCCTGCCACCCATTTTCAAAGCATCCCAGATGCCTTTTGGTGGGCTGTAGTGACGATGACTACAGTTGGTTATGGGGACATGAAACCCATAACTGTGGGTGGGAAAATAGTTGGGTCCCTGTGTGCCATTGCGGGAGTGTTAACCATTGCTTTACCAGTGCCAGTGATTGTCTCCAATTTTAACTATTTCTACCACAGAGAGACCGAGAACGAAGAACAAACGCAGCTGATGCAAAATGCAGTCAGTTGCCCTTACCTCCCAACAAATTTACTGAAGAAATTTAGAAGCTCATCATCTTCATCCACAGAGGATAAATCAGAATATTTGGAGATGGAAGAAGGAGTTAAAGAATCTCTTTGTGTAAAGGAGAAAAAAAGTCAGGACACAGGGAATAGTAGTGAGTCAGAGAAGAAAAACTGTGTAAATTCAAATTCCGTGGAAACTGACGTGTAGTTTTGAATGTTTCCAAATAGATTTATGCATTAAAGAGTGCAGTGAAAGTAATGAAATATGCAAACAAAAGTCCACAGCATATGGTAGTATGCCATTTAATTGTTAAATACAAAGAAAAGGCATTGCTCAACTTGTATTACATATCAAGTAAGTGGTATAAATTGAGGAAGGAGTTGCTAGATCTGATATTAATTTCAGACTTTCTATTTTTACTAGAATGCAAGTGTTTTGCCCATGAGGCTGAAAAATTTATTAAAAACCAAGTCAGTTTTCAAGTGGGTGCATGAACTGTCGACATCACTAATAACAGCTCTGTGGTAAAAGTTGGCATTCAGAGGTATTTACTATGTAAGAAGCAATGAAGTTTGGTAGTCATTTATCTATTTATCAGTGCTTTAATAGCAAGCTACCATAAATCATTGGATACCATAGTCATTGTTTTTCAAATGGTAAATTTATTGTAAAAAGATATTCTACAGAAGATAGATCTAATTTTTTTTTTCCTTGAAATCTATACTGCTTGTTTTTAACTGGAAATTTAATTTGAAGAGGCTGCTGATCCTCCAGAAATTGTTTATTTTTATAACTCTCTTTGGAGGCATTGCAGCATTTGTTGTCTAATACCGAAAGAAATGAAGTAAGAGAATCATTTAACCTGGTCTGACTGCAAAAGCAAAATGACTGGACTGCTTTTTTGCACTACTTTATATGCTGGAGATATATTGAAAGAGACTTCATACTGTGAATGTTTACTAATGTAATAGTTCAATGACAATCATTGGAAGAGTGAATTCTGCATCATATTTTATTGTTTCTTTTTTTCTTTCTGTGATGCTGATGGTGAACCGGCTAACATTACAGTAATTCCATACTCTTTTTAATTCTGAGTATCTGTGATCTGGAAAAGGATTGTGAAGTAAAGTTTTATAACCAAAATTATTTGAAATCAGTGTTTTGTACTGATGCTCTCAAGAAATACCAACCTAATTTATATCTTTTTTCCTGGTTAATTTAACGTTCAGAGTCTATGATTAGTACATGCACTTTGTCAGTATTGAAGAAATTCAGTGTATGGGAGGAGAAGGTAGAAGTAATAAGATATTCAGTTGTTACAGTACTGACAGCTGAGAATTGCTAACTTTTAACATGCTATTATTGGTGCCGCATTTTCCCTTAATTACAGCTTTCACCCATCTGTATTTGATGCAACATTTAAGATCCAAAATAGGCGTTCTGGGATTCAAAATGAACATGGTGGGTCCCATGCAGTCATTGAGACAACAATCCATGATTTCTTTTCACTGATTCCGTAGGCCAGCTGTGTTTTACTGTGTATATCAAAACCTTCCATTGCCCTTCCTGGGAGATTAAGGTAGGTACAGGTTGTCTGGTCTACAGTATATTCTAGACTCCAGAATGAAATAAGTAAGATATTGCAGCATATAACATAAATAACAGATGCAGAATGGGCATATTTTCAGACTTAGAATTACCTAGGGAGGGCACAATTAAATTGTAACTGTTTTTGAAGAGGCACTGTGGAATATTCCAGATTATAGAACTTGAACCAAATTGGCATATGCACTTTAAGAGCTGAAACAGGCTATTATGACGAGGGAAAACAAAGGGTCTTACCAACACTACTGGATTATAGTAGTTTTGCAATATTCATTGAAAGCTGAGTAAAGGAATTTTTGCGGGGGGAGAAGTGGTGATGGACTTGCTGTTCTGGAGCTGAAAAGCCTCAAAGAAACCATCTACATGAGGCACCCACCGGGACATTATGTATAACCTAGCAAATAAGCATTGTTTGCTGTATGCAGCATCCAGTGGTACAGAACAGAGTCATAGGCCTAGGTTTTTCTTTAATGGCTGATTTTTAATTTCATGGAATTTCCGTGAATTGCCTTCGAAAAGTTTCTCTGTTTATCCTCTTTAGCATTGCAGAAGAACCAGGAGAAACCAAGATGCAAACAAAATTCCTAATTAAAAACCATAGAGCAGGGTTCATGGTGTTTTTCATGTGAATTATTAAACAAGACTCCTTTCTAGTGTGGTGATATTAATTCCAACTATGTTTTGAATGAAACAACTCAGTTATTTTATACACAGACATTTGCTAAAATTGAATATTGCATTTTGTTGTAGCTCACCTGAGTTAAGTGTACTAAATGCTTTTTTTTTTCTACAGGGACAGTATCATCAGTGAGGATGAGCATTCTGTAAAATCCAGTAAAAATGGGTAACTGAAATATTTCTTTAAGAGTTAGTAGGTAATGATATAAAGAGCACAAGGATTTTTCTTGTAAACTAGCTTGTGAAGCATCTCCCTTATGCTGAAAGGCTGAGGGAGCTGAGGCTCTTTAGATTGGAAAAGAAGAGGCTGAGGGGTGATCTCATTAATGTTTACAAATACGTGAAGAGCAGGTGTCAGGAGGATGGAGCCAGGCTCTTCTCAGTGATGTCCAATGATAGGACCAGGGGCACTGGGTACCAGCTGGAACATAAGAGGTTCCAAAGAAACATAAGGAAAAACTTCTTCCCTCTTCAGGTGAGGGAGCACTGGAAGGGGCTGCCCAGATGGGTTATGGAGTCTCCTGCTCTGGAGACATTCCTGGACGAGTTCCTATATGACCTACTCTAGGTGATCCTGCTCTGTTAGGGAAGTTGGACTAGATCTTTCAAGGTCTCTTCCAACCACTACCATTGTATCATTCTATGATATAATGCCTGGGACTATTGCAAGAAAGCAGGAGTAAAAGAAATACTAACTAGATAAATAAAGAACTTGGAGAAAATAAGTAGTGTTTGCAATATTAACTGATTGAAAGGGAAGGTGATTCATAAGAAAGGGGAATTTTAGGTTTCTAATGGAAATAAGGGAGAAAATTGAAGAACTCTTAGAATATGTTCACACTCTGGACATGGAGCTCAGCATGAAGGAACTGCTTAAATAGTTACCCAGCTTCTTCAGCAAGTCATTCAGCTATTCTGCCACCAGCACACAACCTTTTAATTTAAAACAAGCATGGCAATGTCCATGTTCTGCTGTGATCATAGCAGTACCTTACTCTCTGAAGGAAAAGGCCTCACTGTAGGACTTTGTAGCAGTTGGCAGAGCCAGATTCCAAGTGTGCTGGCATTTCATACCGCAGTACTGTGGAGTTGTATCCTGAGGTGACAGCGGAGCCTGCTCTGCCTCCTGCGGTGGACAGACCTATATACTTTGTCATTATAAGAACTTCTATAGCTTAATGCTAGAGTGTGCTATCAGTTTGGCAGACCATTCTGAATCACAGAAATAATTGGCTTTCTGGAATGGAAGCAAATACTTTTACTTGTGTCGGCTTATGATTTGATTATTCAATGACTCCATTGGTCCAGTCAGTTAAAACACAGCTTGAAAATGCCAAAGTCCTGCCCCTAACATGCTAAAACCCAAAGATCCCAAGTGCTTAACAAGAAACAGAAATTTCCATTGAGTAGTACCTCGGTTGAAATTGTGTGCCAGAGAAACCCTGTATTTGAGCTGTTATGGATCCAAATTACTATGACTGCATCTGTCAGAGCTTTCCCAGTGTTACTGGATACTGCAAGTCTCTGAAAAGTAATTTTATCATCACTTGGGCATTTTACATTTTAAATTGTGGTGGTGAAATGCATTCCTGATGTAAGTGACGTGAGTGGAGTTACACCAGGGATCCTTTTAGTTCTACTAATGTAGTTCAAATGATTTCACATTGACATACATTTCAGCTAAAAATAATGCAAAATGAGACATTTTGATATTTCAGGTTCACTTGCAGTGGTGAAAAAATTTGGAGGAGTTCCATTAGAATTCATGGAATCGCAGCAGCAGCAAATCAGATTTCAAATATAGACTGATACTTAACTGTGTACTGGCACCTATTTAAAGAAATTCATGAGTCTTTTTATAGTAATCTGAAGTGCCAGGACAATATTAATAAGGAGGGAGTTTTGCCATCTGAAGTATTGGATTTAATGCCTAACTTCAGAGGTTTGTAATTTTTTTCTTTATTACAGTCACAGAGTTTTCTCATGTTACATTGATTCCTTTGAAATTTCAGCCTGGATGCTGAAACTTGTTATCAAAAGAAGTACTGTGTCACCCTGATAGGAAGTTCTTGCTAAAGGAGTTTTTAGTGTTCAGTTAAGCTTTCTCAGAATGATTCCACAAGAGATTAGTATCATTTGATGGAAAATGTAATTTCTTTGTGTTTGAAGGAAAATTTTTCTGCTCACATAGATTTGTTGTGTAGAGTCTATTTCTTTGACATCAATGGAGTGCAGAATAAATCTGAGAGATGAAGGGAGTGAAAAAACCCACTACTATCATGATTACATCTAATTAATGACAACAATGTTCTTGGTGTTTGGGATACTAATAGCCATTATGGAATTCTTGTGGTTATAGGAAGTGGGACTTGAGTGTGTATTCAGTCTGTAAAGCTTTTCCAGTAGCTTTGGAACATGAAAATGATTTTGCACAATACTGTTGTACAAAGCGTTTGAGATCAGGTCCTTACCTTGAATAAAGGATCATTATCTTGTAACTCCTGACAGGGAAAGTTCCTGTTCGGTATGTTTTCAGGTGTTGAGAGTCATTTGACTGTGATATGAAAAAGTCAATGATAAACTACCTAGGAATCTAAAATATTTCCTCTTCATGTTTGGATAAATGTAGGGTAAATGCACTATGGAAAAACAGCAAAATATCAGAAAGTCTGTTCCTGCAATGAGTTCATGGAAAGTCTTTCCTGCACAGCACAGTAAAATGAAACTTGTCTTTCTGGTGATTCCAGAATCGTAAAACTAATTTTGGGTAGAAATTAATT
This sequence comes from Colius striatus, assembly GCF_028858725.1. Lineage (NCBI taxonomy): Eukaryota > Metazoa > Chordata > Aves > Coliiformes > Coliidae > Colius > Colius striatus. The sequence goes on along the minus strand of NC_084765.1, from coordinate 6,727,671 downwards.
TTTAACATAAGCGTTACACTTTATTAATAGTCCTCAAATGAAATATGAACTACCCATGATGCTTTAGACTATGTCACTTTAGACTATGCCTCTATTTCTTACTGGCTCCATAGTACTTCTTACTGCCATTATGTCTCATTATAAATACAAGCCTCCTTTTTTTTTTTAATTAATTGGCATAAGACAGTAAAAAAAAATTGCCAAGATTTTTAAAAACAAATCTATAATACCCAGCATATAAGTTACATATTTCTCTTGTCATTAAGAAAATTACATGACAATCCAAAACATAGACAGAGGACAGGGTATGTGTTTTCCTGTTGCTGTAACTCAATGATCAAATGTTTCTGATTTTGCAGTGTATAAGATCCAATTTACCATATTTCTGCACCTCCCTTTGCAAGAAACGTTTGTAGAAAAATTAGCAATGTGAAAAAAACCAAACCAGAACATTTTTTCTTTTTAACAGGGATCATCTAATGTGGAAAAAATGATGGACAGATTAATTCTGGGTTAAAATGTCTAAATATTTTGTACCTGGCAACCAGGTAAAGACATGAAACTTTGCATATTGCTACCGTGCTTTCCTTGTATTCAGAACTCAGATGACATTAATCCTGAAGGAAAACTCGTTAAAGCATTATGTACTAAGATGGCTGAATTAACTTTTATTTTTAATCCTTTTCTGTAAAATTATAATGTACCCTTTTCTGCAATAGGCCCTTTGGAAAATAGATACATAAGTATATAAGAAGGACAGAAGAGAAATCTTAAATTACATGTCCAAATCTGATAAAATAGTCTAATAGGGAAAGTAGGTAAGTAAGAACTTTTATCTTTTTTCCTTCACTTGTGCATTCATGGTGTTGCCACTAAAACCAAATTAGGGGCAAACTGGATGAACAGATCTGCAACTACAAGTGAGGTACTCCATTTGTTGGGTTTATTCCAGGTACTCTGTGATCTCGGGTGCAACAGCAGCTGCATCCACATCGTGCAGCTGCTTCATGCAACTGGGAATATGCTCATGACACCAGTCAGGATCGAGTGGAGTGGGAGAGAGTACTGTGAAGTTTTTAACCTCTCTGGTAAATCCATGCTCCTGCCACAACTGTCCTATTTGAGTGCAAAACAGTTTTTAAATTATTTGCTCTGAAATACCATGTACCTCTTTGAGAAGGTGGCCTCGAAGGCTGCAGTCTGCTAGTTCTTAACAGAGGGAGTCAGGTCCACAGTCACAAAATGTGACACGCCACTTCATTTCATTAGGAATTGGGATGCAAAATGCTTCCTGAATCTGGGACCAAGTCATTTGCTTAAGGTCATGGTAAGACTGTGGTGGAGCAGGTTTCCCATGTGTTAAGGTGATTCCCTAAGGAGTGTAGGAAGTGGCAGCACATATTCAAGATGGATTTAGCTCTGTCTCTGTTTTTAATCTCTTGTTCAAATGTTCGTGGAGCATTTGTGTTGAGAGTAGCGTTGAGAATGTATAGATTCTGTGAGGTATGTAGAAGGTGTGTATAATTTTAGACATATACTCTTTTCTTAGCAGTCAGAATAGGCCAATTGTTTATTTATTTGTATATTTAGTCCTAAGACTTCTTACACAAGCAGTGGGATAATATATACTGTCCCTGAAATTATCATCCAGGACATGAATGGTAGCTTTCAATTTAAAAAATCAAATGATACATATTCAATGTCATTCCTGTACTTTTAATTGGTTTTAAGTGTGCTGGCTTTGAGTCCAGTGCTCTTATGCTGAAGAAATCTGAAATTTCTTCTGTCAGTGCTTTACCATGTATTGCAGTGCATGACAACCTTGAGGACAACTGCTTGTCCTTCTTTGTAGTTATAGCAATATGCAGAGGAGGGATGCTCCAGGGTCCTTCACTGCATGCTTATCTTCCTTGCTGGGTGAACAACACCCCATGATATGCTTTGGAAAGAAGTCCAACCATGTGCATGAGGAGACAGCATTAGCTTTCCTCCCCTGGCCTGTGCGATCGAAAGACAAGACCTGCTTGATGTGCTGTGGTATATGTCTGCCCTGTGCTGTAGATTCCACCACGTTTCTCACTTCTGTTTAGCTGAGGGAAGGTTTGTTTGCAGTCAAACCTCGTATTATCTGTCCCTGACGTGATTCAGCCGCTGTGTGGAAGAACTTTACTTTGTGCCTTTTGCTGTCTCCCCATCAGCACAGCTCTGTAATGAATTCAGGGTGTCATTCAGGCACAGTTTCTTCTTGCACAGTGAAGCCTGAACACAGAAAACTGCAAATCACTGTTGATATGAAGTAAAGGTACCTTTTGTTTTTCTGTCCAAATACAATAAGATACATTTGTATTACAATAAGTTATACATTCCACAGGCTGTATGTCTCAGGGTAAATAAGTTCTGTTTCATTAATGGGCTTGTGCTCTCAAGGTGCCCTCAATTTGCCCTGAATTCATCAGGACTTTAAGACGTTGAATATTTTTAATGTCTGAAACATTAAGGAAGATGATGCCTTTTTACACTAAAAATGGCAATTATTATAAAGCAGAAATTATAAAGCAGAAGCTATTATAAAGCAGAAATCTTGCATATTTTTCAGGTTAAAGGAGACTAAGGAACCTTTCTATTAAAGTCTTAAACATTAACTGCAGATACATATACTGAGAAAAGTATGATTTAATCACAGGAAAGGGGTAGAAAAGATTTTTGATTCCATGTATAAAGGGTATCATCTTATTTTACTGCACACCAGATGACAAGCTCTCATGAATGTTATTCTAGCAAGAATCTCTTGCTGCAGTGAGTACAGCAGAGATACTGTATAGCAATTTATGCTTCAGGATTTAGTTCTGAGTACATTTATTTTTATTAGTTACTCATAAATGCTGCTGTCATTCAGGACTTGTGGATCACAAAATTAAAAATGCTCTAAGGATTTCAGCAAAAGGGAGAAACTGCAGGATTTAACACTTCTCAGTATCTTCTAGGAGAAAATGTTATTTTGGTACCATTTAATTTGTGAACATCTGCTCTAATAAGGGATATGATGATTCAACAGGTTAGAAGGCAAAAATGTTTTCTTTGGCTAGTAAAATATTTTTTTGTTACTCATAGCTTAATAGAGTATTAGCATTTTCCCTAGCTTTGAAGTAAGTAGAAAATATGAAAAGATACTAATAAGTAGAAATGGTACAAATTTGTTGCTCTTTGACCTATTTTACAAGAAAATATTTCCAGAATTGATTAGCGGCAACTCAATTTTTAAAGGAAATGACTGTGAAGAGATTTCCTTTTGAGTTGATGCAGAAAAAGTGCATTTTAAATTATCTCATTTTCCGTCCCCCAGAAATGAAGATGTTCAGACCTGTAGCTGTTTTTGAAAACTACCATAATGGCTTGAATGATTTTGTTTCTTTGTGAGGAAAGAATAGGTTATATTTCAGCCTTTTTGATTCCCATGATTTTCTGTAGTTTTGAGCTATCCCTAATCTCAAAGATGCTATCATTTTTTACTAGGAAACTGGGAAATAATGATGTTCTGATTTAGACTAACATCTAGAAAGATGTTAGAGCCATGTGTAGCACTTTTAAATCTTTTGACCAAGACAGTATGTTTTTCCTGTGCTTTGAGTAGTTCATGCCACTGTTGGAACTGTAGCAAATGTTGATATTAGGTAAACATGCTCAGCCATAGGAAATATCTAGAAACTTGGTCTTGTGTAAGGCATATTAGCTCTAGTACCATATTTTTCTGAAATACTTGAGAATGTATCTAAAAAAATGAGTAATTTTTACCCCAAATCCAGTTTTTCTTAGTTTTTTATAAATAGAAGTGAAAAAAAAAAAAAATCCTCCAGTCTGGTTATGAACTTATTTAGTGGAAAAAATGCAAGGGCAATATTCTTCACTTACTTTGTTTGCCAAGGACAGCAGGTGAACTAGGTGACTTGTATATAAGTTATAAATGTAGAGTCTAAGTAGTCTTTAAAAAAGAGATTGAACCCAGAATGTCATAGTTTGAAATAAAGACAGAGTGGTTTTGCCAATATTTATGCACACAGATGGGAAACTACACAAATTTAAGAAGCAGTTTTCTGTCACAGTAGTTTTCGAGGGACCATCCATACCTGCAGACTCAAAGTGCTGGAGAATTCCAGAGTCCCTGTCAGACCAAACATCAAGATTTAAGTTCTGAGGATCACAAAGCAAGCCTCCACCTCTTTTGTAAGGCATTCTTTACAGAGCCTCCAACCACCCTCATCACATCTCTAGCCCACCCGTGGTGCCATGGATGAACAATTACAAGCTATGAACATCACGCATTCCAAATTGTGTGGGTAAAAAATATTAAACAAAAGATGCAATCAGTATATTGCAATACTTTTCTTTAACCTCAGCTTTCTCTGAACAGCCAGTGTTTGGTACACTACTGTGAGCATTCTCTGGATCATTTTTCTGTGATGGGCACTTAGCTTTTCTGGCTTTTCTGAGGTAAATGAGTCTAAGGAGATTCAGGAACTAAGTGCAGAATGACAGAAAACTCCACAAATTCAATCTGTTGTGAACAAAGTTAAAAGTTCTTCTGTTATTATTTTTCAGCAACTACCATTAAGAATGTTAATTAGAGAGTTTCACGGCTTCCTCCAAAGGCAGAATCATTATAGCATTTCCAGCTTTTGAACTGTTACATCTTGAACCTTCCTATTTATAATGATGGGTATTTTACATTGTAAAGGCTTAAAAGCTTTTTCCCATTTGGAACTGTTTTTTACAAATAGGCAGTTTATGCCCTGTAACTGCATGCTATTGAGGCAGGGCTGCAGTGGTTTGTATGCCAGTGGTACACAGTCTTTAGAAAAAGGAAGAGCTACAGTAGAAGTCCCACTTTCAGGGTATTAGAAGAACTGCCTGGTGCTGCCATTTGCAGCTTGCCGCTTCAGCAGGAGCAACTGTTCAGCTCAAACAGGAAAATGTGCTGTTGCACTGCTCTGTGTGCTGTCTGCACACACACTGTGCAGGAAGGAAGGCTGAAGGTAGATTACTTGAACTGATACAGCCAGTATCAGAGACTATCATCAGTGATAGTGAGTTTCACTCACTTGGGGAAAATGCATTTAAATCTCAGGATTAAGGAGAACTCAACAGGGATTTTTCTGCTTCTGCAATGACCCATGGTGTTTCAGATTGTGGAGATGCTTTGCTTTGCCACCTCTTTTGTTTAGACACCTCTCACTTTTGTTGCTAGATTTGCAGGTAGGTCTTGCCTGAACTCTCTTAAGGTGGCTTATGTTTCTATTTTACAAGATGTTATTACCCAAATAAATACTTATGAGAGAAACATGTTCAAGATGGTATTGTTGCCACTCCACAGAGATAAGCAGATTCTCCGTGTTGAAAAAAAAAAGTATGCAATTATTTAACTACAGAAATTGTCTTGTAAATATATATACACATATATACATTCTTATGTAGCAATAGATATCAAGTGGGACACTATATTCAGCAGGATTAAGATCCCCATTTACGAAGATACGAAAATCTGCAGCATTTTGCAGAACCCAATCCTGAAAAATTGGAACAGACATGGGTAGGAGTCTAAGGTTTGGAGCTTGGCCTCATCTCTATTCATACCATTGACTTTAATATCAGGCTGTATAAAAATAGTGTTTGTTTTTGAGAGAGAGAGAGAGAGGAGATCAGATATGGAGAGGACATAGGTGGAATGATGAGTACATGAATGTGTCACAGCTCATAAAGGATATGGCACAGTGTTCGGGTGTTTGAGCCAGTGCTGAATAAATTTACTTTGGACCTGGGGCAGCCTGGCCCAGAATACAAGGGAGGGATTTGTGTGGATCACTGTGAAATGTATCTCTACTGTTTCCTGTCCTGAAATGACACAAATCCCTTTGAATGCCATTACATTGTGCTACAGATATTTTTTTCTACACTTGTTCATTAGCTATTGTAAATTAACAAAACATTTGTGAGATGTTTTCCTGAAGTAACTTTGTTTGTTAAAGGGATGGAATGAACATGACAGAACAGCCCTATGGAAGAGTGGGTCTCTGGGGGGAGGGGTTTTTTTGGTTTTGCATACAAAATCAGAAAAGGGCATTTGCTTGCCTCACACTCCTCTTGATTTAGATGATACGAAGAAAGGGTATTTTTGTAGAGCCCAGTGCAACACTTAACCTGCCCTCTCCCAAATTTCATTTGGATTCACTTTTGTTGCCTTACTGTTGAGGATGTTGCAGACAGCAAGGTTTGGCACCTCAATTCTAATACAGTAACACTGAGAAGAGCATAGAGGAAAAGGACTTATGACTTCATTACTGTGTACCCTGTAGATATTATTCTTAAGAATAATGTGTACAGTACAGCTCACAAGCAAATTTAATAGGACTTTGCATCTCTACCTCACCGCTAAGCAATGAAAGCCTTAGGATATTGGTCTTATCTATAAGTGAAAAGTTTATTTACTTATCAGCAAACGTCTGCATGCATTTGACATTACCTGAGGTTTAGTTTTTCTATAGACACACGAAACTGAAGGAAATTGAATTTTACGATGCTCATGAAACTGAATGTAATTGCATACCTATTTATTTTCTTCTTCTGGATGTGAGTTTGTAAACTGGCAGGTGTTTTCCTCCGAGTGAAGAAGGAAAGTTCAGACTCCATAAATGACAAACTGGATGACGAGTTGTCCCATTTACTTTAACAAGAACTTTCTCTTCTCAGTGCAAAAATAATTATCAGTTTTCAACCACCTCTGTTTCTTGCGAGTCTCTTCATTTTCAGTCCATATCAGCATGCATTTTAACCCAATTGCCCTTGGGTAGCTCAGAGGTGTCATTGGAGAGACATTTCTGTATTTTAGGGTTTTTTCTTACACAAAGACTTGAACAGGAAGAAAGAACGTTCTGTTGCCTGTAAAATGAAGGAGTGGGATGTCGGTATTCTTAAGTATGTGTGACCTAATAAGAAAACTCAGTAACTAACCATGGAAGTGTAATTTTAGCCAAGAACAAATTAAATGGGGTATACTCAGTTTCACAGTAAACCAGTGAGAATATTGTTACTAATCTTTCTCAGGTGTCTTTTACTTCACTGGATAGCAAAATGAGTAGTAAAAGAATAGCCAGAGGCTCGAAAGCAATTGTAAAATGCTATCTAAAATAAATAGCTAAAATCTGATTTGCAAAATGATGGCAATACAAGAATAAATTCAGCATCTTGTTGAAGGTTTCTAGCTAGAAAGGTTTCCACTTGTGTTTCTAGACAGTTTTTTGTTCTGATTCTCTTGCTGTGATGCCATTCTTGCGAGGACTGCAGAGGAATGCAGATACACATAAAAAACAACTTTCATTAGAAATGAGGAAAAAAAATGTCCTACAAAGTTTTGGGATTTTGGTTATTCCCGTATTTTTATTTCTCTGTCTTAAAATGACTGGCAATATCATTCTAGTTAGGAAAAGCAATATCAAGTTTTATTGCATTCTCGTTAGTGCTATCACTCACGAACATGTTCTGCTTGGGAACTGATGATGCAGCTTAGCTTATACATGTAGTTCATTGTTGTCATGCATAGTGTCTAAATTTGCTGACTTATTTTGCCCAGGGCTGAAAACTGTGAAATTCTGTTCCGAATACTTCAGCGTTTTACATTCATGTTTATCTAGTTGTAGAAATTTAGGTCTTGAAATAAGCTGCAAAAGAAAAAGATTGGTATTTATAAATAGAAAGGCAATAGAAATAAAAGGTGTTAGCACTGTTTTCTATTGAAAACCATAAAATATCCTTAAAATATAAAGACAAGCCTGGTGATGGTAAAAAAGCACTGAATGTGGTCCTGTGGTTGAGACATTTCTTACAGTTTTTTTGTTAAAAAAAAAAAAAAAACAACTTATTTTACTTTCTTCTGTCAGTCTGTGCTGGGTGGAAAATTCTGATGAATTAGTGGTGATGATCAAGTCTTCAATACCAATCACAAGCATCTTTAGTCCATATCTAGGTTAACAGTAGCCTTTCTGTTAAACTGTGTTATCTTTTGGCAACAGGTTTCAGTATGAGACATGATTTCTGGTAAGAAATGTTATTTCATAAACTTCAGTGATGGACTGTGTTCATTATATATACTTTCAAAAACTGTTGAGCTCTGTCAGTCATTTACCAGAGTGGGAACTTAATGCTGAGGTCTAGTCCACATAGGGCTGGATGCTGCCAGGAAACTGGGGAGTCTTACTTCTTTCTTTTATCTGTGCTTTTTCCTGCCATTCAGTGAGTTATATTCAGTGGTTGGAGTTCCAGTGTTGGCAGTCTCCAGACAGTTGTTGAAACAGTCATTTTTCTTTAGGTCTTTCTGTTTGAATGACCACTAATTGGCAGGTTTATCACTGTCATAATTTTCCTGAGCAATCAGACTAATTTTAGCTTTTAGGAACACTGGCAGCTAGTGTCTGTGCAGCTTCCAATGCTCTTAATAGCACTAGGGGTTATTTAAAATGAAAATTTGTCCTGTCTGTATTTGATATTTGAGAATGCCATTCTGAGAGCTGCTTTGCAGTGCTGGAGACTGTGTGAGGCTCCAGGCATACCTGTGGCTGCAGCCAGGCTACTGTAGCATTGCATCCAGCTGGATTGTAAGCACTCAAGGTGGCTGTGGCACACGCTGTGCCAGCTGGTGAAGGCACTCAGCCTTGCAGGATAAAGGACAGATTCAATTTAAAAACTTTCCTCTAGGTTTGAAGATCAAAGGTGTTTAGAAAGGAGTGATTCAGCAAAAGCTCTCAAATTCACAGGAATGTTTTGAGACTCATATTTGTGGGCAGTAACACTACAGAGGTGTTGAATTGTCATTCTTAAAATGCTCTACAAGCAAGTGAGAATTTTTCTTGCTAACTCAGTAAAAGTTGAGGCGAGCTCAGGTTTATGTGCTTTCAGCTCACATCCAAGGAAGTAAAAACCAGTGCTTTGAAGAGGTTGAAGGATCAACTTTTTAATTTAGATTAAAAAGTGGAAAATACTTGGGAAATTGTTGGGTGAAAGCCTAGTGAAAGTAGTAGAATGACTAAGAATGAATGAAATCCTGCAACACTAATTTACATGAGGAAGATGGATTATAAAAATAATTTTTATGAGCTCCCTGAGCTCCTTTAAAATTGATGAACAAAGATTCCAGTAATTGAGAGAGAAGAGGTAAGAGCAGTACTGAAAGAATGGCTTGAGATTAGAGCAAAAAACATGCAGTAGTTAAGAATGAAAAGACAAAAGAGATAGAGAAAAATTTTGGAGACCTGGTGAATACAGCAAATTCCAGGAGAACTGTAGCAGTGAAGGAGCCGTGTAACACAGATAGAGCCGGAAGACATGAAGTAATTTGCTTTGCCTTTCCAGTTTTACAGGATGTAGTTGTAAATTGTTTGTCACCTTGAACTTCCTCCTGCAGTTTAGTCCTCTCTCTTGCCTCTGATGCTTTTTTCTTTATGTATTCTAGTGTTTTTGGGAGATTAAAGCTGTTTCCTGCACACTCTGGCAGAAACCTGATTGTATCTGATGTTATGGATTTTTTAATCTATTCCTTACAAACACTTTGCACTTTCTCCCTAACCATGAGAACATCTCGACAGCATGACTACATTTGGCACAATATTCCACCAAAAATGCCACCAGTATTTATTTACCTAAATCTTTAAGCAGTCTTTCATAGTATTTGTCCCCTTGATTCTCCTCCAAATCTGATACTGGACTCTCAAATACCTTTTTTCTTTGACTATATTATTTTTACTACATGCCATGATTGTTTAAACTGTAGAAACACAGTTCAGTGAGTATAGCTGAGAACAGAACTAGGTCCTAGTTAGCTTATGCTTAGCACTGAGGTCCTTTCCTACTTAGGCATGGTATGTTTCCCTAGGGACAAATTCTCTTCCTCACAGTGACTGTACATGTGTTACTGAAAGTGGAGGTTTTCTATTTGTGTCAAGTTTATTCAGATTTTATAAATGTCAGCTTCATCCCTTATTCAAGTTGCTTTGAAATAAGCTATAATGTGCTTGTTTTTGAAAAAGACCACACTGTCCAGAAAACACCAACTATATTTTCTTCTATTACTGTTACATTGTTGTCAATGTTTGGAGCCAGCTATCTATAAATATTTTTTGGTTTTGAAAGTGACTTCAGCCCGGTATTAAATGACAACATAACTGATGCTACCCACTGAATGTTATTTATTATTGCCTACCAGTTCCAATGACAATTTTTCTTGGGGTGTCTGCAGTGCTGGCACAGTTTATAATGAGGACTGCAAAATGGCTAAAAAATTGGGTGGCTTTTTGGTGTGGCAGTTATTAATCTCTATTCATAGTGGGGTTGTGCCAGTTTGTTAGAATGACTGAGAACACGCTGTTCTCATAATTTTGTATGTTATACAGAGATCTCTAAAGGATATGTGCTTGGCTCTGTGCCTGTGTACTGTGTAGTTTACCACGCTGAGATTTTGCAGTGTTTTGTGGAGCTGAGTCTTCGTACCTGCTGTGGATCTCATTGTTCTTGGTCCGTCTTTATGGGGAGAATTACATTCCTCATGTACTTGAAAGCATTATTCTGACAAGCTAAAATGTTGTGCTAGATAGCATAGCATTTGATTGTATTAAGCAAAATAAATTAATCTTTAGAAGTGCCCTTTTAATAAAGGATCACAGATGTGAACTATCCACTGGCATAAATTGGCAGTGCTCCATTGAATTGAGTTAAATGAACCCATACCAGCCTACCTGGGGTATGAATCAAGCAAAGACGTAGTATTTCATCATGAGCCAAAGAGAAATGAAGCTCAAAGCCCTGATTTCTGTTTGTATATTTAGAAGGGATTAATGTAATGGCTTGTTAAATAAAGAGTCAGATTCTAGTTATTCAGAATTAATCTTAAAAAAATGCCAATTGCAATATTCTTGTAGATGTGATACATTGATCCCACCCTGCACCTCTTTTCTGACAGCACACACACTTCCCAGATGATTTGGAATCATTTTTAAAGGCATCACAAGATTTCCCCTTCCCCAAGACGTGTGTTTTACATTCAGACCTCTCTGAAGAGCAAACCAAGAGCAGTAGCTGAGTGATGTCACTCTGGCCAACATGTCGGCTGAAGCCATTCAGTGATGGTGCATTCCAGAGTAGTGTCACTTGGCATGTGTGCTCCTTCACTTGCAGGGCAGGGATGCAGGATGAGCAGTTCTCCCTGGTCAGACAGCTCTCTCAGGTTTACAATCAGAAAACTAGGGGACTGCAAGTGGATTTTTTGCCTTTGAGTGTGTGTGTGGGGGAAAGGGAGAAATTGTGAAGGGAAGCTCTGTGTACAAAGCAAACATTGAGCCACTGGGAGATGGCTGACGAGTTTTTATGTTTTTTTCCATAAGATTTCCTGCTTTCAAATAGTTGCACTTTGATGCCAGACTAATTTTCCTAATGCCATTGGTTTCTGGTAATGATTTCTTGATGCCAATGCTTTAGAAGGTGCAGCAATGCTGGATTCTGATGCCAATGGTATCAGCAGTTTTATCTCTCTTGAAGTTTGTTTGCTTTACTAAAGCTACTCCAGCATGAGCTACTGTACTGTTCTGTCCTACCTGAAATGCTGTGGTTATGTGAAGCTTTTGGATACATATGTGGTTGGGTAAAAGCTTATATGGGCTTTTACATCTAATAGATCCATGTAAATACTGCAGCTGGCTAAGAAGTTATGATTCTACAAGAGGCCTGACAGGAAAGTATTATTTCTCAGTATTCATTCTAGTGGTATGTGCAGTACAAACAAGTGAAAAAAACCCCTCTTCAGCAGCAGCAGATTTTTTCAGTCTAAGACAGAAATGTGATCATAATGATTATTTTCTTTCTTTCTCATAGATGTGATAATTGTTCCCCAAGAATTTAGTGGTGGAGGGAGATTTCTGGTTGTACTTATCCTCTGTAGCAACAGTAGATGATGGCTAGTCACTCCCATGTTCATAATTTTTCAGCTATGTTCTTTCTTCTCACTCCAGGCTTAAGTGAGCCTGTTAGCTTGATAGTTGGATAAGCTAAGAGTGTACATTTATTTAAGTTATAGTAGCTTATCTGACAGGCACAACCAGGTAAACTACCATCTCCTGAATCTGCTGTGTCCTGTGCTTATTCCCTAAGTGTGAACTGCATTAGTAAATATTAGGAGTAATTCTATTAAAGATGATGGAGTTGTAAATGTGATCAAATGTGATGCTAGATGTGAAACATGATGCCAGATGTGAGGTGAGAATATGGGCTATTTGAACTGTGAATAAGTGATTTGGTAAGATGGGGAAACACTTCCCAAGTTAGCTTTTCTGAATTGGGTCACACATGAAAGAAACACAAATCAATATGTGATGTGAGGTTGATTCTTTCACAGCTCTCTGCAACTTCAATGTGCAGACCTTGCAGCTAGCTGGAATCTTCAGGAATTGTGATAGCGTTCTGTGTTTGAACAGCCATCTTTGAGAATTGTCTGTGCCTGAGTGTCTTTAGCCCAGCATCTTTAGTGTCTGGGAAAGTCCAAGAGCACAAAATTAACTCCTGCATTGAGTACTGTATGTATTTCACAACTCCAGCTGTATCAACATCATTGATAAAATCCCACATTTCCCTGTAGAACATTGTGTATATATACTCATGGTTTTGCTTCTTGCAGTGCCTATCAAAATAACCATGTAGTTAGTAATAGTGCTGTCATTAGGGAGGTTTCATGGAGATGTTATGTTACCAGCTGAAGTTAGCATAGAGCAAACTCTTCAACCTTCAATGTCAGCCCGACAGATTGCTTTAATGAACAGGCATTCTCACAGCTTAGCAGGGTGCACGGAGCACTCTGCTGTGCTTATTCTGCACAGTGCAAGCAAAACTTTTAGAAAGACTGCTTTGGGTTTTTTCTTGCGAATAGGTCTTCCCTGGGCAGGTATTTTTAATACCCACCTGTGTGTGAAATCAGTGAGAGTTCTGCATGAAGCTTGTGTGAGAGTAAAACTGCCCTTCTTCCAACAATGAGGAAGATGTCAGAAGAATTTTGCTGCAGGGAGCTGGCTTGCCACCTCTAAAAGTGGTAAGATGTGTGAGCAAGCAGATCATCGTTTCCATGAAGGAGGGTGGAGGTGATTGGCATCATAGCATGGGTTAGTAAACCAGACTTTTTTAATATTTCAAGCCATATGTGGATAAATCCTGACTGAACAGAGCTGTGCAGGGAGTTCAGGCATGGCTGGTCATACCATGCTCAGCAAAACCTGGAAGGCAGGAAGCCACACTCAGGGTGTGAAACTAAACTAACATTCAAAAATAAATGTGACTGTGTTTTCAAGGTCAGCTTTTTTAAACTTCATAGCTTGGAACGCCAAGCTCCAAGGGAAAATATGGAAGAACATAAGAACAAAAATGTAAGAGAGCCTCTTAAATTCAAAGCAATGTGTTTTTAATAGTCAGTTGTGCTTCCTCCTCCTACTAATTTACAAGTGGTATGTAGGTTTAATTCTAGACTGCACTAGCACACAGTTTCTGTCCTAACAATTTCATATACACTTTTTTTTTGGGAACAGTGTTTTTTAACATTTTTCCTTACTGGCTGCAGTTGCCACAGTAAAATAAAGAAGCTGTGCACTACAAAATATAATACAATATGGTCACCACAGTATAAAGCAGTATTGCTATATCCAGAAAGTAAATGCTTCACCTACAAAAAAAGTAACAGCTATACAGGAAAAAGCAGTTGAAAGCTGTGCTTTGACATTTGTCTCATCAGTTAGAAAGAAATGAAATAGTGATGGCTGGTAGAAAAAAGAAATGCTGTATTGATGTGCAACTAGAGGGAGAGTATTCCCTTTCCTAATGTGTATTTGCCTTAAAACAATTAGATTTGAGTTCTTAATGCTGGTTTTCTGTCCATTTGCAAAGTTGTGTTCTGGCTAGAACAAGGTACAGGGCTCTTCCTCAGGCAACATGGACCGTGGCAGTGTAGCATGGAGCCTGTTACCAACCAGGGCTTTGCTACCAACAGCTTGAAACAACAGCACTCGAAAGTGAGATTTGTCCTCAGTTGTCTTAAGTGACGTAACCATTAAAGACAAATTAGGTCAGCAGATTTAACTGCTTTAGCAGAAAAGACTATGCCAAGAGTTTTCAACTGTCCAGTTGTCCATGAGAAGTGCCTATGTTTTCGAGCAACATAGGCAACACGTACACAATTTTGCTTTGAGAATAGCTCAGTAGAATTTGACTGAGTACCTCCAAACACGGTCCTACCTAAATGTGTACTAGATTCTATTTAGCTTTATGCAAATAGATACCAGAGGTGGATAACTGAAAGCTTTTGCCTTTCTGTCCCTGAGCCAGCTTCATGTACAGACTATGTCCTTGAAATGCAGAGGAGAGCAGTGACTGCTCCAGGCTACTGACTGCACAGCGTTGCCCTTCTATGTAATGCTCAGTATCATGAGACAGTTTGGCATGGAGGTTTTTGTGCAGGGCTGACTGTAACAGCTGTTCAGTCACCAGCTTTTAAATTGGGGATTGCACATTTAAAACTTTTTTCAATGAAACCAAATCGATAACACATTTGAGTGCATCTTGCTTTGAACAATCTTTGGACTGAACATGTTTGTAAGTTTTATATGTGTTTGATGCCTGCATGGAACTTCTTGGGAGTGCTTTATACATAAGACTAATAATTAATTTAAGCTGCCCTAGCTAATTAAAAGAAAATGGAACAAAACTTTAATCAAATCAGTACAGTTGGAGGCATAAATTAAGGAAGCCCATGGATTTCATTGAGAGAAAATGTTCTTTTCTGTCTGTAACTGCCACTTTCAACAGCTTTCTATTTTTCAGCAGCTTAGTGGTCTGGAATGACTCGGTGAAAAAAGCCAGTTGTAAAGATCAGGATTAAGTTAATCAAATAGTGAACTGAACACAATCCTGTACTCAAATGTAAACACGATTGCACCTCAGGATTCTGTTTGCTTGAGGGTTCAACTTCGGATCCATTGACAGGAATGACATAAATTTTGCAACTCCTGTTTCTGTGGAACAACATTAATTCAGTTTCCTGACCAGGAAACAGAATTATTGTTGTTTTCATTAATGAAATTTTCTAAATAATATAATGCAGCGATGTCAGTGTATGTTGGAAAGTTACCACTAGTGCCAAGAAGCTATAGTGAAGAACCTCACTCAAATCTGAAAGGGTTCTTTTGTCATGCCTGGTCTAAAAGTTTACATATTTTTTTCTTTCTTTTATCTCAATATTTTAATTGTAACAAATGGTTATAATTTCTTCAGGCTGTATTGCAAAATAATAAACAAATATCAGAGTTTTAACACAGTTTTGGGAATGAAATCAATGCAAGGGAAGGGTACCAATACCTGAGCTTTAATCATTTCCTTTAGACTGCTAAGTTTTTCTTGTGGAGTTACTTTCTATGCCCTTGAACAACAAAAAGTTCATTCATTTTTTCCTCACCTTGTAAGCTTAAACCTTGGGCAGACCATTTGATCACTATGTATACGAGCATGAGACAGCGATTAAGGATGGGGCTAGCTAAGCAACTTAGATACAGGGTCTGGGTATCTATACAGACACAGGTATCTGTTTAGAAAAGACACTCAATGTTGGGATGTTTTTAATATTGATGTTTGCAATGCTGGGTGTTTCAATTAACATATTCAAAGACAAATTAAGGCTATTTGTGATGAAATTCATTATTATATTAATGACTAGTATCATCAGATAAAATTCTTTTCTTAGTTTCAATGCAGTCCTACTAACTGAGGCAGAACTCATATAAAGCAGAATAGTGCTGATAACCTGCATAAAGGTATTTACTAAAAATTGTCCTAGCTGGCAGTTGAGGGTCCTGAAACAGAATGAAGTCAGAAAGCAAGACTGACCAAAAATGCACAGTTTGGTTACATGTACACACATATTCATATGCATAAAGAGAATTAGAATGAGAAAGAGAGGAAAGTAATGGAAGAATTCAGCTGGTCAGCACTACTACACGTACGCACATGGGTGCACACAAAACACATTGTACTAACAGCATGTGGATCCTTTAATGTCACTACTCTTGTTCTGTCTAGCTTGAAGAATTCCTGTGGCTCTCTGATAAATTTCTGGTGTCTTTTCTACTGTCTTCCAACTGTTATCCTTGTAGATTGTGTTTCCTTTCACTGCCATATGCCTATAGAGGAATATTAGCCATCCGTCATGTGTTGAGTTCTCAGGCCATTGCTGAGGGGTAGCACAGCTACTTGCTGTGGGCAAGTGGGCAAAGGGAAAGTCAAATTCAGAGGTGACAGATCTTCTGAGCTTGCATTTCTGTTTGTGATCTCAGTGCTTTGATCCTAATTTTATTATAATTTTGTGAACGACCTTTAGCAGCTGCGAGGGGCCCTCAATCCAGGTCCTCAAACTCCATTGATTTCTCAGTCTCTGTGCAGCCTGCTTTGAATGAAGTCTTGGCTCCAGTCCTAAAACTCTGTAATAGGCCTCTGCAGATAGTGCTTTTTTTAAACATTCCTTAACCAGATGAAATACATATATGTTCCTTCCAACTTTTAGTTCGACATAACATGAAGATAATGTCACCTTTGGCATGTACCATGCTGCAGCTCCTTCAGTATGTAATGTTAAAAGCTAATTACTCTGTTCTTGTTTTTCCTGTTTGATATTTCCTGTGTGTGTGTTATCTGTTGCCTCAGCAGGAAGGCAAATACGTAGATTGTTAAAGAATTTGTCTGCCACTGATTGTTAGAGTTGATGAGGAGAACGTGCCTTCTAAGGCAAAGACTGTGAAATATTCTTAGTTGAATAACTAGGTGTAGTTATTTCTAATTTTGGTGGAAGCAACATTTTTCACTGAGAAATTTTCCATATACTTGAGGAAATACGGCAGCTGCCATTGCTAGGAACTTACTGCTTCTACTATTATTCCATAATGCTGCTGGTTTTTTGTGCAAGTGTGTAACAGTTTCAACATGATGTTTTCCAATTAATTTTTTTTTCTGCACAAGTAAAGGATAATTCTTTATCCAGCAGTGCTACATTCCAGATAAATTCTGTTATTTTCTCAGCTGTGGATTATTATTCCTTCATTTTAATTTTCTGTGGCCTCTCGTCACTCAGTCATGTCTGTTTAGGTCATGGTTATGCATTGGGATTTTTCTTATACTTCTAACATTAAAATATTCCTCTAAGTCACTAGTAAGTCATTAACCCATAGACTACGTTCAGGGGAGGAGCTCTGCCCCATAAAATTTTGCTCCATCATGACTGTCCAAGTGCTCTGTGTTATAGAAAGCAAGTCATCATTTCTAAGCCTTTTGTACCATTGCCTAATCTTTTATGTCTCTAAAGTGTCTCAACACGTTTTTATTGAATAGAAAAATCGATTAATAGAATCTAGACACTGAAATAATGAAAACTTCTCTGCTAGTGCTATATGAACTCTATTGATGGTGTAATATTGAAGAAGGAAAATCTTTATTGCCTAAAATGAAGAAAAAAGCATCCTCAGATCCATGCATGTATGCAAAACGCAGAAATATAGGAACAAATGTTTTTTACAGTGCTGGCAGAGTACAAGATGTGGATCACCACATTTCAACCTTACTGTGGCTGTACAGTAATTCTGTCAAAATCAAAATATGTGATATGTCTGTTAACTCCAGTTTGTGCTCTGTGGATGCACCATAATTGCAACAGGCTTGATTTGCTCAGTGTATAAATCGCTTTTTAATAATATAGGACTATTTTGTTCTCAAGTAGATATTCTACTTATTCTTTGAGTTTAGCTCCATTTGTTCCACATACTCAAATGATTTGTGTCAATTTACTGCTACCTTTTCTTCTTTTCTTTGAGTCTTAATATTTTAGGTAGACCTTTAGATCATTTCTTTTCACATCAGTAGTCAATGGAATTCCCTGGTTTTATGTCTGTGTTACAGAAATCAAGATTCGAGCTACAGCATTCCCTGTGACATGCTTCATGATTACATTTTTCAGAAATAGTATTGACAGTATTCTGTGGTGTCTGAGACAACAGGAGCACCCTCCTCCTTCTGCTCTTACCCAGAAGGACTGTGGTACATATTTAATGGATCTTCAAGGAACCTGGCTTATTGAGAAATATTAATTCCCAGTAACTGGATACATTTCTATTTTAATCATGCTCGTTCCGCTTTGGTGCTGCAAGTTACACAACATATCCTTCTTTGCTGATTGTTATCCTTGGTTATTGTCTTATGTCTACATATTATCCAGAGCCTTTGGCCCTGGATGTTGTCTTGGTTATGCTTATGCAGAATTACAGGAGAGAGTGGCATTTTGAAGGTGTGAGTGAGTTAAGGATCTGGTCAGTCAAGCAAAAACCTTGACATTTTTCCCTCTGTGTTCCTAAGCAGAAATAATTATGCATCAGAAGCTAACAGACTGCTTTTCTTTGCCCTCAGATTTCACACAGTTTTTCTTTCTTAAGTTTTAGCTAATGTGGCTTAAAATGGGTATATAACTTTGCTGGAAAAATTCCAAACCAAACAGGTTAGGTGGTGTCTCATATTTTGTCAGATATCTTTGTACATTCATCATAGCTGAAATTTAAACTCTGGAAATCTTGGGCTTTCTACAAATGTTTAGATTCTTTTTAAACTCAAGGCAGTGGACAGAATTCTACCTTTGTTCCTTTCTATCTGATTCCAGTTACTTGTGGGATTAAACTTCAGTAGCTGCAGACAAATGTTAAGTCCTTCGGCTTTATTGTTTATCTCAAATGAATATTCTCTGAATTTTGCATGTATTTGTCCTTTTCTTCCATCTCTTTCTAGCTGGAGGAAATTTTTATCACCCTTGATCTGCATGCTCTAACAGCTGAAGGTATGAAACTATGGGTAAATGTGAGCCTAGTTGTGGAGGAATGCACTATACAGAATATGGATGAAGTAGTTTACAAAAGAAATACTTGGCTGAAGTCCTTAGTCTCTCCCAAAGCTATGCTGCAACTATGCTGAAAGTATGCTTTACAAAGAAGGCTTTGTAAAGTCAGGATCTGCAGCAGTTTTATTTAACAGTTATTTCTAATGAAAACAAGTTTTCTTTCAATTGAAAATGTTTCCACTTCAATTGATAATTTATTGTTTTGGGTTTTTTGTTTTGTTTTTTTTAAGTGACATTTCTTTGCTCTGGTATTAAGTTTAATAAAGAAAGAAAAATTGTTGTAGTAAATCTTGAATTTAATAGGATTTAATAGCACAACAAGAAAAATTGCTCAAAAATAAACTGAAGTTTACTAACTTTCTTTAGTCTCAAACTTTCATGTGATCAGATTTAGCTTTCCTCTATAAACTGGGCTCAGAGATACATTCCTGAAAAGTCTGTTTGGTTTTTTTTTCCTCACTGCCCTATATCTCAGAAATATCAGAAGGGACTATTATTGAACTTTCTGAACTTCCCCTGCTTTAAGAAAGAGATCCCAACAATGAAAGAACTTTTACACACAATACATTGAGCAAGACAATTAAAAATACATTTAAAGCCAAGGGCAGTCTTAATATCCTTTGTGTTACTATAATGTTAGCAAGATTTCCCCTCTGAATCATGCAGTAAAATGGTAAAGATTAAGTAGTTAATTCTTCCTAAATGAATATATAGTAGTAAATTTTAATATTCCAAAGTCGTGGGAGAAGAGAGGCAGATGAGAGATGGTATACAGTAAATATCTTTGAGGTCAGACCATAATTTAAAAGATGCTAATCATTATGATAGTGGAGAAATTATTATTTTGGTGAAATTAATTGAGAGAGTTCAAGCTGCTGTAAAAAAAATAGGAAAAATTAAATGTCAGAAGAAGCTTTATATTTAAGTATTTTTCTTACTGAGAAGGAGTGAGAAGTGTTGAAAGTATAGTCTGAAGTACTCCAGAGATGTTTTTGCATGGTAGATGTGGGAATAGGCAATCAGTGTAATAGTTTAAGGTGTATATGGTGTATATAAGGGCAGAGGTATATAGAGGTGTATATAGAAAGGCAGATGACTTGTTTAGCAACAACTTAACTAAATATCTTTAAAAAATAAGAGTTATATTTGTGAATAAGGCCTCAGTGGTACTCCTGGGCAGAGTTAAGGTTAAAGATTTTGAAGAACTGCTATTATAAAATCCATCTCGAAAAAAGAGAGACTGAGAAAGATGTGTCAAAATACACATATTTATTTCTTTATTTACTTGAAACTCATCCTTGGGAAAGGGCTCCTCTTCTAAAAAATGAGAAGCAGATGCATTGCAAAAGATTGTCACAGCCCACAGAACTTTTTTTTTCATGTTCCTCTTGCTTTTGTTTTTTTCCTGCCAATCTTTCCACCTAAAATTGGACAGTTCAGCATTTTCTATTCCACTTCTATTTTCTGGCACTTGATCCAGTTCTTAAACTTCTCTGATAATTGTCTTTCAACCTAGCACAACATTGTATGAAATTAATTGTGTTCTTAATCGCAACAGGGAATTTGACTCACACAGCATCACGGTGTCACCACTTTCTGTTAATAATCTGTCACTTACCTTCCTGATCCAGGAGTGTGTATATTTTAGCCACAGAATGTATCTGCCTTAGACTGTTACCAGCTCCTGTTCTTCATTTTTCTCTGCTGTAAGTTTTTTTCCTCCTCAGTACATCAGTCCTTTTTTTAACACCCTAATTTCATATATACTTAGAAAATTGCAGTAATGTTGATAATTTGGGGACTTTTGTAATATTGATGGTTGCTATAGTCACCCAAGAGCAAGTTCCCAAGCTGCTACCTTACTGGTGTCTGTAAAATCCTGCAACTGTTGAACACAACCTAGCTTCATACGCTCTTTTTTTCTTATTTTCTCTTATTTTCTTCTGAATGGATGAATAATGTATATGGCCATGAAATCTTTTTAGTGGTTTTGTGCCCTTAGGAGAGCAGCTGAAACTATACAATCTTATTTTGAATGTTATGGTAATTTTCTGCAGTACAGGAATGTTTTGGAAAATGTACCAAACCAAACAAAAATAAATACTCCCTTATTATTATAAGAAAGGTTTTCTTTTTCAGAGAAGAAAGTCTTTGCATATTTATAGTGTGGTGATAATATGGCAGTTCCCTAATTGGAAGCTCGATTAAATTCTTATTGCGCAAGAGTAATATTGAGGTGGGAGGGATTAGAATGGAAGGAGGCAGACCTAGGTCTGCCAATTTGGATTAATGTGTTAGTGTCTCCTACCAGATGCTCGTTGGGGTAGAAGGCAAGAAGACTGAAGGTGATGTACTTTAGGCAAACACAGTGACAGCACTGTAAAGGCAGAGAAAACGATTAAGCAAAAGGAGAGTTGGTCAAATTTTGTGGATTCTGGAGCATGTCAGGGGTATCTTTGAGATTTTATGAAGCCTGAAGTGGATCACTAGGAAACATGTCCTGTTGCATTCTGTAGACTATTTAACTACATTAGGGATGAGCTACTGTTGTGTAGTCTCCAGGGAACATATTGGGAATGTTAATTCTCAGCTTGTTTCAGTCTTTTTTGGATGGTGGAAGATCACTTCTGTCAATACACAGGACAGAGATTCAAACTTGATATAACAAAACTCCCTGTCAAGTTATGGGAGGCTGCAAGAAGAATCCAACAAAATCAGCTTGTTGCATAATTTTTGACAATGCAAAAAGGTATATTGTTTAAATATTCATTTACAAGGCAGCTGTTTTACTAAAATGTGACCTTACCACATTTGTGAAATATTTCCAAACTTTATCTGAAAAGTCAGATCAGACAAAATATTTCAGTGCTGTGGAAATGTCAGAAATCTAACACTAACAAAAACAAAGTTAGAAAAAACTATGCAGCACACAACCACTATGGTTTTCTGTTCCTTGGTTTCTGAATACCAGAAAATGATCCATAACTGTCTTCAGTGATGACTTGGCTTGATATAGTGAACTTGGAGGCAAGGATGAGTTTGAGGTAATGTGCTCTTTATCCTTTTTCAGTCTGTCTTTTTCAGGAGCATTATTGTTTAGAAGACATGTGTCTTGTGTCTGTTTTAAGATGTTCTTCAGGATCAGGTAGTAACTTTTGGTCTTAGGAAGGATTCAGAGCTTTGTCTGACACTGCACCAGTAGAAATGAAAATGTTCAGGTTTTGGTTTTGCTGTTCTTGGGTTAAAATTCAGGTTTCCTTTTTGGTTTTCAGCAAATAAAGGATCCTTTTGCTTTTGCTTCTACTTGGGTAGAAGGTGAGTTGAGCAAATATCTAGAGAGGTGTCTGATAAAAGAAAAAAGTTGGTACTACAGTGAAACCTGTAACTGTTGCGTGTATGAAAAAATGGTGAGAAGTAATACGTAGTACAAAAGATGATCTTTAGAATCATTAAAGCATTAAGCCTGAAACACATTTGCAAAGTGTTTTTTGTCGATAAAATAGGTAGTTATGCTTAACATGATTACCATGGAAATAGGATGGCTTAAATAACATTTATTGATACCAATATCCTACTTAATATAAAATTTGAGCACTTGAACTGAATCACAAAAACCTCCTCTTGGATCTTGAGATGACGCTTCAAACCGTCCTACCACTACATGCCAACATTGCACAGAGAAACAACTGTTGCTATTCAGCGTGCTTCTATGCACACCTACAATCGCCTTGTGATGACAATGAAATGGTAATGTATTATTGTACTTGTACAGATCATGTGTGATTTTTTTTTTGAGCAGATAATGACACATACTCCTACTGTTTCAAGTTTTGAGGAGGAGTCTACATGGAGAGGTGTATGAAAGTAAACCTTCTGTTTGCTCCCCTTACAAAATGAGTCTACAGAAAGTCTGCTACAATAATGATTTTGAAATGCTGGTTTTCATAAGCAGCAATTTTTTTTCAGCTTTTACATCAGTTATGAAACATTGCACTAGACTCTTGCTCACTTTCATGTGCAAGTCAGTGTATAGATGAATATATTCAAAACCATGATTTTTCCACCTCCTATGCTATTGTGATAGCTATCACAGTTTTTAGGGTAGAAAACTGAGGAGCAAGACCATACTGACAGGTTTTGTTTTCTTTATATTTCTGCAGAAGGGGTTGTAGAAGCCACAGTTGCTAAAAAGCGAGTGCCATTATACATTATTTCAAGCTGATATGTAATCATGCAAATCTCTCAAAGGCATTTTACAGATTATCTACAGCACCATCTTCTGCACCAATATAGAAATATATGTGTTATGTGACATTAAATCTCTTTATTATACTATGTCCTCCATAGGAGACACCATTGAATAAAGGTTATTTTGAAACAGGTAATAGTAATGAATGTAGAAGCTATGGAGAGGCTGGCTCATGAAGAAAGCACAGTAATGTCTATAGGTCTGAGGACTGAAATTTGTTTTCAGGAGATAATTGTGCATGAATGATAAATTCCAGACCTTCAGGAGAGATGACACATGCAGCAGGTCCTGGACGGTAAGCAGCTGCTCAAGTAGCTTCACCTGACTTTCTCTTCCCTTACTCCAAACAGGAGCATCTCATTACATCCATACTGAGATGTGCTAACTGCTGTTTGAGCTTGAATTGTATTTTATTGGAAATAAAACACCTATGTAAGTTAACGACTGCAAAGACAGAATCTGTCAGAGCTCTTGAAATTCGTAGTGGATAGCTACAATTTCTGTTATAAATGGACACCTCATTGAATTCCCCTAGGGTTGATATTGATACTGGCCTGTTTAACCTGGTTTATATGCATTATGTCACATGAATGATAGAAATGATAATATTGGTGAAATAAAAAAAAATGAAATATACTGCTGAGGCTCATGGTGCAATGCTTTACAGATATGTTTTGAGCTCTACCTTACTGTCACCATTTTTAAAGCAAATGAGTATATTGTTAAGCTTCCAATCTTAAAATATTTTCTTTGAATCAGAAAAGTATTTGAGAAAATTATCTTCAGTCTATATATTATTTCCTTTGGCTCATTGACTGATCCAGATCAACTTCTTACCACTGCAAAAGTGCTCATAATTATGACATCTTTCATAGTGGTACAGAACTTATTTAAAATCTTTGAAGTGCACCTCCATTAGCACTCTGTCATACATGGAATAATCTACAAGTGAAATCTGAGTTTTTACTGTTCCATAATTAATTTTCCTTTTCTGTACTGTGATTAATTCTGTTATTTTTTCTTTCTACAATAACATCTATTAAGAAGTTTACAACTGCCCCAAAATGTGTAATTAAACTAAATGTTAATAAGCAAGTACACAGCTCCAGGGCTGTATTGTTAGAATTTAAAAAATTGTATTTTTTGTTGCTTTTTATTGAAGTTAATGGACAAAACGAAGTTGTTGATGTCAGTGAGACTGTTAACTGCACTTTTATAAGACTTGGCTTCAGACCTGTGTTTTTTTGCTTGAACTTACTCTTTATTTCACTCTGGAAGACAGTCATGGTTCAGTGACAGTGATAGCAGAGGTGTAATAATGATGGTGCTGGTTGAAAAGTTTCTAGCTTCCAGCGTTTAGTCTGCTGTCATGTTTTGAAATGAATAAAGAGTGGTTTACAAACTCTCCTAAGGCTCTGTGCTTAGAACACATTCCAGTTGTTTCTAGGTAAGTTGTTGAGTTAGTGATTAAATACAAGTGATTTCTGGCAAGCTCTCCAGCTCATAGTTTACTTAATTCTTCATCCCTTTGTTTATTGAACCATTTATTTTAAAGTTTTCTCTGTCTTACAGAAGTTACAATACAGCCTTGTTAACTCTGATCACCTTCATCAACTTCAATTACTTCATCATCCAACTTCTAAATCTCTGTTTAGATTTTATTCTAGGTTTAGATGATATCATTATCATCATCATCTTCTCCTAAGTTCTTAATGCACACTTTCAGACTATATTAATTCACAGCATTCTCTGCAGTTGATAATTGTGGTTCTTGAATGGCTCAAATTTACTTGATCACACATGAAAAATCTTTGGCAATAGTGAATACACCACGTTTTCAACTTTTTAATGGTTTTGTCATTCAAGCTGTTTAAAATAATATGTAAGGGTTTTGACAGTGACTCTGTGTGTATTATTTATAAACTTTTGACAGTCAATCAAATATTGATTCTGACAGGAAGGTCTAAAGGAGAGGTGAGTGGATACATATCAGAAAGGCATGAGCTCATGCTATAGGTTGATTTATTATAGTTGGGACTTGAAGAGGCAGTTAAATTGCCACAAATTTGTTTGTGTTACTAGTAGTTTAGATTCCTGTAGGAATTGTCCTACAGTCAGAATGGAAAAGATTGATGGCTACCAGAATTCATAGAGGAAGGTTCTTTGTAGGATAAATGGAAAAATAAATTTCTTTGCCTTTGGGGCTGCAGGAATTCTGAAGCATATAAAAGAAACTTGCTTGTAAAAGATGCCTGGTATTTGCCACTCTTAAGCTTGCAAAACTCTTAGGGAACTTAGAAGAACATGGTATGCTGGAAAGGTGATGGGATTTTATAGAACAGGTTAAAGTGTGAATGGATTTTTCTTTATGGTTTGTGCAGAAAGTTTGTTACAAGCTTTGTATGAAGAACAGAGTATACATAAAAACTGTTTTTAAGGTACTTTTGTAGTGGCTAACATATTAGGGACTTCAGAACCTGAGTGTTTGAAGGTTTGTGTTTAGAACCAAGTACTGCAACAACAGTTTGGCACAGAAGAACACCAGTAGCAAACATTCATATTTTATACTTTTAGAATAAAATCTTTGCACTTAAATCCATTAAGAAGGAAGTTTGGTGAATAAAACAACTGATCAAAGATAAAAAACACGCTTAGAAAGAATTTTGGATTGTACATGAATTATAACAACTATAACATAACATATACATAGGACTTCTGCGTGCTTTGAGAACTCATAATTTCTCTTCTCTAAAGGTCTTAAATATCCAAGTAAAACCTGATAAAGTATGGCAATCTGTAAAAGTTGGGTACAGTTTTCTAAGATGTAGAAAAGAGGCAGATTATTTCAAGTGCAAGAAATGATGAAATGGGAGAGAGGAAACTTCTGTGATAAAGATAGACACAGGAGATTGAAGGGAAGGTTCTTAGCTGAAATGAGATAGGAAACAGGGCAGACTGTAAAAAGGCTGGAGCAAATAGACTGGAATTGCTCCGCTGTGGAACACAAAGCTATAAAAAAGATTTAAGGTCCAAATTGACATAATGTGTGTAGAAATGATGTTCAGGCCAGCTTCAGATAGTGAGAGATGCTAAGTGTGGACAAATGCAGATATAAAGTAGTGTGGGTAACTGAGTTTTCTACAAATGCTTGGCCTTAATATATATGCCTCTTCCTCTAAGAGAAAGCTATCATTCTACCCTAGATTGACACTGTAGACATCCATGTGATATTTAATAATGCTTTTCCTTTAGTTTTATTTTAGTATAACTGATTCTTCAACTGGTAACTAAATAAAACTGTTCCACTGTGAACATGTGAAACAGGGTTTGGTTTCTTTTTGGAAAAATAAATTTAGACAGCAGTTTTCAGCGCTGAAGCTTTTGTGAGTGGGTGGAGGGTAGGCTTCACTTTAGGTCAGGATTATGAATGTCTTTTTCTTTAAGCTTATAGGTATTTTGTAGACTTATAATTAAATAATTTGGTTTTAAGGTACAGCAAAGACTTATGACATCTGAGTTTTATGTGGTGTGGGTACAAGCTGAAAAAACCAGATTGACAAGTAAGTCCCAAAAGTAATGTACTTTTCCCTTTAATCACCTCATGCAAGTTGTATATTGCAGTTGAGCTAGTTAATTTTTTCCTGTTTATCTGCCCTTTAAAGTCTAGTAAAATTCCTTCTTGATATAGACAATGGTTAATTGTCCTTAACTGTCTTGTGATGGATACCATGTCAGAATGCTGTTGGTTGGTAGCGGCACTGGTAAGAGTCCCTTCCTTACCCCGGCAGAACTTCAGTTTTGGCAAGCAGTAATATCTGGGAGCTAAGTTCCTAAAAATAATAATTTTTAAAAAGTGCCAAATACCTCACCCTTAGGGCTATGGTAGTAATCTACTTTGACCAAACATTGCCCTACAGCATGTAGTGGAATTCTATACCATGACTCAGTCAATCATTACCATAGTAGTTTCAGTTCATGTTTAGTGATGTTATTTTTATACCACAGATTTTCTAAAGTATTGCTTGATTTTTGCATCACTGTTTTTAAAACCTTTGCCTTAATCTTTAAAGTTTCCCTTGCACAAAAAAAAAAAAAAAAAATAGTGGTTTAGACATATTGGAGTTTTTGGAGGGTAAAGAGAACAGGAGAAACTAACACCACATCTTTGAAATAAAAGACAACTTGAATGAAATCCTGTAGAGGAACCAAAGCTTACTTTTAATTGCATATATAATTTAAAATTTGAGATATACCTACAATAGGTTCAGCAAGGAAGCATGTTGTTCATAGTCTACCCTTCATGTAATTGCAACACCTACAGGCCTCAGAATAAGATGGAGCCTTCCTTGTGGAAGGCACTATTTCAAAAAACAGTTGAGATAAAAGTGTACTTGCTCCAAAAGATTTCATTACCATGGTTTAATGGTTAGATGTATATCATGGTATAAAGCTTTTTGATACCTGCCTTCTGGGACTTGTTGAGCTTTACTGGGTTTTTTCCACTGCCAGAGTGGGACATCACTGTTTCACTACTGTTAGACTAAGGCTGAGACTCTACATACCTGTCAAGCTCCCTTGCAAGTATAAACTGAATTTAGCAACTGCAGTCATCACCTTTAGATTATGTGAAGAACTGAAAGAAACACATCCTTTTCCCACTCCATTTTTCCAGTTTTTGCCCATATATTCTGAATGCACAGTAAGCTGCAATGTATTTGCCACACAGAACCAGAGGAGATGCTGATGAAAAAACCCAGTACTGGGCATGCTTTTTTTACTGATAGGGAGACAGAGGTAACTGTTCTCTGAGTGGGTTTTTATATCTGTACAGAGGTGCATTGTTCCTTTTATTTTTTATTTCCAATTGCTTTGAAGTAGTTTATTTGATAACTTCTTGTAGTGTTTTTCCAGCAAATGAAATGTAAATGGCTGGCCCGGCTGATAACCCCTGAATTTCTTCTATACTCACTCCTTCCTCCTCACTTTAAAAGACATTGCTTTTTCCAGACTTCTTTACCGTAAAGCTCTCATATTCTCATGCAATCTACCTAAGTAAATCAACAGCCAGATTTCTCACCTAGTAATCACTTTATCTATATTATCTAAAATCACCTCTCGACTAGATTGCTGGATCCCTTTAAACGTGGGGCTGCCCAGGCATAGGTAGCTGGGTAGAATGTGTGGCAAAAGCCTTTTCTGCAAAGTAATGTTTCTTTTAGCACTAGAAACAAAGCTTTCAGTGAGGAAAAAAAAAAAAAAAAGACTTGGAACAGTCTTTTTGTGAGCAGGCCTACAAAACTACCTAACCATAAATCTTACTATGCAGAGATGACATTTTTGGCAGGTGAAACTTTTTTAACAGTCTTATTAGGATTCTATATCTGAATTTAATTCCCAGAAAGAACTACTGCTTCTTGGAGAGTGTCCAATTCTAAATCTGTGCTTCAGATCTGTGGGGTCTTCTGTCTCAAGGCTCTTTACACAAAACAAGGAGTTTCATAGGTTGACTATAAATAAGAGTTCTGACTTTGTCCCTTAACAGTACTGTGTATGGAGATGCCTGTCTCAAAGCAGTTATTTTCTTCCTGCCTGCTTCTCCAGACAGAATCTTGCTGAATTTATTCAGATAGTCATCTTCCGTGTGGCAGGTCAACATGAATCACAGAATCTTAAGGGTTGGAAGGGACCTTGAAGTATTAATATGTTATCACAAAGCAACTTGAAATCCATCACAACAAGAGAGAAGGCATAGGCATGTAAAGAGAAGAATGGAAAAACTTCATGACGTTCTCAAGGTCATAATGTATTCCTGCAGCAGAGCAGCAGCTGGAAATGGCATGCTCTGTGTTGCAGATAGTATGATCTGGCCATATTTCTTATTAAACATACTTGGAGAAACTTAAGCAAACCCACACCAAGGTAAGACATAGTCCTCATTAAAATTTGATTTAAATTATTAATACTTTTTAAAATCATCTATTATGACATTCAACATATTGAGTAACTAGATTTGTAGCTTCTCTTTTCCTTGAAAATTTTTCAACTGGAAAAATGTATTCAGTGAGTTATTATGGCTTATGCTTCACTTCTGTGCTTCTCAAGTAAATTCCATCATCTCTGTTTTGAATGATACTGAAGAGGTAACAAAAAAAGTTAGATACAGAATGTTGTATCTCAGATTATAATGTGGGCTGTCCCTGTTCTCAGTATTGTAGATCATTTTGTTTTCCACTCTGTCAGTATAACACTTCTCACAAGTGTTAATGCTCAGGTGTTGCTGTCTATGCTCTTCATTTTCTCTACATAATGTATATTGACAGAAGGAAGAGGAAAGGCAGCTTAATTACATCTTTTTGGTCCAAGGAATCTGAATGACAAACAGGCTTAAGTGAAAAAGAGCAGTATACTTATGTCTTTGTTCTGATTGTTCTGGATTTGTTCTAATCCAGTTGACATTATTTATATATCATCTTATTTTACAGGAAATCACCAGCAGAATTTTTTAAGAAATTACTTTTTTCTACAGAATGCAGTGCATAGAATTTTCCCATTGTAGGGTTTTTTCCTCCTGGAACTCTTCCCTAAAAAGAGCATCATTCTTAAATGGTAAAAGATGTTACAAAGAATCTTCTGCAAAGGTTTATATTTTTTTTCTACAAATGAACAATATAAAATGCTGAACAGTAGTTTGAACTTAAACACAGGGTGCCATCATTATACTTTTCTTGCAGAACACTGAAAAGCTTGATTTTCTCTGTTGCATGTAGTTGTAGTAAATTGACAAGAAAATCTCGTGTAGTACAGTTAGCCTAGATTTGTCATAATTCCCAGTGTATCTCTTTGGCACAGAGGCATATAGTTTATTCACTTTTCTTTGTGCAAAGGGAAAGTAAAAATCATAACCAAAAGTAGGTAGCAGAAAGAAATTGCACCAATCACAGATGTTTTCTAAACAATCATTTTAGATCTGTACATGAACATGTAGAAGAAAAACAATGACATTATTTAAATGAAAGGTACATTCATAGGAGAGTCATTCAGAGATGGACTTTGAACAACAGATTATTGTGAGTCTTCAAGTGAGCAGAGAGAGAGGAGAGAAAGGGCATCTTCTAGATCTTGAAGTATTACCTGTGATAATAGCAGTTACCTTTGAGAGAACATAGGACTTCCACTGCGAAGCACAGTAGAACCTGAAACAGAGATCCTGAAATGTACAGGGCTATAACCATGTCCTCCAACCCACCCTCTGCAGTACACTTAATCATTTATATGGTTATAGTCCTTTGTGTATTTGTACTCACATTGGGCTGCCACAGAGGACTTTGTAGGGAAGAATCAGACAAATTGGCGTCTTCTTCCAAAGCACGGTCTCATTCTCTCCTCCAGAGTGCTGTCCCAGATTATCTACCTCTGCTTAAGATGTACAAATACTTCTACCCACCTTCTTACTTTTTCTTACAGAAAAATCTCTCTATGCTGCTCTCTTCAGATTGTTTCCTCATAGCATTCCCTACTGACCTCAACTCTTGACTTTTCCTAGAATTGTGTGATTGAAACACTTACAAAATCAGAATAAAAATATTTATCTCCCCTGATTCATGTATAATTAGAGTTGTGAATACAGCCAACACTCAGATGTTTGCAGAAGATAAGGGATGTCATGTGTAAGTGAAGTTGGGGTAACTTCTGCAAACAATGCAGAGACTTTGGAAACAAACTTGCTGATGGCATTTATAAGCTAAATTCCTGTTGTCTTTTGTAGGTAATCTACAAATGTAATGGTAAACCTAACCCTAAATCACTAGAGGATTTTATATTAGTACTGTACAAGAAAGGGTTCAATTGCCTTCACTGCTATAATTCTGCCTATGTGACACAGATGCTGGTTTCAGAGGTGCATGTAAAAGTTTCTGTAAGCAAGAGTCTTCCATTTCAAGTGAAAGACTCTGATGATGTCTTTTATTAACAGTAGCTGATCTTA
Organism: Colius striatus; assembly: GCF_028858725.1. Classification (NCBI taxonomy): domain Eukaryota; kingdom Metazoa; phylum Chordata; class Aves; order Coliiformes; family Coliidae; genus Colius; species Colius striatus. Next base: position 6,696,444 of record NC_084765.1, on the reverse strand, counting down.
AAGCACATTAGCACAGTTGATTATAGATTCTCATCATTGTTGGATGGAATGGAATATTTCCCCTCACCCTCAAATGTTGCCATTTAAAAAATCTTTCCCTAAATATCCTGAGATCCTCATTTCTATGAATTTCAGCCACTAAAATGCAGATTTCTGGGAAGAGATCAAGGTGCCTTTTTCAATACACAAAATGGCAAGAAGTAAATTCGTGTCAAACAGATGTTATCCTTGAGAACATGTGTTATATCAAGACAGTCAGCATTTGGATGCATGAATTGATTTCTCTACCATGACTAGATACATTATAGAAGAACATTTAACTCACAAATTCTTACAAAGTATTTTGATTATTAGTGATTATAATGAGAATTTTTTCAAAGCAGGAGAACAGCCGTTTGCTCCCTGCTCTGTACAGTAAATCAGTCCTGGGAGTGTACTGCATGCAAATACACAGCTGTGCCTGTATGAAAGCCATGAAATGTTAAGTCTCATAGGGTTATTTTGGCATGTAAAATTGAGTAGCTGTTGAAGAAACTTATTCAACGAGTGTCATGTATATTGCATCTTACTGTATGTGTTTTCTTGGCATGTTTCCTTTTCCTATTGCTGTTCCATTTTTCTTTATGCCTAATTTTACACTACCCAGAGTTTTATACTTCATTGCATCTTTTCTCTTTTTACAGTATAATTAAAACTCAGTAAACATGAAGTAAGCCACACTTTGAGGGCAAGTCTTTTTAAAACTACATGTTCGTCTCCACTTCATCTGGCTTCCTGCAGTAGGTAGAGTGTACTTTTATATAAAGTGCTCAACTAAAATCCATCCAGCATAACATTAAAGTGCCAGAAACCCAGTGATGCTGTCCTGATTCAAAGCCTATTGAAAAACAAAAATGGAACTCTCCTACTAATTTCAGTGAGCTTTGGATGAAATCTTTCAAGCCAGTGCGTGTATATGTGCTTTATCAGATGTGTTAAAAGCACTCCATTGTCTTTGCTGCCATTGCAGAATGAGCAAAAATAATTGCTATACTTTCAGAAGATGGAACAGATAGTGTGGTCCTGATATTTGCCATAAGGATGAGCTGATCTTATGACTACCTGACATCTCAAGATACTTTTAACTTCAGAAGGCTTTCAAAAATAGTTCTGGTGCAAAGCTTTACCACGTTTTAATTTATTCTCTTCCCAAATGTGATTATGCATGATAACAATATGTAAGAAGTACTTTGCTTGTTCAAGGGACCCATGAGCTAACACAGTCTGTTAGGAATAGAGGTGCATACAAAACCTAGCAGCTAGTGACCTAGATGCTCTGTTCTGCATTTTTTCCCCTGAACTAGATAGCATCTTTCCCTCCACCTCTTGGGCTTTTTTTTTCCTACTAACCTTCTTGTTTTTTTCCACTTTGATAACTATCTTTTCACTTTGTCTGTTCATTGGGTAGTTTTTGTTTATACTTCTTTTTAATCCAAATTACTGAAGCTAAAATATTTCAAGTGAGTAAAAAGAATTGGGTGGTATCTTGTTTAGATATAATCTCAGATGGTGATTCATTAATTATAGCTAGACTGCATAAAGGTACAAAAGAATAATAAAGAGTAATATCTGGTGCTAGAAAAGATAAGGAGGAAAGGAAAAGAGGTTTTTTGTAGCATTTTTTTACATAAAAGGAACAACCAAGTTATTTGGCTTTTCATGGTTCTCTGGTGTTGTGGATTCTTTCTCAACACATTAATACTTAGTGTGAAGTGTCTCTGTTGTGTTCATGTGAATCCCTATCTCTGTAAGAATGATTCAACCATATTATATATGCTTTATATTCCAGTCACTTCTGCAGATCCTAAAAGGTCAGGAAATAATCTCAAACCTTTCTAAACTGGTAAGATCAGCACAAGTACTGATTTTAGAACATCTTACTAATGAGAATGGGTGATGCAGAGAGCATCAGTGAAATTTGGGGAAGAGGGAATGATTTCTGTTCTCTTAGGTCATAGGTTAGAAGCTGTAAAACCAAGCCAATTCTCAGATACAAACTACAATACCATAATCCTAGAATCACATTAAGAGAATAATAGGTTCTTATACTGGAGGAAGCCAATAGGATTGTGTAGTTGGATCTCCTGTGCAGCAAAGGGCTACACTTTCCTCTGAACTGAGCTAGGTCTTCTGTTTTCCATACTTTAGAAATAATACTTCAATTTGTAATTGAACTGGGGGAGATTCAACTTTAGTAGCACAGACGTTCCATACAAGTTGAAAGTAAAGTTTTTCATTTCCTATACATGACTTGATCAAATGAACATGAATGTAGGTAATAAAATGACTTTCCTAATCTCCTCAGGGCAACAAAAAGCAATTAGTCACTGTGCTATATATAAACAAAAGAACTGTGAAATCTCCTAATTTATAATCACATAAATAATGAGGAGCCTGCTGTTGGGATAAAATAGAATACCAGATTCTTTGTAGAAATATCTAAGAAGCCATTGTCATTAGGATCACATGTCAACATTGACCAAAATGGTAACTGCTGAGTAGGCTGCATTAACATACAGTCCCTAATCATACAGTGGAGAGATGAATATCTTTCATGTGTCTCAAAGGAGATTAATTTCAATGGCTGGTGATAGGGAGCTCATATAGAAATGTGTCTCTAAAGTCTCCTATTAAAAAAGTTTTACAAAGATATTTAAAATTTCAGTAATTAGATACTTAAAAAATCTAAGTGAATTAAAAGCACAGCATGGGTCAGAGTAGTGCCTCTCTTTTCCTTACTGACAATCCGAAGGATAATTGGACAATTTACATGAGAGGTTCCTATTTCCATACAACCCTGCTTCTGAAACTTCAACATGCACGTAGGGTGACAACTTAGCTGGGCCTTAAGAGTGTTACAGCATACCATCTCACCTTTGAGCAACCACCTAAGTTTAGAGCATTTGTAGAGTTCTGATGTATCTTTCAATTAGTAAAGAATAAGGCTTTTTTATTGCTTATTCCTTTTATGTTTGCATAGAAATGCACTGCAGGGATACAATAGGTTGATGGGATTTTTTGCTTTGTTCTTTTGAGTTAATCTGAGATGTGGGTTAAATTATTCACTTTTCTACTGAATGTATAATTAACTATGACTTATACTGGTATTTCATTGCACAGTAACATAATGCCAGTTATTTTTATGTAAAACATATGTTTTTCTTAGAGGTTTAGAAAGTTGTGGGTTGCAGTTAGAGATTTTTACCATGCAGTTATGTAATAGCTTCTTAAGACTTTTTAGAATTTAAGCTGTGTCAGAAGAGACAAAGCCCGAAATTTTAGGTATTGCAATTCTTTAGGAAAATCTAGTCTATGTAGTTTATCCTCTTGCTTTTATTACTTTTTGTGGTAGGTGTAATTCATATTATGTAAAAATTACAATTTATACATTAATTCCTGGATCTTTTTTTTGGGCCAGATATTTTTAAGTAATAAACAGAAAGATGTAAAACTTGAGCAGAAGCACAGTTCTTTTCCAGTTTGAAGCTTTTTACAATAAAATGGAACTTCAGCTTTTATCACAGGGAAAGGTGACCTTTTAAAAACCAAAGTAGGTAAATAGATCTTATGCTAGTCTTGAAAATGAAATGGAGCAAAATTCAGTGGCACTCTGGAATCTAGCCCAGGCTCATGCAGTCTGCAAGCTGTTTTTATGTTAGTGTGCTGTCTGGTCCTTTCTCTGAGATGCAGTGAGCATCCTATCTGACCAGCCAACCATTTAGCATATCTCTACTTTTCCATGAGTCATGGATGCATAACACTGCCTTTTGAAATAGGGTATTAGAAGTCTGGGAATGTGTGAGAAACTGGTAAGTTGCAGAGAAAGGAAAAACTAGGTGCCAGGATGGGAAGTCACAGCTATTGCAATGAAACATCAGAAATGTTAAACTCTTATCTCTTTCACACACACATGTTCATTTTGTCTGAATGTCCACAACCCAGCACATTGATTTATAATCTTACTTCTGTAAACCTGCTTAATTAGTTGAGCATTTGGGGCCTGGTGTTACTCTGACAATTTATTCAGTAAAAAAAAGACCCTGTGAGGCTATTAGTGAAATCCCAGGGATTTTCATCTGGGTTACATTTGGTTACCACTGGATTGCATTTGGCACAGAATTTGCAGTTAAAAAGTGTTTTCAGCTCCTTTTAATTCAAGCGTAATAGTTCTCCTAGTTTTTATGGTTATTTATGGTGAAAGCTTTAAACAGTAAAATATTTCTATTATTTTATAGACAAGCTGCATCCAAGGACTTCCAAATAATTTGCCTGAAGCAAGATGATGATTGGCAGAGCTAGGACCAGAATGCAGAGCAGCACAGCTCCCATTCTCATGCTTCATCTACTGTATGCAGTGACCCATATGCATTTTCTTACACATTTTTTCTTATATGTAACAGAAGAGTGACAATACACTTCTTGATGATCGCACTAAAATGTACTTTTGTTTTTAAGTGTTAATAATCTCTCAGCACTTCAGTGTAACAGAGCATGTTATTATTTCAGCCTCATGCAAAGATGTGATGTGAATTACCGTCTCCTTCAGAAATTGAAAATACATGTTTCTTTAGGGAAAATGTACTTTGATCACTGCTCAGAAAGTCAATTTTACTTTTCTCCTCACATGATGAGGCCATTACAGATAGAAATACCATCTCACTGGTGAGGGTTCTCTAAGTAGAATATCACAAAAGTATCTCAGGATCAAGTAATCATACTTTATATGGTGATATTGTCGCACAATAAAAGACTCACATTATACTATGGAACATTGGATCTGTTCCCAGGTAAGGTGATTTCAAAACAAACAATTATATGGGCCAGGATCAGGCAGTAAAAGAACCTTTCCAGTAATTTTCTGTGGAATTATTTGTGCTTTGGTTCATTATTCACTTCTAAACTCCCAACCTCCCAAACAAATAACCTACTCCCCAAACCTCCAGCCAACCAAAGAGAGATGAATAGAAGATTGGTAGAGACAGGATAATAGCTTGAACATCTGTGAGAGATTAGTTCAGAAGTAATGACAAAGGTGTTACAAAAATACAGTAAGATACATTTTTTTTTAGAGTAGAAGATGGATGTACATGACACTGGAGCTGAAAAACTATTTAGCACTGTTACAGAGCTCTTTGTATGTAGATCTTAAAGTCTTTAGCAAGAAATGGTTAGGTATGACTTTTATACTGATTGTGTACAGGACACACTGTGACTTAGTACAAATAATTGGAAATATGTCCTTTTTGTTAGTCTTACCTATTAATCAGGAGATGTTACAGCTCCTCAGGAGCACCACCCTGAGAAGGAGCCTGGATGCTTACTAAGCTGTAAGAAATGGACCAAAAAGGGGAATTTCTGGCAAAGTGCAAAGATTCGAATGGAATTGCTGCATCACCAAGCAGTCATATTTTTGCTCTGAGGTGGAATCTGGAACACAGACATAATATAAAAGAAGTGAACGCTTAGTAAGTTATTTGGAACTTTTGGTGGATTTCCAAGCCTGTAGTAGATAATGTCTGAAACAATCATTCAGTTCAGGTACAGAAAGTAAAGAGCAGCTGCTCTCACTGCTCTTATGACATTTGGTTGAATACAATAGAGGGAAGGAAAAGCCCCCAAAGCAATACAAAGGCAGCACCAGGATGAGTAAAGAAGCCAAAGTACATGATGATCAGGTTCAAGAGGCAGTGAAAAGAACTGCCAGCTCCCATATGGCTCATGATTCGTCCCCTTGGTCTTCCTTTGTGACCTCTGTGCTTGTCACTCAAAGGTCAGCCTACAAATCACTTCCAGTGACTCTCAAGTGCATGCATGAAGTAAGAGGTAAAAAGCTCGCAGTTGCAGGGCTACATGGCAGTACTTTAGCTGTTACTCAGCTTCTTTATGCCAGTACTGACCAGCAGGCATGAGCCTGGCTCAATTGTGAAGCTCTAACTGGGCTTAATGCCCATTCAGTAGGAGGGTCAGGATTTAGAACTAGACATTCATTGACATTCTTGCTTAAGAGAGTAGGAAGTGGTTTCTACATTTTTTTTTAAGTGATGCATTCTGTGAGGGTGACAAAAGGGGCAGATTATTGCTGTTGATTTCTGTTTGCCATTATGATAAATCTCTGGTTGCAGTTTGTGGTAGTTGTAGCTCATTTGTTTGCAGCCCACAGTGTCAGTCTACTTTCTACCATTTCCTTTTATCTGCTTACAGTTTACAGTTTCCATTTTCTATGTTTATGGTTTGTAATAAATACACTTGTTTCAGAGCCCTTAAACAAGCTGCATCCAATATCCAAGCTAGTATCTGTAATGCCCAAATGTGGAATGTCAGTACAAAGGAAGACTGGAATATGTGGATGCTCTAAGGAATTCTCTTTGTAGAACTGGAACAAAATATAAGACAGTGCAACTTTTGGGGATGAATAATCAAGTTCCTCAGTAGGAAAAGGACTGAAGTGTATTAACTGATTGCTGAATTACCTTCAGCAATCAGTCTTCTTTAGCATTAAAAAAAATAATAAAATCTCAGAATGCCTAAGGACACAAATTCCCATCTGAGATGAGAGAGATTTAATTCTGATTGTAAAAAGCATTGGCAAGATTTTACTTCGAATGCTTCTGGATAGGTGAGCATGGTAGAGTATATTCTGAAAAGGCTAGCTGTGGTCAACAGAGCATTTAATCTCAGTGGAATCTGAAAGAGTTTGGAAATCATAGGCCTAAAAAGAGTCTATGATTGCACTATCTTTTTGCTTTGGAAAGCTCAGAAGAAGGATTGAAAATTACTATTTAATTAAAGGCTGACAGAGAAAAAAAAGAGATATAAACTGGTCTTGGATGGATTAAAAGGGATCATTTTGAGCAATTTAAAAAAAAGTTTTAGGATGGATCTTGATTATTTCAATAACATTGTCTGATGACATGTATGTGGTATCTGTGGGCAGAAGACTTACTGTACCCCAACTGATATTCAGCAAGCAGAAAATGGCTTTAGCTCACCAAGAAGTTCTATATAAAGTTTTTTATCTGCAGAGGGAAGAAATAAAAAATGAATATAGTGTCCTTTCATAATTTCAGCAGTATGAAGTGCTCCCTCACGAGACTTGCTAAAGAATATAATATATGCTGTGAAAATATATCCTTGCTACTCTTGAGAGGATTTTCCATCATATGATGCTAAAAATATCTCTAAATCTACAGTTGATGAGTTTAATTACTCATCAGCTCTTTACGTTACAATTCATTACCCTAAGGTAATAAAGCATTTAGATGCCATTGTGCCATTGTTACAGTATGTTCAGTAAAATGTCTCTAATCAATTCTGCTTGTGTTTATGCAGTATAATTAATAGAAATATGAGCACTGTCCGGAACAAACTGATTTTAACAGGTGCCTAAGCTGCTTCTTGTCTCTCATTTTCTATTCATTTCTGTAAGGAAGGCTAGTTTAATTACAGGAATTTAATGAATAATTTTTGCTGATCATACATTTTAAGTCCCACTGTAATTATTAACTGTGATTATATTATTATACATTAAAATATGTCCTAAACCAAAATAGTCCTGGTTATTGTCCATTCTGTACAACTTGATAGTGGAATCTGGAAAGAAATTATATTTTAGACAATGAAGCTCTGAAGGAATCCTCGTATCACATAGTAGTGAGTTCTATTTCAGTGTATTATGTATAATTAAAAGACTTTGTAAATTTAGTTTATTTGAGGGTTGATGATAACTGTGATATATTATAGCTAAAATGTCTGTATAAATGGTAAGCCTAAATCTTTCCTGCTGCCTAGTACACTTTGACACTTTAGTCCAAACTAGAGACCACTGTAATGTATTAATTACTTTCAGTCCCTGTTGCAATCATCCAATACACAAAAGTTGACTACCAACTGCTAAGTCCACCTAGTACAGAACTGCCTTTCTGATATAGGCCCCTGGGCCTCTAAAGTTCTTTTCCCCAAGTGATTTTATCTTGTTTATCCCAAAACACCATTTTAGAACCTTGGTCCTCATTTTGAGAGTAATTGATAAATAAAATCTGAGATGCATAAAAAAACCCATCAGTTTGTAAAGCACAATAGCATCTACAGACCTCTCAGAGAAAGACCAGAACAAAACACATGAGAACCATTAATGACACAGCTTAAGCACCTCTTTTATGATGGAACAATGAAGAAGTTTTCTCCTTTCTGAAATGCAAAACTAAAAAATAAAATCCGTAAATTTCTACTCCAACACTATTCTGATTCTGAAAAGAGCTGAGAAGCCATGAAGCCTTTGACAGCATTGCTTTGGCTCTTTTGAAATTAGTTGTATCAGTTTTGAAATCTTTTCTTGAACTCTTAGTGAAAGAGTTTTAATACTCTTTAATACAAGGATTTAATACCGTTTAAATAATCTATTTTAGAAATTTTGACTAACTTTCTTGAATTAGTGACAAGAGACAAACATTTCGGAATGTCTTAGTTCCTTTTCAGTCAAGAGATCATGTTTTAAGATGTAAACTTCTTTGTCAAAGACTTGATTTTTTTAGGGCTGTATTCTTGCTGTTCTTCTCAGCAAACATATGGTTACCATTTAAAGATTGACCTAGTCTATGCTTATGGCTGTTTCCTGCACTGTTATTATATGCCATTTAGTCTGTCACTTTCAGCACTGCAATCAATAGCTGTGATAATACCTAAGGATGTTACATGACTGTTTGACCCAGATATAAGAGTCTAGAAGAAAATACCTGACAGTATGGAGAGTCTCATATTTGGACTTATTTTGCACTAGGAAAAACATTTGGTGGAACAAGTTGAAGATTTTTCAACTTCCCACTAAAATCATAATATAGATGTTCTAATCCAGGCCTAATCCAGGCTTCCAATTTACTGCATGGTGAATATGTTCAAGGGGAGCTTCATTAAAACAGGGTGAGAGTCTTTGTTGTGGCACTCCATACAATGTCACAACAACTCTTGAGAGATTGATTTTTCAAGGTTTTTGTGGCATGGCTCTATGCATAACGAGACTGATGTATACTACGGAAAATACTGGGCCTAGAAGACAGCTGACTCCTATGCAACCCCATCCCTTTCCAAGACAGATGGGGACATGTGAGTGACTAAATGTGTACTAAATGTTTGGGATACAGAATTTATTATAAAACATTAATAAATCTCTTACAGATCTTAGCCTGTTTCATCTGTGTGTTGTACACTGTGCTCATTCATTAAAAATTTGGTTACATAAAAGTTCATTAGTGGTGTCAACAGTTTCTGCCTTCCTTGGTGATGTACTCCTACTGAGGGGCCACTATTCTGCAGTCTGAAGTACTGTAGGACATGGAGAAAATCTGTAATATACTTGATGTGGGTGACACAAGATTGTGATATTTTAGGACAGTGTTACAATTTAATTTATGTAATTTAATTTATTTAGCAAAGTCAATATGCTGAATTATCTAAACTAGATCTCAAAGAGGTCAGCTGGGTACTGGAAGTGGTGTAGTGATGTTAATAGGGTAATCTGAACTAAAGGGTTATTTCTCCAACTACCGACGTTTTGGGATTTAAGTCAGTTAAATCTGAGTTAATTTGTGTATTTCTGTAGAACACTGAGCTCATACTATATATGACAGGTAAACAATAAACATGGCTACATTGTATTATTCTGTCCTTGTCAGCTGAAACAACAGTATGTGCCTTGTCTCTTTTGTCACAAATAAAATCTATAGACCCTTTATACTAGTGAGATGTCTGTCCTTCCCTTGAGAAAGAAACGGAAACCACACTGTGAGTTTAAACTATGATTTTTCATAGGTGTAACTTCCATGAGCTTGTGTTTCCAGGGATGTCTTTATGCTTGTGTAATAACTTTTGTGCCTAATTAAGATAAATTACAGACTTTTCTATTTTAGTTTTATGGACTGTCAAAGGCTTTCAGCAGTTGAAATGAGCACTGTGCATTTGTGGCATGCAATCCAAGCACTCATAACACGTGGACAATATTTTGCATTTGGACAACAATGACTTCAATATTTTATTTTCTTATTAAAGGACACATCTCATCCACTTATAGAGAGGATCCTAGACAGAAATATGCAGTCAAATTCACTTTGATATCAGTAAAGTTCCATTGCCAATGCATTTTTCATGTTGAGAAGCATCTCAGACTTCAGTCATTACTGTGGGATACTGGATTGCTGCTATCGCAGTCATTAAATAGTATTTGTCCTTCTGGATTTTAAAGGTTAATTCAAGGTAAGTCAATTTGTGTGCAGACTAGAACAATTTTACTCACTTTCTGAAGAGTTCTTCCATTCTGTGAAAATTTTCAATTATTTCCTGGTTCTCTGAACATATACACAAAGGCATCATCTGCAGTAAAGACCAAAAATCTAACAGGATCACATTAAGGAAGATACGCTTAATGTAGAAGGTTTTGGCTAGTTTGGGCTGGGGAGTCTCCTTTTTTTTGTCATGCTGGGAATAGGGTTGCCATAAAGCTGCTCAAACATGCAGTAGATCTTGTAAAATTTGGAGGGACATGGTTTGCTTCATTCTCATTACTGCAGATGCATTATCTTTGCCTTTCACTCTAGCTAGGAATGGGACCCACTCAGGGTTATCCATGGCTAATATAGTTTCATTCCTTAGTATCTGAGTGATTTTGGATGCGCAGAAAGATATCCACAGGTTCCAAGCAGGACAGGAGATGATAATGAGGCAGAAGAGAGGCCTGCTCTTGCAAATAAAGTCTCCTCTATCTGCTTCTGTGAGTGAAATTCTGAAGGTGGAAATCAATGCCTTTTTTCCTTTTATTATTGTTTTGAACTTTCTTAGGTCCTGCTGTAGGAAAAAAAAACCCCAAATTTAAAGAATAAAAAAGTTCAGTATTTGTCTGTATGAGAAATGTTTTAAGGTAGAAACCTTGATTTGTTAATATGTTGCAATTTGTACCCTTCTGAATATTTTGGTATACATACTACTTTAAGGAAGAACAGACATGCATTTAAGAACGAAATGGAAGATGAGCTCCTTAGCAACAGAGCATATTAATGCTAAATGCTAAAATTTGTATGAAACTGGTCCAAATTAGTAAAATTTGACTGTACAGTCACACTTTCCTTTTATTTTGGTTGCTGCAGTGCTACAGTATAAGTGCCTTAGGCCACATGTACAATGCAAAGCCTCTTCTGTAAATTCATTTTAGGTGACAGTGTTTTTAACAAGTGACAGTTCTAAATTTAACCCGATGAGTAAAAATGCATTGCCCTTAGGTTGGGCTGCTCACATTGCCACAGCTTCTCTTCTCTTCTCTTCTCTTCTCTTCTCTTCTCTTCTCTTCTCTTCTCTTCTCTTCTCTTCTCTTCTCTTCTCTTCTCTTCTCTTCTCTTCTCTTCTCTTCTCTTCTCTTTTCTCTTGTCCTAAAAATAAATAAATAAAGAAAAAAAACCCAAAAGGAAAGCTGTTTCTCCCGGGGGCGTCTCTCATCGTTATAAAGAATGATGAAGCCTTCTTTGAGGGTGATGTTGTTTTAGGTTATTTTTGTTCACACTAGTGTGCATCTTTAAAAGCCTGCTTTGAAATTGTGTGCTATTGTTCAGATGATCAAATATACAGATTTACTATGTCCATGTGTTTACTGTGTAGATGATGGAGGGATGAGGAAAACATACATTGGGTGCATGCCTCTTATCTCTGAAGAACCTGAGATTTAAAAGTGATAGGCTCTAGGGTAATGCTGTACAGAAAGGATGTCTCTAACCATGCAATTCATTTCTGCTTGACAAAAGTGAGCAGTACTCACAATGTTTTTGATGTTGGAGAAATTTCAAGACAAAATATGTTGGTACTCAGACAAAAATCTCACAAAATGAAACAAGAAAACTAATGTGATCAGTAAAAATAAAGCTGTACAGGGTTTTTTTTCAGTAATAAATTAGAATTCTAAAAATCACTATTATGTGCAGCTCAAGTTACAAACAACACAGAAGAGATGTCATGTTATTTGCAAACACACATAAGAGTATCTTTTTGCATTAAGAATTTATTATTTCTACTAAAAATGTGCTACCAGATTTATAAAATTTCAAGGAAGGTGGGAGGAGCTGGGGCATGCAAATCCAGCCAGAGCTGGATCTATGGCAAGCACTGCAAATTCCAAATTTACCTCAGTGACTGATACCACTTACCATGTTAAAAGTGACATTTTGTGTTCAGAGTAGCATTCCATGGTTTACATCTTTTGTCCCTTCCAAATGCTTGCATCTGCTGGGAAGGATGTCTCATGCCAGTTATAGCTCTAGCATCTCCACTTGTAAATTAAGCTTCCAGTGTTAATTGTGGGTTGAATATGGTACTTGTGATAAGCCTAGAGCAGTTTAAAGACTGTAGGTACAAAGCTTGGTTCAAGTGGCAGAACCATTTTGGTCATTAAATAGCTGAGGTTGAAAAGTTCCCTGAAAATCTGGCCATATGCAAAATGTGTAAGTAGTTTAAGGGCTGCTTTTGTCAACAGGTGTGTGAAGTACAAACGCCTGAGGATGTCTGGGAGAGAATGTCCTGATTGGGAGACCTGCTGGCCAATGGAGGAATCATTGGTTAATTATGATTTGGTTGCCCGGATCTCAGACACATTCTCTGAAATAAACCTCTACCCGGACAAGCAGATTTTAATCAGGTCTCTGTATTCTAAAATGGTTGTGCTAGAACTTTTCATGGGAACCAGCTGAGTCCTCTGCAGACTTTTTGGTTGATTTCAGATTCTCTCCAAAATTCACCTGGACTGGGATTTTGTTTAAGCATTTGCATTTACACAGAGGTAATTGAATTGCTGTATGAGAAATGGAAATATATTTAGGTTCAGCATCATGTATCACATACCACTCTACTGTACCGTCCAATCACTGAACCCTGGCTCCTCATTTCTTCTGTCAGATATACCTTCAGAAGTGGCTTGATGTGTTAATGCATAGACTTGTAGTTTTCCAGGTCTGGAAATGTAACTGGACTCAATGTTTAATCTCTAGAGGAGTATGTGTGCTCTAGTTTGCAATTTGAACAGCTGCATTTAAACACATTTTCCTATTTAATCGTATTTCAGGATTTAACTATAATCCTCTGAAAAGGCTATGTAAGAAGCCAGACTTTTAATGAAAAGCCTCAAAAAAAACCCCCATTGTAGGTTCAGAAGTATGAAAACATGATGCAAACAGGCTCCTCCAGTCTGCCTTCTAATGATGTGCATTTATCTGTGTTCATGGACTTCACTGATGATGCCAGAAATAGGCATAACGATAAACTATTTCAAGTTCATCATCCTAAGAGCAGGAATTCAGGAGCTATCAAGGCATATTTGTTATTAAGTACCCATATTAGCCTGCTGAGCTGTAAGAGAGGCTCTGAGAAGAGCCCGTCGTGCTCTGACATAGCTGAGACGTGGTCATTCCCTCCAGAGCCCCTCAGAGATGCTTGTGCAGATCTGCAGACTCTTGCTTCAGTGCCTACTTAGAGTCTGAATCTGGTAAACTTTAACAATTTAACAATTTTGTTATGTATCTCCCTGAAGAAGGAGGCCAGCTGCTCCTGAGATGCAGCGGTTATCTCCATCAGAAGTGAACTCAGTGCAGCTCCTGTTAGCCTGCTGAGGATGAGCTACTTGATTCACCTGGGAAATAGCCTGTCTACAGCTCATCAAGGCCCAGTTTGGCGTGATACATAGATGGCAGATGGGAGCCTGCGCCTCTCCTCACCGCGTTTGCCAACGGCGCCTCTGTGCCTGTGATGTGGCAGGAACAACACCTGGCTGAGCACAAATACGGCAAGTAGCAAGATGTCCCTATTGCAAGCGCCATCCGTTTGGAATCCTATCCCTGGCATTTTCTTCCAGAGCGAGGAGCGATTCGCTGTAGCAGCCAGGAGAAGCCCGGCCTAGCCCGCAGGCCCCGCTCCGCAGCGGGTAGCTGGCCGGCAATGCTGCGCGGGCGCGGCTGAGGAGGCGGCGGCCGCAGGGCGGGGCCAGCGGAAGGGCGGCCTCAAGCGCGTGCCGGGCCGGGCCGGGCCGCGCCTTCCCGCTCCTGGCGCGTGCTCGCTGCCGCCGCGCGCCGGTCTGAGGTGGCCTTGGCGTCCCCGTCAGTCGTCGCTGCGGCTTCCTCGCTCATGCTCGTGGATGGGTTGACCGTGCCCTTCTCGCATGAGCTCTCTTCCTTCCAATGTTTTGCAAGGAAAGCCAAGCGGTGACAGTGTTGGCTTGTGAATCCCAATGGCTGCCTGAAGCAGGCTCGTGGTACCCAATCGTGACTGGGCTTACACCTGCTCTGGGGAGCTTCAGGTGTGTGTGGTTTACGGAAGCACGAGTTGACAACCTGGTTAGCACTCTTCAAAGCAGTGAGCTGCCTATAGTTACATCGTAATCTCAGTGAATGGCACGAGGTTATCTCAGAGAGCAGGTAGGACTGTAGTATCTAAAGGTAAAATATAAAATTGCTAAATGTGGGTGACCAAATTGGCTATTGAGGGAAAGAATTAAGCCGTTTGTGGGTTTGGCTGAATTCAGCCCATTGAAATCAATGTGTACTCAATGTAAATCCTCCGAAAAACTCTCAGGGTAACAGAATGTGTCCTTGCAAAAATATAACTTGCAATAAAATGTTTCACACTCGTTTTTTTTTGTTGTTTTTTTTTTACCCCCCTAAGTGGTGTTTAGAAAAGCCACAATACTTTCTTCCCTGTGTTTTCTTTAAAAAGCCTAGCTTTATACATATCACTGCTGACAAGCTACATTGTGATGTGTCAGTTTATGTTGTGTCAATTGCCTCTGGTTATATAATATGCCATGACATGACTAATGCAGCCCAACATGAGTCACCTGTCGTGACAGCTTTATACTCTCTAAAGAATCTGCCCTCCCATCAGAATGTGTTTCCCCCCTTCCCCCATTTTTCTTAAAAATGCAATTTTATCCACCTTGCTGTTAGTTTTTTTAATTATTTACAGCAGCATGTTAAAGGGGCACATACATTCAGTATTAATGTATATGACTAAATGATTATTGAAATGTGTAAAAGGATAGGGTGCTCCTACTGCTTACTGTGAAGGGAGATGATTATAGGTCTGCTACTGCATTGTACCTGAGGAAAATATTACTAATAGAACAGAAATTGCAAGTGATGGCTGGGAATCTAAAGGTGAATGGCTTTAATCAGGGCTCATTTGTACCAGGAAATTGTGTGTAACGTCACACTGATGCTGGGCTATGATTGTGGTGTTAAACCTATAATAGCGTAAATGTTCAGTAGAGACATATGCAATATATAAACACAATATAGATACAAATGCAGATTTTTGTCCATTTTTCTTTTAGGAGAGACATTAAGGTACTCTCAGCCATTGCTTTCTTATTATAAGCAATCATTGGCAGAGCTTGAAGCAAAACAGGTGGACATTTCTCAAAGGTAGGTAATTTGTATTTACAAGTTAACTCATGCCATGCATTCTCTTCTTATGTTTGACATGTTTTTGGTTCAGTGATGTGTTTTACTATGAAACAAGGAAGACCTTAAGAGGTTTTTAGTGACCTTTTATCTTTCCCCTTCAGATAAACCTGGCCTCATGAATGAATAGGTTTTTTTCCTTGAAATACATTATCTTTGTATCTTAACAAATTATATTCTTGTTTTCAGTAAGAGATTGAATGATTGGTCATTGAATGATTGAGCTCGTGTTATGGCATACTTCTCAGGCTATACAGAAAAACACTAGAGTCCAAATCCACTAGGCTTACTCAGATGCCAAAGTATAATTGCAGAACTCATGTCCTTCATATAAATAGCCTAAGAAAACATTGTCAAATTTGCCAATTAAGATGTATTGGAATCAGTTCGGTTGTCTTCCATCAGGTGATGAATTATTAGCAACAATTTTATTGACTATAGAAAAAGTCTGAAAGCAGATTTTTCATAGAATGGTAGGAGTGTGAAAGGATCTTTGGATTTTTATCACGTACTTATTAATTTTGCCATATCATATCACTCCTATCCTCTTGTATCATTCAATAAACCAAAATGCTTCCTTTGGTATCAGTGACCTGTTAGATTCCTCAGCTTATTACCCAAGAGTACTTTTAAGTACTTCTAAAAGACTTTACACCTCTCCTTTTTTCCTTTTTTTTTTGTTTTGTTTAATTGTACATTTTTAGTGATTGTATGAAACAATTTCTGAACTTAAAAAGACAGACAATGAAGGAATAAACTTTAAAGCAAATGTAGTTATTGTCTTAGAGTTAGACCTTGCAAATACTGTCTTTTGCTAGCACTTTACTTGGTTTCCCTTTGGCTGGATAGTGACCGTAGAGAAGGCTGTAAGTACAGCTGGAAACTCGTCTTGTATATGATATAGATGTCAAATTTGCCAAGTGTGCTGAATCTGCAGAAGAATTTTCCTGTACAGTCGTGTTGAATACAGTGCCTCATTCTATGCTATGTTAAATAGCCCATGAAAATGTGAGGCAATACAGCATGACAGCTTTTTTAACTGTTCAACACAATAGCATCACTAGATTTACTGTAAAATAAAAGACATGAAGTAGGGAAAAAACCCTTTTGAACTATCTTATTTCTCTACATGAAAAAGTTTTCTATTTGTGGAGAACCCCAAGGTATCTATTTTAGTGTGCTAATCTCGTTTGTTACTAGTTGTGCTTTCAGTCCAGCACAAGGAAGTTATGGCCAATGCTTTGAGTAATTCTTTCAGCAACTGATTGATAGCAATACAATTTTTGATTCCCCTGCCTATGGTGTATTTTAGTGTTGATCAAGCCTTTTGAATAAAATGAGCAGAATATTGATACAAGCTTATTCATTATTTAGATGAGTTGAAGCCTATAAAGCTTTGGATTTCCATCCATTTTACATGACTTTTAGGTCCCATGCTGGCCTTTGAAACAGCAGTTTTTATGAGTAAATATATTTGCCTTTGTAACTACTCGGAACCAAATTCCCAACAGTAGGAGTGAGAGTTCTCTCTGCAAACGTACAAGTGAGCTGCTCATGTGAAATATTTATTGATCCCTGTCATAGCCTTTCCCCCTGACTCCAACACACACTTGCCTCTGAAGGAAAGAGCGATGCTATTAATTCCCAGCAGTAACCGGCTATGAAGAGTGTCCAGTTTAGGCAACAGGACATGTACTTTGACAAGTACACTCATAAACCTGTGCTAAAAAGCAAATAAAATCTTCACAGGCTTTTGAACTGTTGGTATTGACTTGGCATTTGTTCCATTCACTTCTGGTCACTGTTACTAACTTAATCTCTGTCCAATTTGCTGATTACAATTGCACTCTGGAATATTTAGGACATATTTTGTGCCATAGTATAGAAAGAGCAGCAAATATGATGAGCTGAACAAATTTTGATTGCATTGCAGATGGAAAAATGTCTTTTATATCTGATTTCTAAAGATACTCTGGAAGCATAATACTAAGAATCCTGTTACCACACTTGCATTTGTTGACTGTAGAAAGGTGCTTGTGCAGCAACAGAGCTCTCTGGAAGATGAGTATGAGAGGAGACTATAGGCATAAAATTTGCCTGCAGGTGTAATGGGAGATTATAAGCTCATAGACATCTCAGGTTCCCAGGCTTTTTAAGATGGTTCTTGTAGATTTCTTGTTATGTTTACTGAAAGACTCTACAGTTCAACAACATACAGTGTCTTCTACAGGAGAAAAGAAAAAGGAAGCCTTTATTGCAAGCTGGACCATTGCACTTGTGATAGCATAAACCCAGCAACATATATAGGCTAGATATATCTTTGGTCTTCTGTCTGAAGTGTCAGCATATCACTATTTTTGCATGGTCTTCACTTCTAGTGATATCATTCATATTGTGTGAAGGGGAAAAAGGATTAGGAGGGACGGAGTAAAAAGGCTTTGAAAAAATATTTAAAAATGCTTCCCAAAAATCAGTGGGAAGGAGTGAGAAGAGTTGCCATGACAACCTCCAGCATGTTACCTCTGAAGAATTGCCTTACACATTTGACACACTTGCAGTTTCTGCAGTGGTTATGGTGTAGTTTCATTCTTCCTAGTTTTACTTATATCTTTGTAGATACAACATCACAGAGGGATGATCTTTTGGTATAGAAGCCCTTTTGTTTCTGTAGCTGTGACAAATACAGGGTTTTAATAATTATGAACTAAATTATCTGTAAGGTTGCGTGATGAACAATCAGGGTAGAGTCTCTGACACTAATAGAGCTACTTTCTTTTTGTAAAAGTTCTGAAGGGGAAGATGTCTTGTGTGATCTTAAAGAAGAAAATGTTTAGGAGGAGAATGTTTGGGTTTGGCTATAAGTTTAGAAGTTAATTCCTTCAGCGAGGAGAACATAAAGTTGGAGAAAAAGGAGAGGGACTTCTGAGACTGTTCAGGAGGTAAAGAGGATAATGAGAAGAATGAGAAAACGTATATGAGAAAGCAGGTCATACAGGTTTACAGGACAAAGAATATTTAATGTTTGATCCTTGCAAACATACAAAGGTGTAGCTGAAGGCATTTAGTTAGGTCTGAGCAAAAATTTCTGATGTAACTTTTCTCAGAAGATTACATATTTCAATCAGTATTTTGTGTGTTGAATGTATTAAATTCCCTCTCCATTGAATTTATGTATATATATATCTTTTAAAGCCAAGTATCTTGTACATTAAAAAAAAAAGCAGAAAAAAGCTTTATTACTGAGTTTAAGTAAAATTAAGCCCTCATTGGTCCTAAATCCTAAATACAATTTTATGCCATGTTCAATGAGAATGCTACACTTCAAAACATATATTTTTCCTGCTTTTCATTTTTATCAGCAAATATACATTAAAATATAATTCTGGAATACATTAGATTTCTTTTTGGCATCCTAGTTTAACCAATTAACTGTAGGAATCACAGAATCATAGAATGGTAGGTGTTGGAAGGGACCTTTAGAGATCATCTAGTCCAACCCCCCCCGCTCAAGCAGGTCCACCTGGATCAGGTCACACAGGAACTCATCCAGGCAGATTTTGAAAACCTCCAGAGGAGAACCTCCTCCCTGGGCAGCCTGTGCCAGTGATCCCTCATCCTTACAGTAAAGAAGTTTTTCATTAAGTAAAAGTGGAACATTTTGTGTTCCAGCTTTTGTCCATTACCCCTAGTCCCATCACTGGACACTACGGAAAGAAGTGTTGCCCCATCTCCTTCAAATACACCCTTCAAATACTTGTAAGTATTAATGAGGTTTCCCCTCAGACTCCTCCAGGTTGAACAGACCCAGATCCTGCATCCCTAGTCAAAAACCTTGCTTTGACTACAAGTATAAAAGATCCCTCTAGGTTTTACAGGCAGAAACAAGCCTATTGGACAGGTAGCAGCAGCTTTCTTATGAACAAAAACTGGAGCTTTGTCCTTCAATATCTGAAGCTCCAGAGAACATAACAGTTGCGTTCTGCTTCTGTGGACCATTAGGCTGACAGAGCTGGTTGATTGTCATTAAGAAACCATTAGTAGTTCGTTTTTCCCCTGATATTTTCCAGTAGGTTCATGCATAAGAATTGTTTGAGCATAGCTGTCCTTGGTCTCAGTTGTAATCACTTATTCCTTATTTTAAATCATATCCGTGTTAAACACTGAATACTAGGGCTGGATTCTCAGGTCAGAAATTAGCAATTTTCTCTAGATGAGGAACTGAACCAGTATTTTTTAATTTGGATTATTTGGCTTTTTCACAACTCTTATGTATGGAACTGGCTTAATCCTGAAATAGCAGTTTGATTTCCTTTACCTTTGAGAATTGCATCTCATCAGCATTGCAGTACAGTCATTTTCTGCCCCCAAATAGGTGAACGTGTATGTATACTAGCTGTCTCTTCTAACTTCATGTTAGCTGTTATTACCTGTATTCCTCACTGAGTTTTACATTGAGGTGTTCAAAGCCATATGGTATTTAATAATTGAAGGATGAATATGTGTAATGGAATAATGAATGTGACAGATGAACATACAGTTAAGTCTCTGTCTTCCCTCTCATCAACTGTAGAGACCAAAATGTTGCTCTTTTAGTTCAAGTAGCTAAACCTTGTTGATATACATTCTGTTGGTTTACATAGGTTAAATGATTGAGCTATGCTCTTAGCCAGTTTCCAGAAAAAGGTATAAAATTCAGCTTCCCTTGACAGGATAAAGCAAACAAATTGAAAATTTCCTTGATGTACACATTAGTCCAATCAACTCTCAACTTAAGAAGTCAGCCTTTGTTTGCTCGCTGGGTCCTGTTTACAACTTTTCTCCTGAATATCCGCCTTTTCTGGGAAGGACAGGCCAGGCATCCTGTGATGAGTACATCACTGTTTCTGATTAGATCTCAGGCTGTGCAGATTACTCTGCGGTACTGCTTGCTGCTTCTAGAAGCATAGCTGGTGTTACAGGGCAGGTATTAGTGAGAGGGAGTTAGTCTTTTGAAAGGCTTGATTGGCCCTATTATCTTTCCTTGAAAGTTATCAAATGTTGCATATATGACATACAAACATAGTATATACTTTTTGTCTATTCATCCTTGGTTTTGAGCTACTGATTAGTCTAATTAAAAGAAGAATCTAATAGGACATAATAACATTCTATTTTGAATTGATAGATGGTGCTTAGCATTTGCTAAATGCCTTAGATGTTCAAGGTAAACACACATAGATGGAGAAAGAGATTCTACACTTGTCAAGACAGTCTTGCAGCTTCCTTTAATCAATAAAATTATTCCTTGACCTGTACCAGTAGAGTTTCTTGATTTTAGACAAGTGTTCAAACCTCAGTAACCAATGAACCTTTCTTAGCCTAGATTCTGCTAATTATAGTTCTAGAAAGCACTTAATCTCATATTAATTTTCACGAGTTGGAACGTGTTACCTCGAAGTATTTTACTCAGAGAATTACTAGTTTTGCTTTTCAAAGATGACTAGTTTTCTGTTGCCCTACTTTGTCTTGAAAGTCATAATGTCACATGTTGACATTTTAAAAAGTGTTGGTAATGGAATCTCCTTTGGGGAAGTGAGATGGAAATATCATGGCATTATCTGAGAAGAGGAAACACTTAAGTATGTACTGTATTGTGATAAGTTGGAAACATCATAAGAACTGTGGAACTGAGTAAGCATTACTGAGTGGAAGTAGGGTTTGCAGAAACCCAGTCCCAGTTCGTGTTTTTGAAATTAACATATTAATATAAACGTGACTGCTTCAAACTTCCCGCCTTTTCTACTTAGATAATTTTATGGAACCAAGTAGCTTTTGTTTTACGTTCAGACAGGCCTTCACATTTATTCATTACTGTTGAAATTGTATCTTTTGGCATGCTACTCTACCGTGTTTTTATTTCTCTGAAAAGTGTTTTGCAAGTGATTTTAAGAGGTGTGGTAATTGTATCTCAGTGTCTGGGAAGACTGTCAGATGAACAAATTCTATTTGTTAATTGAATCCCTTAGAAAAGATACAGGAGATACATGCACTGTGAAAGATAAGAGTATATATTTGTAAAATACTACTGGCTTTTCTTTCAATTTAAGTATGATCCCATGCAAGATTTAGTAGTACATATCCATATTAATAACTTATCCTCTCATAGTAATAGTAATGTAATATAAATGAAGACTATTAGAACACTAACTGTGAGTGACCACAAAAATACAATTTGAATATTGTGTTCTGTAGCCTTAAATAGCAATACCCATGAAAGATATTAAGTCAGCTTTCATTTAATCAAATGAAATAGTCTGCATAATTTAGGAAACTGTGCACGTTGCTTTGGCAAGCAATGAAGATGATAATATAATTGCAGAATTATAGCAATACTGGAAAGACTAATGCCATTAACATTTTTAATGGCACAATATCTATGCAACAGACTCTCATAGGAGCTAAGGATGATAACTGTCTGTCTTACCTTTTGCTCACAAAAAACCCAGAGAAATGCTGCTTTTCTAACAGACACAAGAAACAGCACGTATGCTTAGACTCCCTCTTTTTCTTCCCACTCTCTTTAGCCAGGTTGTATATGTGATAGTGTTCAGGGAGAGAGAAGAATAGAAAGAAGGGTTACCAAATATGATTAGTCATGTCTTTTAATGGAGATTTTAGATACTTCTGTGAAAGAGACAACATAAGAAACCATACAAAAACTAGTGAAATAATTATTAATGAAAGCTGTGCTAAGGACTTTTTACTTAAGCAATCATTTTAAAGCTGCTCTACCATTTTAAGTACAAACATACTTGACCTGAAGATATTTGCAATTAGCTAGAATGTTTCTCCTGAGAGCTACTATGAATCAGTTTTAGTATTTTATTTTACTCTTATTATACTTAAAGATATTTGGATTTCAGGGCTAACACATATACTAATGCCACTCAGGAACCTTTATGATAATTGACAGAGGCATCTCTTTTTCTTTCATCCATTTATTCACTTCCTATGGTATTCAAAAACTTCTAGTCTTCCTTGAAAAGATATTATGGGAGTAGAAAGCGTTATGAATACATTTATGAAAGCATATTTTTCTATATGTGTGCATGTATATGCTTATGGATACATATACATTCGCACTGGAGATATTTACATTTTACTCTGTTGACTTAGGAGTCAAGCAGTCAGGAAAGAAAAAAACTGTGTGATGTATGTATTTAGCCATATTATTTTAGGCTTTGCAGCCTCTGCCCTTGGACAGAGCGACCTGAGTGGAGCAAGCCCTGAACAACTAGGTTTAATCTCATAGTTTACCCCGCCTCCAGCAGGAGGTTGGACTCTTGAAATCCTCTCCAATTTAGATGATCCTATGGTTCTGTGATTATGCCAATAATTAACTATGCAGAGACTCATTTTCATCTCTGTCTCAATGACCAGTAGCTGAAATGGTCTATGAATATAGAGATTAACTGGGCAATTTATTAAGGAAAAACATACTCCAATCTACAAAATGTATAAAATAAATGCAGAGAATCTCACATAATTATGAAAAGAATTTACACATTCAGCTTCTTATTTTTAGCGTAAACAATACAGCTTGTGTATGCTGCTTTCCACATATTTTCCCACCATTGTGATATCATTCAACTTAATTTTTAGTCTTAAAAGCAGCAGAGGGTAATTTGGGAACTGAAAAAAAGAATTCACATCATATTCTTTTGTTGCAAGGAATCTGCCTGCAGTTAGCTACAATAGGGGAAAAAAAGAGTTTTCTGAAGGGAGATAACAATGAGCCCCCCCTTAGTTCCTCTGAGTTTTTGACTGTTTAAAATATTCAGTGACTTAGGATATACCTTTCTGTTCTTAGGTATTCAGCAAAGCCTTATAAGTAAGAAGAGTGTTAATGGAATGTACTTTAGGAATAGAAAGTGTGGTCAGAAATTAGGAGATTGACCATTAATAATGAAATAAGGCTGGCATTCTCTCTGGATGAACACAAGATGACAGAATCTTACATTTCTTGAAGTAGTATTACACTAATGCTTCTGAATTGATAGTTTATGTGATGTTTTAAGAATTTAATACACAGGCTGTATAAACTAGATTGACCTCCTTGCATTGAATTTCTCAGCCTAAAAAGTACAGTCTTCATAAGCTATGTCTCTTTTTCTTTCCACCCCCATGATGTTCAGAGTTTCAATTTACTCCAACCCACTGCTTCAGACACAGAACACCTGCTATTATATAAGACACTTCAACTTGATAGGATTTTTCTGTTACTTAGCTTCACTGCTTTTAAATGATCTTTTGTTGAAAGTAACAAGAACAAGATAGTGGAGGGACAGGGTCACTATATACTCTTGGAGTAGTGTTTGCAACAGATGACACAGAGCTTTGAAGCATAACATTTCCCAGAAGAATTTGACGTAGTGCTCCATTCACATAAATAAAACTACCTACACGTGTGTTCAAGTGGCTTCCTTGATGTTAACCTTTAAGAAGAGAAGGCTGTGAAAAACGGACATGGAAGTTATATTAAGTGTTATATAAGTGTTTATTTCAAGGGCTTTGTTTGAGAAACAAGGACATCATGACTGTTGCTGTAAATGTGGCTAAATGTGATTTATGGATGTGCACCATTTTAAGTCTCAAAAGACTGTTGTTTTTTTTTTTTTTTAAAGGCAAGGTTTCAAGAACCAGCTAAGCTATGAGATAAGTAGAGGCTTTCTATATGAAGTATAAATTTTAGTTTAGTAGAGGTAGAGGGCATTTTTAATTTTTGCAGCTAATACATGCTAAAATGCTGTGTTAAAATGCTGTTCTCATGCCCTGTTGGACTGATGTCCAAATCTTTTTTCCAGGCAACTAAAGATGTGCATGCTACTGACAGTGATCTTGGAAGTGACCTTTTTGGAGCTGCCAGCACAGAAGTATATAGTAGAACAAATGAACTCTGTCTTAGATATCCTCATTCTCCAGGGTGTGCATGATGTACAAAATAGAACATAAAAATGAAGCAGAATCCTGAGGTTTGCCACAGGAGGGCCCTAAAACCAGTGGCTTTTAGCCATCCTTGAAAAAGACCTCTTCACTTTCTCCCCTGTGGTTTTCCCACCAGTCAGAACAGCACAGCTGAGGCAGCAGCTACACTATAATTAACTGCATAGTCTGTAGTTGTGCTTTCTGTCCCTACTGAGGAAAAGAAAAATCACAGAGCATGCAAAAAGAATTAATGATGCTTCACACAGGATTAACCTTACTTGTTTTAAAATGTAAAGATCTTTGAATGGTGTTAATTAAAACAACAAAAAAGAAAATGGCACTCTAGGAAAACCATCTTTTCTCCTCTTTTTTCTTGCAATGGAATGTGCTCATCTCTTTTATTAGGATTCTCTTAGAGATGAGATTGCTTGAAAAATGTGAGTTAATTATGGCAGCAGTGCTTTTATTACTCCTTTCCTTTTCCTATTCATCTACCTATCTACATCTTTTTATTTTTTTCATTTCAGTTGTGAAGCAAGTAGTCATAACAAGACTTGGTCTACAGCTCGTTCAGGCAGCTGTGGCTTCTGTGAATCTCAGGATCTTTGATGTCAGCAGGTCTGTTGGATAAGCTGAAAGCATAGTTGTAAGACAAAAAGGGAAGCAAAATAATAATTAAAAAAGGAATCATGTATTTTCATCCATATCTTCCAACAGTGTTAAAAGTGTTTCTTTTCCAGTTTTTTGGTTTTGCTAGAAAGCAAGAGTATAATTACATCTTGAAGATTGTTACTGGTACTTTAAATCTAGGAAGTCCATAGATTCTTGATTCCACTTGTTCCTTATTTGAGAAGTCTACAGTGACAAAAGGTGCCAATTTAATTTTAGATACCTTTCTCAATTATTTAAACATATAATGAAGGAAAGAACACTGTCTGGAGAAGACAATTGCCATGTTTTTCAATCTATATCAGAAGACTATCAATATCTCTCTGTCTTTACAGATCTACAACTGCTGACTGACTAACATTTGTTTAATTACTTTCCTTCATATTACTTTGCTCTACCTCTGCTTCTGTTCCAAGTTCTCGACTGCATTCTAACTTTTCTCTGTCAGCTTTTCTTCCTATCTATGCACGCTGGCTTTTTTCAGTTTATTGCATATCAGACTCAAGTTTGGTTTTCTTGTCAAGTATCAGCTCATCACACAAAATGTGTAACTTTGTTCAACATTTTCTAGGACCTTTTTACTGAATCAGTCTTGTTTTAGTATCCTCAAGTACTGCCATTTTGTTGGGTGTTAATGGCAAATTTAGCTTCTTCAGTCTTCTCCTGTAATCTGTATTCTTTGACATATTTCTTTCTTTAGAAATACTTTATTCCTAGCTGTATTTCTTATAATTTTAGCTCTTGCAGACAGCTGCCAAATAAACTGATTTGCCATGGTCCAGCACAAACTCTTCTGGTCCCACAGTTAGACAAAATTGTTCCAAGGACATTGCATGACTATTTTAATTTCTCCTTCACAGAGCTGATGTGGTTTGGTTTTGTTTTGAATCTTCTCAGAAATCAAAGTTCACATCTAAAACTCATGTGGATCAAATCAAGAACTAGAGCCACAGAGACGAATGATTACTTGAACACAGTAGTTCACTTGCATTGCGGGTTCAGGGGCTTCTGAAATCACTAGTGACTGATTTTTTTTTGAATGGATGCTCTCTCATGTATTACTAACACAAGAAGGCCTTGGTCAAACCAAGCAGTTTGTGTGCTGAACAAACATTAACCTCTCTGTCTTGTATTGTAAATAATGTAAGTGAAGTATGTAAACAAAATGTGAAATATCTAGAAAGATTTTTTTCAAGGTTGGATATTGATAGCAGAGATGGGAACAGAACTTTGTGATTTCAAGTCCTAGCCTACTCTGCTCAGACTCTGCTGTGCAAATGTTTGACTTGTAAATACCATCCTTTTCAAATAACTTCTTTTGAATTTGAGAAGACCTATGTCCAATATGGTTTAAACTCCTTTTATTGTTAATATTGCTAACCCAGATCCACTGTTTTACAACCTTAGCAGAATGCTCATTCATGTTCTGAAATGGAAGATAAAATCCTTACTAATGCTTAGTGTAAGTGAAATCCTTACTTGATGTTTTCAGATACTTCTTTCTGCAGTTCCTATCAAAACTCTGCAGTTTCTGAGTCATCAGGTTCATCATACATAAGTGTTAAATCAATTAATTTATCCTTTTTCCGTGATACTGTGCCTGGAACCCCCAGTTCAGTTTGTTGAGCAGTACCACAAGACAATGTTAGTTCATTTGTGACTACTTTAAAAGCATATAGTTTGCATGTTTGCCCTAAGAAAAAACTTCAGTGATTTAATGCAGCTCCAAGCTTAAGTGAATTACTCAAGATAAAGTCTTATTTGTGAAGCCTCTGTCAGATATAGGGTTTATGTAATAGATGATAAAAAAGTGTACATAGAGTGGGGAGTTAGTGATATCTAAAACCCCTGATATTTGACATGTTTGACACGTTGAACATGTTTACAGAGAGACATGAGCATGCATATCTTTTCACAGACATCTTTTGTTAGCTTTAGATTTCAACAATTCCTCCTGGCAATATGAAGGAATATTTTTGCCTATATTAATATCCAGGAAATGAGTGACAGCTCTGAAAATCTGTATTGTGCTATCACCCAAAGACATCATTCAGGATTTTGGTCTCTATGTACTGTTTTTTTACAAGCAGAAATGTCTGAATTCCAGTTAATAACTGTTTTTGTTTTAAAAAGGAATAGTCTTTGCATTTAAACTTCCAGGAATTTGAGCATGAGTTGCTGTAATAAAGGCACATGCAGTCATTCTCTTACTGGTTTTAACTGACATTGGCAATAGTAAAGGAAGGGGACAGGTGGCAAATAGGGAAGAGGCAGTATTGCAATTCCTCATTTACCAATGATTCTAACAAATGCCCTAAAATGCTATGGATTCGGAAATGAATATGGTATGATGATTGGATTAATAACACCATATTTTCTGGGTAGTGAAAATTAGTGTATTTTCTCTAGCTGAAGAGATTTGGTAATATCCTTTTTTTCTACACCTCTGAAATTTGTACATGAAATTGCTCTCTATTGCCTGATTCTAGGTAAGTAATTTTTGGGCCCAACTTAATTCCTCTTGATTTGACTGATAAAGCCTGTCGGAAAGTGCTTGACCTAGTGGCTTTTTATGACAGGCTTTGTTTTGGTCTTCAAAGTGTTTGATGACTGCAAAATAGTATTAAAAGGGAGTAATTTTGGAATAATATTAAAATAAGTGTATCTAGCCCTAAGCCCCAGGTAAATTCATTCTGTGGTCCTCCTGTTTTTTTAATAATAGGTCATCTCCTTAATACGTTATTGATGAAACTGATCAATACTAACATGACCAGAAGTGGTGTTTGCTTTTTTCCAGACCAGTAAAGCTGATAAAAAGCTAATAAAGCCATTTCAGTTCCATTGCCATTTTTGGTTCATTAATTACAGAGGTGAGCAAAATATGATGGACTGGCAGGAGAGAATAAGCTCTTAGAAAGACAGATTCTTCCTGCATGTAAAAGCAGGGCAGTCTGCCATCTTGAAAAGAAAGAGACAACTCTTTTAAAACAAAACAAAGCAAAAAACAAACCCAAACCCAACCCCAAAAGAAGATAACAAAGGGTTTCATGTGCCAGTAAATCTTCATTTCAATGGGCAGACATGGTCGTTTCCAAGAATAACAGCTTTTATGTTAACATTTTCAAACTCTAGGTGTTCAAAATCTTCGTTCAAATCAAAGCAACCTTCTGTTACTTTTTTCCCCCCATAAATTTTCTTTGATATTAGAATTTTTATTGAATTTCTATATGAGTTAGATAGTGAAATAGTAAGTTATTCCATATCAGGAATAATCTATTTTTCTAATCACATCAACAGTTCTAATCATCGCCAGTTTGAGCTCTAAATTGTCTCATTGGATACATGAGACTACCTCCTACTGAGAGATCACCTTCCAGATATCTCAGAGGCATATGAAACATATTATAGAAACAGATTTTAAAATATAACTAACAAAAACATAAGTATTCCAAATATTGATCTCAGTTACATATTGCTAGTTGTAAATAAACCGTTGCTTTTATCTTGCTACAGCAAAATATAGTTTGATGACAGCCAATTCAGGTTTTTTAAAAGTCTGTAATTAGTTAATCCTTCCTCAGAAAAACCCTCTGCTTCCTTCTTTCAGGGTTCTTATTAAAAAGTATAAGAGGTTTTAGTGTTGATTTGTGAGGCATCATATTTTTGTGTTTCTTATTCAGGCCCTAATGTTGTGTTTTATGGACTAAGCTGTTCATAAGAATTTCATACCTGCTCCTGTACTAGGAAGGTTTTTGTGACTGGACAGTGTAGCAGAATTCATGATACCAAACACAGCAAATAAGATAATATTGGAACTAATAGTGTGAGATAGTGTACATTCTCCTTTGTGTGATGTACTCTATGGCAAAGACATGGCCATTGCTAATGCTTTTTTGGACTCTGTCTCCATAATATGGTATGAGAGTCTGAAAAATCAATGGAAAAAAGACATTAATTATTGATACTTTCTTCACAGAACTTTCTATATTTCATTTCCTGACAATGTATTCGTGCCTCAGTGTGTGCTGCTCCCACAATAACCTTCATAAAATCAAACTGGAGTGGTTTAGTTCTGGCTGAGTGTCAGGTGCCAACCGAGTCATTCTATCACTCCCCCTCCTGAACTGGACAGGGGAGAGAGAAATATAATGAGAGGTTTGTGAGTTGAGATAAGGACAAAGCAATTACCGTCATGGACAAAACATACTCAGTTGGGGAGAAATGGTTTGATTTATTAATACACAATCAGAACAGAGCAGGGAAAATGAGAAATAAAACCAAATCTTAAAACACCTCTCCCCATCCCTCCATCTTCCAGCCATTCTCCCTCCTTCCCCTCCAGTGGTGTAGGGGGATGGGGAATGAGGGTTTTGGTCAATTCATTACAGATGGACTTTGCCACTGCTTCTTCTCAGGGGGAGGCCTCCTCACACTTCCCACTGCTAAACTGTGGGGTCCCTCCTGCTGGTGACAGTCCTCAAAAAACTTATCCAACTTATCCAACAGGTCCTTCCCACAGGTTACAGTTCTTTACAAACTTCTCCAGCACAGGGCCTGCCATGGGGACAGCTCCTCACACCCTGCCCCAATGTGGGTCATCCCCCAGGAGAACTGTCCTTCAGGTACCGACTGCTCCAGCCTGAGCCCCTCACAGGATCACAAGTGCTGACAACAAACCTGCTCTGCTATATGCTTCTCTCTGACTCTGGAGTCCAAGGTCCTGCCAGGAACTTGCTCCAACATGGGCTTCCCACAGAGTCACAGCCTCCTTCCAGCATCCACCCACTCTGGCATGGGGTCCTCCATGGGCTGTGAGTGGGTCTCTGCTTCCTGCTGGACTGCAGGAGTACAGCTGCCTCACCACAGTATTCACCACTGTTCACAGGGGAATCTTTCTTCCAGTGCCTGGGCACCTCCTCCCCCTCCTTCTCCACTGACCTTGGTGTCTGGTGAGATGTTGCTCACATTCTCACTCTTTGCTGCTGCCGTTGCAGTTTAACATCTGCACAACATTTTTTTTCCCCTTCTCAAATACTGATCACTAACTGAGTCACTAATTAGCCAAGCCTTGGTCAGTGGTGGATCCATCTTAGAATTGATTTGCATTATCCCTGTCAGTTACAGGGGAAGCTTCTAGCAGTTCTTTGTTTGAAGAAGCCACTCCTGCAGCCCCCCCACTACCAAAACCTGTCCACACAAAACCATTACACATGCCCATGTAAAGCAAGCAATAGTTCCCATGGCTTTAATAGGAACATAAATTCATTTCGCCTAGAGGAGTTTTCATAATCACAGTGTGAAGCAGGAGACACAAGACTGTGCAAGCCTCTTGTGACTTCAGTTCCTGTGACTTTTATTCACCTTTCTTTACTTATTTCTGTACTTCTAGAAAGGAGAATTTGGCATGTGACTTTATACAATCTATATTAAGGGTTCCCTTAAGCATTTATCTCTCAGTATGATACAGGTTTGTGCAGTCACGTATGATATTATATACCAGTGTTTTCTTCTGTTTTTTTGTCTTAAAAAATAGCAAGTGTTAGGCATATGTTCTTTTGGTAACTTCAGCACAGAGTCTCTATTTAATGAGCAATATCAACAAATAAATTCAATATTTTAGGCCCCCAAGAGACTCTTTTCTAAATTTCCTCTGCCAGCAGTTACTCATCTCTTGTCTTCTATGTGTAAGATCCTTGGGGATCCTTGGTTTTGTTCTGTTTTTTATAATTTAAATGCATCAAGTATAGTGATAAAGACTTCAAATCACTATGAGCCTACACAAAGGTAGCAGTAGCCATATTGCATGACCTATAATGGGAATGTGTTCTCAGAATATAAACAGTGTCTTGAAGAGGAAGGTAGTCCCATAGAATCATAGAATGGGTAGGGTTTAGAAGGGACCTTTAGAGATCCTCTAGTCCAACACCCTTGCAGAAGCAGGTCCACCTAGAGCAGGTTGCACAGGAATGTGTCCAGGTGGTCTTGAAGACCTCAAAGGAAGGAGATTCCACAACCTACCTGGGCATCTTGTTCCAGTGCTCCATCACCCAAGCCGTATCTCCTTTCCCCACACTGACAAATATGTCTTTTGTACACCTGAAATATGTTACTGACCATTAATCATAAAGTGTTCCTTACAAGGATTCATTGTTGCAAGTTAGACTTCAGAGTTTGACCAAACCATTTACAGTGTCGCAGGAAAGAAGTGAAGGTATAAACTTTTCTCCTTTTTCTCCTGTGGTTTGGTTTTGTTTTGTTTTGTTTGGCAAATAGCATGAAGTGCAAGCTGAATTTACACATTGTTTATGCATTAGAAAAAATATTACACGGAGAAAAAGTTGAAGAGGAATGAAATTTAAAGTCTGATATGGATCTAGCTCTGTGTTTATTTCATAAATATCTCTTTTTTTGCGTGAAAGGCAAAACTATGGTGGTGGTTCATATTTTCCACATTAGGAAGAAACAATTCCCCTTGGTTTTTTTACCAATGTGGTTCAGGAGCTCTGAAAACTTTGCTTTTGCAAATACAAGGTAGGAGGCGATTCTGTACTCTGTTTATCAGAAGTGCTGATATATTACAGTGTATACTTTGAAAACCGAATCCTTTTTAAATACTTCAGTGTAATTACTCAGGAGCTTTTATGCTAGCAGAGGACATGCATCTCTCTTGAGTATATAAACCACAGATTTATTTTTCAGACAACAGATACATAAGTATGCATAAATTGTATTCTTGAAGTTGAGACTGTCTTTTCAGGGACTGTGACTGGTTAGGAAAGATGCTCTTTGGTTTCCCTGTCCCACATAACTTTGATTAAATACTTTTCACATTTCCTTTTAGAGTTCTTAAAATCTGTGAGGATGTCCATTTTGATTTTGATGTATGTAGTAGTTGGGAAACTGACCTGTGTGTATCCAAAGGTTATATATTATTTCCATCACACTTACTGTATTCATATTGGCTTCAGAAGTAAAGTTGCTTTAAAGGTACATGCATTCTGTAATTCAAATCAAGAACAGCAGAAGGTCTAAAATAGATATTTTGTCAGTTTAATTTTAGTCAGAATTTTAGTTCACATGAATCATGATTCATTAGGAAAAAAAGCTGTTTATTTTGGAAGATAGAGATGGTAATTAACTAATGCAAAGGGGTTAGTAAATCATAAATGCACTTACAGTGTTTACAAAGCCTATCTTTTATCTGCTGTGTAACTGTAGAATGCACTTATTTCTATCAGTCTACTTGGCTTACTTCTGATGTTGTCCCCATGAATAGTTTTTATTTCTCGTGATTGTAACTTAAGACTACCATCAGACAATGTCTCAGCTCTTATTTCTCTCCAGCCATGCTGAACTGTTTTTGTTGCTGATGAGACTGTATTTCCCACAGCAGTATCCCACAGGGGTTCAGGGGACCTTGTGAGTTTGCCAACCAAGGCAGCAAGATGACAGGTGTAAAATGTCTGCATGGAAACTATGAAATTAAGTACTTAACTTTAATCTTACATTTTGGTCACCATTGCACAAATATTTGTAACTTGTGTCAGTGCTTTATAATGGTGACTTTCATGTGGGTTTTGGTTGTTTGTGCTGTAGAATCAAGTTTGACATTTTCAACTTCTTTCCACTAAATAATTTTGCAAGCATTGTTATTTCTATTCCTTTATGTCTATTCAGAGAAATAAATATTTTATAAAGAGGATAATTTTCCATAGTAAAATATGCAGCTGGGAAGTTACTATTATACTTTTCTTACATGTGATGAGTACCCAATAGATCTAAAAGTTTAGCCTTTTTGTGGCTATGCTAAGTAATTAATGGATAAAAAGTAGGTCTGTGGTATTACCTCTTTCAGGTATGCATTTGTGCTTTATAAACACCTATATTGTGAAGGAGTCCACAGTTACAACAGGTAAGAGATGCAGCCTTCTGAATAGGCCTCTTAAGTTTTAATGACTCGAGGTCATCAAGGTGCAAACACGGGAGTGCTTGTGAAAAACCACTTTGGATCAATGTCCTGAAATACAAAAATTCATTTCCTTTAAAAAAAATCTTTTAATTTTATTTCTTTTACTATATGAGAAACAATAAGTAGAGTCTAGAAATTCTTTGTTAAGGAGGACATTAATGTAACTTAGCAATTTAAGGTAAATGGTAAGACACAGAAGTGTTAGGTAGAATGTGTAGCTAAGATGCTCTGCACGGACTGCAAGTATAAGACAGTTGAAATCATGAGTGTCTTTGTTCTAAAATCTGTAGGCTACAAAGCCTGGTAAATATTGGAGAATTTATTGTTATAAAAACATGTGGTTTCATTTTGGAGTGATCCACTCATGACATATTTCAAGGTGGATGATGATTTAACTTCCCAGTGGAACTTACCAGCCATGCCTGTTGCCAGAGACATCAAGCTGTCCTAATAGGATTTATATCAGGAACTGAGAGACAA
The DNA here is from genome assembly GCF_028858725.1 of Colius striatus. NCBI lineage: Eukaryota > Metazoa > Chordata > Aves > Coliiformes > Coliidae > Colius > Colius striatus. Next base: position 6,662,844 of record NC_084765.1, on the reverse strand, counting down.
GAACATAAATTACAGGTATTTATTGACCTTTCTCCTAGCACTAAAGCTATTCAACTGAATTGATCTCATTTAAGGGAGTGACCAAGCAGTGACCAGATACTCTTTTAAGAGACTAAAGACTACACTGAAACTTGCAAATCTTTTCTGAGCATGCTTCTAAAAACTTATTTTCCTACATGCTGGAATTGTTTCAGTTTCTGTGAAAAGGAGCATGATTCACTGAGACCTATCCTTTACTATTCCAGAAAGGGTGATTTTCTCAACCTAGGTAGGTTCTCATGACAAGAAAATGCCCATAGCACATGAACGAAAGGTAGTGTTTCTAGTGATCAGAACTACTTTTGTTATAATCAGATGGTAACTTGTCCTTTTGAATTTTGAATACAATGAGAACTTTAGCATGAACATCATTGAAAGAAGGAAAAAAACTTAAGTATGTTCCAAAAAAAACCCCTCACACTCCCCAGGGATGTAGTTGGGTGACATTAAATGGCAGATGGAGGGGCTGGTATCTGCAGGTCTACTGGAAGCTGAGTGAAAAAGATTTGCAAACACAGAAGATTCAATTCAAGTACAGGAAAAAAAAAGTTTACCTCATTATAAAGCTGCTGCTGAGAACTATTTTTCTTCTAATTTACTGAAGGTTACTCTCTATAAGTATGAAAATCATTCTACCCAGCAAAATTTGTTTAGCACATGCTGAACAAAAATGACTTTGAATAACGACACAATAAATCTATATGCTAGTTATCCAGATGTATGTGTTGTGGTATGTATATGTTCTAAAATTAGAAATTGCTTGCACCTGAATCTTGTTTGTAAAGTATTCACGAAACAGACTTTCTCAGTTTTTACCAGCCTGAGGCTGAGAGGTTTTGTTGATTAATGGAAAGAAATAGTCGTGACATTTTTGTCTGTGCTAAATAGGATTGAGAACCCTTAAGAATAAAAATGCTTTGGGAATATATCTAGTATTTTCTATTTAAAACCAACAATAGTAACGATACTTGCTAAGAAAATACAACAAAACTGGAAATACCTTGAAGCTGACAGAGGAGGGATATGAACCTTATCCCAGTGCCTTCTGATAACAGCTGTGTTGTAAGAATGACATCAATAATAATAACAACAATAATAATGCAAATTAAACTTCAATGTTTAGCTCATTTTATATTTTTATACTTCCAAATGCTAGCCTAGTATTCTTCCCAAACTCACGGCATTTTTCTGTTGATTAAACTGTAACTTATCATTCATCAGAGTCACTCTGAAATTGATTTTTTAGTTGCTTTATTTCTTTTTCTTGCTTACACCTTTCTTGACACAAAAATGAGAAGTAAAAAGCACATATGTTGATATTCAACTGAAATTGAGAAGGTTTCTCTCAGAAATGTTTTATGTCCAAAGAATTCTTATGTCTTAATAATAATAATATCTTATTACTATAATTGGAGGATGCATTCTAAGGAAAAACAGAGAAATATTTGTTGAAGAATAAACCTTTAAGAAATTCTTTTTAGAGGAAGGGATGTTCAGGAAAGCAGCGTTCCTTCAAGTGGTCTTATCCATTTGTCTATTTCATGTTTTTTCCTCTGGGGGTCTAGACAGTACAATGAAGACACTAAATACCAACAATTTCCTGTTTCTGTGACTCCATATTTGTGTCAAGAGAATCATTTTCGTTAAGGATATGTTGGTGAGAGCAAGAAGGGACTAAAAGTGCCAAAGAAAAGAATATGTCTTACCACTGTGAAATTTTAGTGATCTGATAAAGTTGTCAAGCATAAGCCTCTTTTCAAATTGCAACATATGTAGGAAAAAGTTTCCTACATGAACAATGGTTCTGCAGCAGCAAAGAGCACAAGAAACTAAAGAACTGAAGCCTTTAATACTAGTACCTACCTATAGCACTTTTTAAATGATTCCTATTTTAGGGGATTTTGTTCCTTCCTTGCTCCCAGCTTTGAGACTGAGCTTTTTATTCTTGTATCTCTAACAGTTAGTTAAAATCCCTGAGGGAGAATGCCTTTAGAATATAATGCAACCAGAAGCAATTGCAGTGCTGCAGGCAGCTTCTCCAAAAGTGAGACAGCATTTGTTAGTCAACTGGAATACAACATGTGAAGCCTTTAGGGCAGTGTCACTTAGTTGTGAGATGTAGATTTCAGTGACATTGGCATACCTGCTAAGTCCAGAACAGGGCATCTCTGGTAGAAAAATCCAGGAATGTACATAAACTAACTGTTTCTTTCCTTTGTTTTATTACCTGAAAACATGGTCTACATTCAGGTGACAAAATATTGTCAGATTCCTAAAGAAGAAATAATTTTTAACCTGGTACTGTGTGATCTGAAAATAGTGGCCACAAAAGACATCTGTGAAATGCTCTCCAGCTAAACAATAGTTTTAAACCAGGCAACTATTTCTTGCTGCCTATGAGAACTAGACACCATACTTGCATAGAGAAAAGCATTAAAAAAATATCTTTCCTTGAAGCAGCACAATGTCATTAACGTGCCCCAGGAGGCTGTCATTTAGGAGACAGCAGACAGATTGTGATTGAAGCTTCCTGAAAGTTTCTGAACTGATATCCCTCTGTGCCTCCTTCCCATGCTCTTCCTTGTTTACAAAAGACTGAGATGCTGCCACTTGTCAAAAATTTTGGAGAGTCACTATAGGATGTACTATGGACATGCTGTTTAAACTGAAATACCAGTTTTAAATGAAGATCAGAGGACTGTATTTACATGTGTCAGTGTGCAACAATGGTGCTGTATCAATATTGTGTTCTCTCTTTCTGTTTGAATGTGTTCAATGTCAACCAATGAGTATATCTACAAGAAAAAACCCAATGTTTTAGTTTAAAAATGTTATCAGACTGTACTGTTTACAACTGCGAATAGTGGTTGCTTTGATGCGTAATTGTATGGTACAAACACCTTTTAATCTGAGTTTTACGTTCAATTAACAATAAGATTTAATTCTGAGTAGTGTTTTCTATTGAGCTGTTCACAGCTCAATTTGTATCTTTTCTTTCTTAAAAAGTTAAATAGAGGTGCAACATTAAAAGATTGGTAATAATTACAAGTACTGACTCAACATTTCCCAGGGTTTAAACTAAATCTGGAAGGGGAAAAAGGCTGATGAGGAAGTGTGCTGTTGTGATGGGCCACATTGCTTCTCAGGTACATGATTCAGGATCAGTACCAGTGGTACAATTCTTTCTATATTCTAGTTTATATCATGTTGTCATCCAGCAGTGATGGAGAAACTCTATCATGACTAGATTGATGAATCCCTTTTGCAATCATCTTAACTCTAACTCATCATCTTTTCACGTGCCATGTTCTAAAATTGCTGTTTCTTAGGTACTGTTGCAGAATCGTTGCTACATCTAAGTCACTACTGTATTCAAATCAAGCATGCTTTGGGTTTTGTATGTGAATTCCTTCCAAAGCGATAGTTAAAACCAGGAAGGCCCTCTTTCTTATCAGCATTAAGCTTAACCACATGGCCAGCTCTCATATACTTGTTATTCTGCCAATTGATGTGGACAAGAACAAATTCGTACACAAGCACATTGACTGCAATGTGATTTCCTCAAGAAATTGCTTACTAACAACATAAAAATGAGCACAGTGTGGAAGTGTGCTATTAAAACTGCCAACTGGAAGTATACTCCTGACTTTCAAGCATTACATGCATTCTACCCTAAAGGCATGCTTCTTATAATTCAAAAGACCAGCATTAAATGCTGTCAACAAGACTTCTTGTAACCAGTAATTATTTCTGACTTTACTTTAGGCAGCTTTGTATGGGCTTTTTAACTCTGCTAGTTCTATCACTATGTATTTTAGGATATTTTAGCTTTTGTATATTTGCTTTTCAATTACTGTTTTAGATGCAAAGCTGTCACCATAGCATGCCTGTGAAGTGAGAAGTATTGAACATGAAGTTTAGCTGGTTTTTTGTTGTTGTTTGTTGAATGTTTTTTAAGCATATGTTACTTCTCTTTGTTTATAACATAAGAAATTGCAGTTCTGGTCACTCAATTTCAATTCAGAATTCTGAACCACTTTTCTAGATCCTTGAGAGTGATTTGAAGATGTAGAAAACATCACCAGCAAAGAATGATTTAATAAAGGGATTATTTTGGAAAGCTATGAACAGAAACTGTAATGGTTTTCTAATATTTACATTATTGAGAGTTTTAGATATGATATTTTTCTATGTCTTTTTCCTTTGATAGGATGAGAAATAATGGACTTCAGCAGGGAACAAGTCAGAAAATGCTATCTGATAATGTAGGTAGTGAAAAGCATTGGAAAGGTGATTGGTCTGCATCTTCAGAGTTTTAGGAACTGACAAACCTCTAGCTGCTAATGCTATTGGAAGGAATAACTGATTATGCAACAAGACAGGAGAATGAATTAGATGATCCCTTTGACTGTCAGAAAACTAATCATATTCCCATTCAGATTCAGTATTCTGAATTGTCTTTTGTGAAGCTGTGGAAATAAACTTTCTCCTCTCCCGAGACATATGCATCTAAAATGCTAGTAATAGCTGTTACTGGCTATATCAAGGCCCTTTGGGAAAAGACTAAATGTTTCTAATTTTAGAAATGTATAATGTGATCTAGTTAAAGTTTCTCTTGTTTCTTAAGTATTCCTCAAAGATATTCCTCAAATATATTCTGCTTTTAAAGGAGGTTATGAAAGCCCTTTCCAGCAGAGCATTCTAGGCTTGTTTCTGAGTGGTTGGAGTGGTAATTTTTCAAACAATGATTAGAGTTCAGTAAACAAGTAATCACTGATGTGAGCTGTGGGAGTTTCTGCATAAAACATCTTAGAGAATCATTCCACTTCATCAGATCCTCAACAGTGTGGCTGTAGATGGCACACGGCTCAATGATGATGGAATGACCTCACAGTGGTCAGTTCTGTGAGAAGGGGATGATTTTGCCATGAGTGGAAGGAAGAAAGATGGGAACAAAGCTGTGGAATAATGATAAATTGTGGATATGTGTGGTTATGTTATGGTTATAACTGAGATACAGGGACACTAGATATTGCTGTAATATCTTTAGTAAAGAAGGTCTTCCACAGAACAGTTTCTTTAAAAACAGGAACAAGAAAATCCTACTTAAAACTGTAACATATAAGACAACAGAAACAATGGTGCAGAGATAAATTTTAGTTAGCTAATAAAACTTTTCCATTCCTGACATCAATGTATTTTGGAGCATGATTCTGTTTGTCTAAGGTGGGATTAGGATTTGTCCTTTTGATTCAAGATTCAAGCTGCAGAACCATGAATAGATAAGTTGGAAAAACTGTAAGATTTCAAGTCTTTCTTAATATTTACTCCAATTATCCACTCTCACTGTAACATGGAAATGGGATTCTTTGCTGTATTGTCCTGCACTGTTTGAACCCACTCATTCTTTGTCTTATTCAACTGGAGCCTTACAGCAATCATACTCTTGAACCTTTGATACTAATATCCATTCAATTTTAGCAGATACTGCAATGGTATAATGCATCTGACCTAGCTTACTACTTGAGATTAATACCAACTGTTAACATATGATGAGGCACATTTTGTATTTCTTGGGCTTCTTTGTCTCCTCATGCCTAAAATAGTTGTTTTTTTTTTTTTTTTAATGAAACCTATGGGCAAATTTAACTGCCATGAGTATAACATTAAAAAAATCACACACTGCTGTCAAGTCAAACCATGACACAATGTAAATCATGATGTAAAATGGGTCCATGTATGGTAATTTGTATCAGCTGAGCTTCTAGGGATTTTATGAAGTCATCTGTAGCTGTTTGGTGGAGGAGAGACTGCTGACTAAAATTAATGAATTTCTGCTTATTATCCAGAAACAATGTGCTGACAGAGACAGTAAAGAGACTTTAAGGTAATACTATGGAGTGTACAAGAGTTGCAATTTTGTTCTGCAAGTCTTAGTTTTGTATTTCACATATTCTTTAATAAACAACCTATATATCAGCTTTCTGTTAGTTCTCTTAGCTGGCTTGGTGTCACTTGAGCACTTCTGTAGTCCTTGGACTAGTGCTAGTTTAAACTTCTGGCTCGTAACTGTCTTATATCAGGGAAATGTTGAATGCCATCATAGCTTTAAGTTAAAGCATGGATTAAGTTGCTCTGTGTAATTCTTAATTTTTTCTTGATATAATTTAGGTAATTGATGTTAAAAACCACTAGCACTACTACCAAAACCGTGCACTTTCCACTTTCCTACAAAAGAAAAGAATATCCAGCAGATGTAGCTACATATAGTTTTGGAAATAATATAAATAAATACAGGATAGGTGGTAGGACTGAAGCAACTTATCTGACAGCCTAGTGAGTTTTCTAACAGATATGTGTGGATTTTGGGATATCATTGATTTGGTACAAGAGTTAAATAATTTTAAAAGAAATAGGAAGGGTTTGAACCAGTGACTGGCTAGAGCACAGAGAATTACTATGGTGGCTTTCTGAGTTGAATACCTATGTATTTAAGACCTCAAAGTACAATATATTCTGATTTTAGCCAAATAATTTTCTCATTCTCAATACTGGAACAGAATTCAGCAATAAATGGGTAATTTGTATGTTCAACACTTAACCTAGCGTCTCTCAACTAGGCGCTAGTGATAGGACATGTATCTGCTCTGATCTGTCTGTCTTAAGCACTGATTGCCCCTTTATCCTGAGATTTTTGTCTCCTTCCCAGGATTTCCCACTAACTTACTTGGACTTCTATAAATTATTTGCACTGGAAAAGTGGAGTCAAGATGTTTAGATTAGGTACACATCCTAATTCTATCAAGAAATTCTTTTTGGTTCATGCAAAACTTTAAGCACTGCTAACTTTTTTTTTTTTTCCCCCCATCCTACATTTTTCTACACCTTGTACTGTGACCACATCAGGTTGAAGGGCATGAAAGTAAAACCTGTTATGGTCAAGAGGTATAAAAATTTCCTTATCTCCCTAGGGTTTGAGGTGTCTTTTGGCAGAAGGAGCGGTGCACTTCTGTATGGATCAGGTACTAAGAAAATATAATGACCCTGTGCAACCAAAAGTGCCTAAGAGAAACATTTTAAAGTCATAAAATATAAAATATAAGATTCATTCTTGTTTGTTAAATGCAGCCTATTAAAATCTGTCTTCTGTCCAGAAGTTCCCCTGAAACTTCCCTGCCTGGGGTGACTTGACTTATTCTCTGTCTCATTGCAGTGTCTTTGTAATTTGATGAATGAACCCCAAGACACAGTGTGGTCACAGAGTGTTGCACAGCAGCACCACAACCATTTTATACATTTAGGGAAATAAATGTTGAAGCTGACTGAGTAAGCAAATATGTATTCTTAGACACAATTAAAAGTGGACATATTGGACTATTCCCTGGAGATCCTCAAAAGAATAAAGTCATGCTGCTTAATTTGTAGAGAATTAATACACACAACTATTATATTCTCTAACTCGGGCAAAACACCATATATTTAGAGTGACAATAGATCTTATGTTTCCTGCTAGGCTTCAGTAGATACTGAAGAGGTTGCAGTTTCGCTTTTACAATGTTGTTTTCACTGAAGGCTAGGGGTTGGCATGTTGTATGAAAGCTGCAAACTACTTTCCAGAGCCTCTGAGTAATATTACATCAGTTGCTCAAATTTTTGTCTGAGATGGGGGAACGAAGATGCTAGAAAATTAAAGAGAAAACATATTTAGAGAGTAACAGTGTAACATGTAAGATCATGTGGGTGTTAAGGTTAGGGAAAAATAAGAATGGAATTTGTTTCTGAGCACTTTTGGATTTAAAGTGATTAGCAGATTGCTAATTTCTGCACATGGTTTGTTTTGATTTATAGAGGTTGCTTAAATATATTCAGTATTCAGTCCAGTGACATGATTGTTGGCCACCTTGCTCAAGTGCTGAAAGTTATTGTGAGAGAGGAGAAGATCTGGAAGCTTCTGAAATCACATGGGAAAAATTCCTGTTAATTCAGGGAATGAAAGAAAAGAGAAGCATTAAAAATGCATCAGAATAGGAAAAAAGAGGAAGATGCAGAGTATAGAAAAAGGAACAGAAAAAAGTAAAATTAAGAGTGATGGGAAAATAACAAAACCAATAGGATTAGGAGAAAGAAATCACTGTACATGTAAAGAGGTGAATACATTCATGACTAGGTGGACAAAAAGAGTGGGGAATGGTGCTGATTTTCGCCAGGAGAACCTGTGACTTTTTCTAATTTGAGGTTAAAGATGAAGTATATGTAAAGATAATGCTTTTCTTTTAAACCAAGAAATCACTACTGTTTTACCTATTGAGTCTAGTATCATAGAATCACAGAGTCTGTTGAATTACTGACTTAGTCATCTCTTTAGGTTTGTGGGACAGGATCACATTGCAAGATAAAGCTGATATTGATACTTATATGAAAAACAGAGCTGTCCTGTTGCAATCACTTATACTTACTACATTTAGACTTATGGTCGGACTGCAATCAGGCTAAAATTATTCCTTGTGCAGAACTGTTCAGTTTATGAGGAACCTAAGCTACCCTCAAAAGCTGCAATTAGCCTTTTTTGGAAGCAGAATAAGAGAATGGATGGATTACTGCCTTGTTCTGATATGGCAGTTCTTCTGGTTTTGTATTCAACGGGATTTCATTTGTTCCAAGGAAGTATTAAAATGTCATTCTCCCTGCCTGGAGTTTGCTTTTTCTTTTAGAGCTTGTGTGATAATCTTTTGTGGTTGGAAAATAGCAAGTAACTTATGAAGAGTTTTCCATGAGGAAAGACAAGTGCTATGTTTATCTCTTCTTTGCCAGTGCGTTAGAGAACAACTTTTTGTCCTTTCCAAAAACCTTTCAGTAAGTGGAGTGTCAATGATTTCAACATTGGCAATGTCTTATTAATGTAATCCAATGTATCTTAGGCACCCCAGATAGAGCATTTGTCACTTGCACACAGTGAGTTTGCCACACCATAATTTGTGAGTTGAAGAATTATCAGGTGATTTTTCCAGGGCTGTGACCTAACTGTCCTTTTCTATCCTTTCTCTCCAAAACGTTCCCCTTGCCAAAGCACCCGCCTAGTTTCGTCTGTACAGTCTTCAAATGACAGCTTATAAAACGAACATTCCTCTGTAAAGATCTATTAGGATTTTAGTTTGGATCAAGGGTGTACTTTTGAATTAAATCTCATGATTTTTCCTACCTGCAGTGTTTTAGTTCACATTGTGGAGCAGTTTCAGCGCACATGATCTGTATTCCTCTCAAATGAAGTTAAATGAGAGGAAGCACTCAGTAACACAGTTAATGCATTCCAGCTGCAGGTCACAACTCTTATAGGTTACCACACCAAGATATATTGAAGTAAAACCTCTTAAAATATGTATAATGTGGTCACCAGGTGCTCAGCACTAACTGCTTCTCTCCACACATTATTTTTATTGGTTCTCATTACTTGCTGATATAGATGCAAGCTATTCAGTAGGAACAATTTTGAACCTAGGAAAGAGGCAAAAATATGAGCGATGTGAAGCTGAGGATCTGCTTCTCAATTGAATGAGAAACAGAAAATAGTTTGAAAAATATATCTACACTTCTGAGACAGATTGCTGCTGTACAAGTTAAGTTCTTGTGGATACTTAATCTGCTTTTACATCTGCTGTTGTGTGTGTTGAGTTTGGAGTTCTCTGCTGAGAAAGCATTTCTTACAGATGAAGGCAGGATCCAATTCTGAACCCAAAGGATCCATGACAACATAAATACCTAATCTTAATTTTTTCTACTTTCATTTTGATCCATTTATTCTGTTTTAACATACTGTATGGCCTAGGTCCAAAATCTTCTGAAATCAATAAAAATTACCACTTGGCTCTAGCGTAACAAGACTTTCAATCAATTGAAACAAGAGAGAGACATCGTAGAAGTGGATAATACTGTGTTCAGTGGGGATCTCTGATTGTGACTTATTGAAATTCTCTTCTGACAGACTTGTCAGCAACTGTTAATCATTCCACCCTTTTTGTCAGTTTCAGTTTAATTACTTTTCACCAGTTTCTGGTTTTCAATTTCTTATTCATTTTCTCTTATGAGACAGGCATATTGCGAAGTGACAGCTGTACATGTTGGTTGTCATATGTGTTGGTTTCTATGTTGAAGGTTTTTTTGCTTGTTTGGTTGTGCATGTCTAACATTTAAGTACTAAATCTATATTGATGTATAAGGATAATTTTTAGATTTAGGTGCAAGGAATTACAATTTCTGCAATAGCTTCATCACTGGTGACAAGAATTAGGTTTCAGAATTAGTCTGCCCTTTGAAAATTCACTTAAAATGAAACCCTGGTGAGTGTTTTTTATATATTGGTTCAAGGAATTAAGTGCCTTCTATTAAAGTTCTGGGTTCTGAGTTTATAAGTGCTGGACATCAACAAATAGATTTTTGTAAAAGAGACTTTCAAGCTCTCAGCTTCTCTGAAACAAAATCTTATATTTATCAAGTATAAATAGCACAATGCCCTTGAAAAAGCAATATATAGGCAATGAAAAACATGGTAAGAGTTTTCTGTCTAGAATGGATTTTTTTGGAGTGGTGTAGTGTGCAACCGTGTAGATGATATTAAAATAAGACAACACTGGAATCAGCTGTCAGCTACACAGGATAAAATGAAGTAAAGGGCTCAAAATAGAATGTTCAACTCCTCCAAAATTTGTATGGGAAATCTAAGCTAATGTATATAGCCATTCTAGAAAATCTCTGATGATCATGACAAAGATCTTCACTGCATTGTGCAAAACAATTATGTGTACTATGCCATACTTTGCAGTCTAATTTGTTCATGTTTATTTCTTATTTTATAAATTGTCAGTCATCTAAACTACAAAATAAGACAAGAAAATCTGTTTAGATCAGCAGCATTGTCTTGCATCTATTTAAGGTCCACCTGGAGAATGGCACAGGATAACTTTTTATGAGTAGGGATCAGAAAAGTGCCAGAGTTGATGCTCTCAAGATTTTAGATAACAATGTTTTTATCGTCATTGGAAGACAACCTGCACACTAAATAATTACAAAAACCAGTTTAGTTTAGATTGTAAGTTTAACTACTTCCAGGTGGTGATTCTTTCCATTTGAAATCCTCTGGAGATTTGTCTAGCCATTCAGGGAATGGAAACATCTGATATATTCATGTTGATTATGTACATTATAAGTCTAAAATAGGTCTTGTGAGGACATGAATAAAATGAGCACAAAATACTTCTGAGGTCTACAGGCTTAAGTGTTACAAACACTTGAATGTAGGAAGGAAGAGTGAAAGATAAGTTGGAAACACTTCAAAAAATAGGAGAATGAATTCACTTCTTGTTTTAGGCTTACCTTCTCATGAATGAGACCAAAAGCTAGATAATCCAGAAGGGTAAGACCTAAAATACTTTCTGTTAAATCAGTTGCAGCATAATTCATTCAGACATACTCCATTGTGACATTGTACCACAGACTCCACAGCCCTGTTCTGGTGTTTCATGTTGTGTCATGATGATAAGATAATGTGCCCTCCATCGAACTGCATTCACATAGATTTAGTTCAACTTTGAAAGCAGCCTTCACAGATTTGAGGTGATGATATTGCAAAAGGTTACTAGTCATAATAGTACTCCTTTCCCCCAAATAATCTGACACTCAACAGAAGTTTATAAGATCACAAATGTCAAAGGTTGAATCCAGTACGTTTTCTACATCTATAGCAACTGCCAGTCAACCAGCTCCCATTTGTGCCTTTATTTACAGCAGGAAAAACGTGGCATAACTTGCATGCAAAGGGCCTATTTCACCTTGGTAAATTCAAGGGCATAGGGACTTAGACTGGCTTGATTAATGAAGAGCCACAGTAGTAGAAGATTCTCCCCATAAGATCGCAGCTGTAATGTGTAACCTTCTTCTAGAAATTCTCTGGGCAAACAATGATAAAAGATCATGCTGCATCAAATTCTTCTTCTAGATCTGGATAGCTAAAATCTGCCACAGGATACTTCTATAATGAGAGACTTCAGCAGCATTTTATCACCGTGTCCTTTTCTCACCAACTTTGTCTTTCCATTTGAGAACTTTTGCTAAGTGTCTGGTACAGGCAGAGCTTCAGTTACTCACCAGTGGGGAAGCTGCAGTCATCCCAGCACATGCAAAAAGCAGTCAGCTTTCCTAGTTACAGTGAAATTAGTTTGGTGGTTTTTTTCTCACTAAAATGACTCACTAAAAGTGGAGGCTGGCTGTAACAAAAATACATATGGTACCCTTGGCTCATTCAGGCAAAAGTGTGAATTAACTTTACTAAAAATGTTGCTTGGAACTATGCTGTGCTTCCAAGCAACAGTCCTGTGAACTCCATGATGTTGATTTTTGTAGTGCGGAGCAGACATGAACAACTTCTGGGCAGACTAGACAACAGAACAACCTTTTCTTTAAGTTAGTTCCAGAAAGCTGACATTGGTTTCATTGCTCAACATACTGCTAGCCTCTCACCTCTAAGCACATCTTGAAATTCTTTGTCTATTTGATAACTATTTGGTAGCATTCATAAAAACTAAGAACGCTTGTGTTTCCCAGAGTGTAGCTTCAGTCACTCAGTAGGTTCTATGCAACTGCCTAAAGCTTTATTTCTGTATCTGCAGCACTTAACGTTTTCCTAAAATGAGCAATCTTTTTCATACCATCATGAGTTTTAAGGAAATGTTTAACAATTATGTAATGCTAAAGTCTCTCTTTATGAAAATTTTTTGTTGCCTTCTGACTATCCTGTGTAACTAACTCTTTACAGAAAGAGTAGAAAATGGTATTGATGGTGTTCTGTAGTTGTACAGCTCCTTTCATGTGGTAATCTTGAGGACATTTTGCAAATGTAGACGTGGTGCACCCTTCAGTTGTAAGAAGATATTAGTTTACAGCAGAGAAGAATGCAAAATTGTGCTCCTTTAGTCCAATGTTGTAACAGTATTGTGCTCCTTATTTAGGACATCAGATTATTCAGGAAACCCCATATTTATCACTCTAAATTCAGATAAATCATCTGTTGTTTATTCATATAATCTCTTGAGATTTCATGGGGGAATAAAGTCACTAAAACTTGTAGAAATAGTTCAATTAGCCTCAGAATAGTTGACAATGTATACTTTTAGGACACAAAATGAGGGATGCCCAATTTTTCACAAGTCATTCAGCACTATCCATTTCTTAGACTTTAATAACAGTAGGTTTTATTTGAGTAGCAAAAGATTATACTGAAGGAAAAGTTGAGACTGTTAATTGGTTTTCTAATAAATGGATTCTGTGTGTCTCTAATGGCATGTAGCTGCAATTATTCCTCCTTGGACTATAAAGATTAAAATCAAAGGACAATCAGTCTCACTCACGAGATGGTATCTTGCTAAAGCATTTCCAGATAAATATCTTGGAGAGGAGGAATTGATTGCATAATTCCATTAAGTGAAAGATTGTTGAGAACTTCCTAAATTTTACTGTACAGAGATGGATATTTCAAAAGTGAAACAGGGAGAGTTGGTTATGGGATTCATTAGTAGTGCTCTGTAAGATAATTTCCTGCAATAAGAATCTGTTGGTCAGCTAAGTCTGTGTCTGTTAAATATTGCTGAAATTAATACTTTTCAACTTCTCACTGCAAAATGCCGGTTCCGAGGAAATATATATCTGAGGTTGTAGCAGATATGTTTCAGGCTGAGTAGATCTTAACCATCTGTTGGAGAGAATTTGATGCTAATTGAAAAGTGGGTATATTCATATGTAGTAAGCAAAAAAAAAAAAAAAAAAAAAAAAGAGAATTGATGTCCTTAAAGTCCATCAGCTGGGTGTCTTGAAGTAAATGAAAGTGCTTGAGCTTGTGCTTCTCATCTAGACAGTTTTCCTGGCAATCATTTTCTTCACTTAAAATCTTGGATACTACTAACTTTTCTGGATGTGTATGTATTTGAGATGTGAATGTTTTAAGGTGACTTTAATACATCATACATCTCAGGCATTGTGAAAGAATCTGTTGATTTTTTTTTTTGTCATCTGTGTAATAGCACACGCAAAATACTCTCTAGGAAGAATGCCAAGGGCAATTTAAGAAATTCTGTCTTGGTACAAGCAGACCTGCTACTCAGCAGTGCAGTTATAGAAACAAGGAGATGAGTGTGCAATTTCACAATGTCTATTAACCAATTAGAAACTAGTCCTTACTTCCAGCTCCAGTGACCCTGAGCTTTTACTAACTTATAAGTAGGCAAGAGAAAATACTCTTTTGTTTTACTGCAGACTTAAACTGGAATCTTACCTATTGCATACACCTCCAACTGGAAGAAGAGATGAAAACAGGAAAGCCATCTGGCATATTGGTTTTTGAACTCTACCCCTTTTCCAGTCCTAAACATGATTGCTGACCAGCTACTATTGTATGGATCAGACAGGCTTGTCAGACAAGGGAAAGCATCTGACCAAAACATTTCAAAATAATCCCCAGAAGTAGTTGGAAAACCAGTCAACTAGTTCAGCATAAATCTGTGACTCATTATTTGAAGTAACAAGCTGCAATCTGTTATGCTGTTTCAGAACCTAGTTCCCTCTTGAAGTAGATTCTTCTCTCTCTGTTGTGTAGGGGATGGGAGGAGAAATAGAGGAAGAAGTGAGATAAATTAAATGTCTTCACCTTTATTAGTTCACTTAGGCTATATGTATATAATAAGGAAAAGTGCAAGTCAACACTTGTCCTGTCAACTATTGCTGAAAACTTGTATTTACTTCTCATCCACAGAAGAGGTGTCATTTTTTATATCAGACACCTCAAAGGCATTCCACAGTTAGTAAGATGAACATCAGCTTTGTAGTCAGTTTGAGGTAGGATGGGACAGATGTCAGGGAATTCAAATGTAGATAAAGTTTCCTGTTAACAAGAATACCAACATTAAAAGTACTGGTATTATTTAAACAAAACAAAAAATCCCAAAAAGAAACAAAACCAAAAAGAAGCAAAACCAAAAAGAAACAAAAAAACCCCTCTGGCTCTTAATGATGAGTGTCATGGCATTAGTTTAACTTACTGTAGAAGTTAACTCATTTGCTTCTTTCATACCAGGGCTGATAGGTGTTTAAGTTAGAAGACAACTTTTGCTTGAATAATTGTGCATATTTTCATTTAAGTTTTGAGAGTCAGAAATTTCATTGATATGCTAAAGCAAGCCAGTGACATGCTCATATATAACATGAAGGTGTACTCTGATGGTAGTTTGCAGATCACCAGAGCCTAATGTAAAATGCCAATTTTTTTTTTTTACCTCTGTGAACTATTCTAATTACAGTAACCTAAGGAATTCTTGGAGGGACTGAAGCATTTTAATTTTCTGGATAGGATATTTCATATAATTTCTTAAATATTAAAAAATGTTAATTCATTGATTGTGGTTTTTTTTTTAATTGTTCCTTTGCAGAAATGGATTAAAATGCTCTTTTAAAATATTGAGAAAGGATCTGCCACACTTTCTAATTACCTCTGAAAGCAATTTTAACGTAATGGTTTCTGTGTGATCTGTCTTAGAGTCCCTGCTAATTCAATGTAATGCACAAAATGTTGTGAATAGAGCCAGTGTAAAAGTCATGGCATAAGCTTTGGAAATGTTCTGATTATGTGTTTAGTTTGATCCATTGACAAAAAAATAAAGTGGATCTTTTGGAATGCATACTAGAAATGATTTTTTGTTTTCAAAGGAATGGGGGCAGAAGAGAGCATGTTTTTAAAGGGCTCTGTAACATAGCTTCACAAAAATTGTCAGATGTCTGCTCCTTGAGTTCTGTCTCTGTCTATAGGTGGAAAGTGCTTTGCATTCAGTGTTTATTAATCTGTTGTGGTAAATCTGACAAACTGTTGTAAGACTACAGGAAGAAAGGCCAACAGAGAATGTGAAGAAGACGAATTACCATTCATAAAATTGGTTGAGAGAGGATAATGTTTTAGGAGCTTGTAAAGATTTTTCTGAAATACACCTTGAATTTTTATTCCTTGCCTGCAGAGCATTATAGGAGTACAAAATACTGTACATTCAACTGAGGGCACAGTGAGACTGACAATATGTAGCTCTGCAAAGTGTACTTTTGAGGAAATACTCCATTATTTCCGAATTAACAATGTAGAGATTTCTTGAAATGGCTCTTTTTTTGTTGTTGTTTGGGTTTTTCCCCAGTTTAGCTCATATTATATATTAGTTATCAAGCTCTTCAATGCTTTTAGATTTGTTGCATTTGCTAAGCTGTTATAAGAAAAGCAATTAAAACTTAATTGTTGCAATAAATGAAAACAGCAGAAAAATACTTTCTGTAAAGATGCAACATATTGTTTGCACTGTCACACATACAAAGTGTGAAAGACTTTACCGTTAAGCCTGGAGATGCTAGGAGAAATACCTTTAATAGAAAGGAATATTTTCTACAACTTGTATTATCATCTCATAGTTAGCTTAAAAATACTAAAATCTTTGTGGACTACTTACCTATTTAATGAAAAAAGGATAATTCTTTCAACATGATATTCTAACTTGAACAAAAGGAGAGACATGCAAAAACAGAGATAGATGCAGTAGGGTGTTGCCAGTTATTGTGTGGGGTTCAGGACCATCCTTCTGTTGGCCTACAAAATGCTGGATCTAGCATAAAGGAAATGGTGTGCACATCTTTGTGGACGTCACCTTCCAATTGCATACAATTATTCTTGTTCCACTTTGCAAATACTTCTACTTTTTGAACTAATTTCTCAATATTTTCTGACATGAATTCCTGAATAGCTTTCCTGGAGTTCCTCTAGAAGTGAAGATTTTAAGGTGAAAATCACTTAAAATGATTTTTTTATTCCTTTGTCCTGAAGTATCATGTGACCAATTTATATACGCATAGTTGAAATCCTTCACTTCCATTTAGATTTTATTGTTTCCCCCCCCCCACTTTGAGCTTTCCCAACTCTGTTTGATATCTTTCACTTTAGTCTTAGAGTAGGTCATGTGCAGTGTGATCCCCTAATCTTTCTTGCCTTATAGATCCAGCCTAAAAATAGAAGGGTAATATTGATAGAAGGCAATAGCAACTCCTCCAACCACATCTCTTCTTGATAAATTATAGTTAAAAGTTTAAAGACAATTCCTCCCTGAAGCCTCTCCTGGAAAAAGAAATGTTGTATTATCCTACCCGTAGGGCTCTGAAGCATTGCTCAGTTTAGCTCTTGAGACAAACTGATGCTAATTTTGCAAGACTGATGATCATGTTTTCACAACTTTTTTCATTTTTGCAAACCAAAATCAAAATGCTGATAATATATGAAGCAAAATGTGATATTGCAAGATTGTAGCTGGGTTTATTTTAGTTCACAAGGCAAATATGTCTTGTTCTTTTCTTAGAAGTCATAGGAGAATATCACAGTATTCAAGACCAAACAGGATGAAAACCCCAGGCAAATACTGACCTCTCTCCTCTTGAGTAATGAGCAGAAGTAATCTCTGCAGTCTTGCTCAACAGTTAATTATCATGACTGTGTATCATCTAAACTGTTAAAACTATTCTTGCAATGTAGTGCTGATACAGGTCCAGAATTTCTTGGATCATGGGATGGATTTTGAATCTGGAGAATCAGTAGCAGTGAGATGATACTATTTTTTTTCTAAGACCATTTTTCTGTGCTGCTCCAGTTTTTTAGTTTTAAAAATGAAAGCAGAAAATCTCTTAATAAAGACCCAAAATGGAATTAGAAAGATGCATAGTGGAAATTGCCTCCTTGAGTCTGTGAATTCCTGAGTTGTCTTTCCCTTTGCTACATGGTCCTTTTAAGGTCTCTCATGTTGTTCTAACATGTAATCTGATTGTTTTTTTAAAGCAACCAAAGACTATGTACCCATTGTTCCTCTGTGCAGAAGTCCCAGATGTTGTGCAATAAACTATGCTTAACATGATCTTAGGTAGTTTTTTCTGGGGTATACATGTACATATATTTTTTGTTTAGTTTCCTACATTCTTTGTTCTTAAAAATTATTTGATACATTTAAAAATGTCACGTACTATAAAATGCAATGTACAAGATTTTCAGCTAATGGAAATTGGCATTGTTTAATATTAGTCCTCAACTACCTATTCTGCTTTAGTGGTATGTTTTGTATTAGGATTGCCATTATGTGGTCTGTTAACAGATACCTGGTTGTTGGGGTGTCATATATGTATTTATAAACATTTGTCCTGCCAACCTGCTAATAGCACAACAGGGAGACTGTATGATCTTTCTGTAGAAAACTGCCTGAACTTAAGCTGGTGAAAATTTGCTGCAAAACTCATGGACAAGTTATGAACTAAAAATTGTTGCCCGTCTTTATTCTGTGAATGATTATAAATTAGAATGTTAGAGAAAATTATAATTATAGATGTTTATAAATAGAGATCAAGCTGATTATAATTCCTTGTGACACAGCATGCTTAACATAGTTATGGTATTCAGTATATGTTGTAGATGAAGAGTGAAGGTCGTATCTGGCTACACATTTCAGGTTTACAGTTAAGACAATTTACTGTTTATAGCAAGAGGCTAATAGAATATATCTGATACATTATACTGTGCTCCTATTTCAACAACCTAACCTTTTAGGAAATATCCTCTCTGTGTTAAATTCTGTAGAGAGGAAGTCTGTATCACAATTAACCCTTTACATTTTTAGTATTCTACATCTTCTATCTGGTTTGGAAAAACTGATGATGCACATTTTCTTGCTGTTCTTGCTGGGCTGAATTTTTATTTGTACTCAAACAGTTGATTGCAAGTAATGAATGCCAGAAGCTTTTTCTATGATTTCAGGTTTCTGCCAATGAAGGCTGACCTTGTTTATTTCTCTGGAAATAGCTCCAGGGTATAATTGAATGTTTGCAGACAATTGAGTCAGAGTGCTGGAAAAACAGTCCAAGCAAAGTACAGCATACTGGAAGGTAAAAGCTTTCCTAGAGAATTACGCTATTAATTATATTCACCTTTATTCCAACATATCATTGTCAAGCTAAATCTTTCACCAATTGCTTATATTTGTTTGTAGGATGAGTGCTGTATTAAATGGTAAAGGGGAGGCCTATCACTTAAGCACACTGAGCAGTCGTTCTTTTCTCGAAGAAAAGATTTTCCTGAGGTATGTGGAGCTTTTGTTGTCTTTTAACAATCACTGTATTCTCACTGCAACAAGTCAGGTTTACAAGATATACAAGAAAATATCTGAATGACTTTTTTCTTTACATAGAACTGAACTCTAATAATAGTCTAGCAACCCCTTATTTGTCTCAGTGTTCTCTCAAAGTTTCCTTTATTACATCTCACAGTTATCTTTTTTACCTTTTTATGTCCTTCCTGCCTCTTTCCTCATTCCATTTCTTTATATGTCCTCTAGACTTGCTTTCTTTAATTCTCAACAGGTTACCAGGTTCTACCATCCCTGTTGAAGATGATATTAAGATGACATAATGATACTGACTTTACAGTATTAACTCTGCTTGATCTGATATTTTCTTCACCTTGCTTTCATGTCCAGTTTAATGTTTGACAGCGCTAGTTGTTTGGATCAAGAGCTTCTTGCTCTTCTTTGTTGCACAGGGTTGTGTACACTGTAATCATTAGAGGCATTTAATGCAATGATGACAGTATATCGCAAAACTTTCTAGATAGTTTTTTAGATAGTTCTTGGTCTTTTTTTAGTATATTTCACAATTGTCTCCTTGCTTTCACTGTTGAAAAATTGGTTGTTTTTTACTGAAATAAGTATCTTCAACCTTTTGTTAGAATCAATTATATTTTTCCTTTTGTTCTGAGTTTTGTGTGTCATTCTAGAAGTAGGAGTAAATTTGTGTATTGTTGAGGAGATCTCAGGCTCAGATACATCTTATTTGAAGCCACTGCAGGAACTGAGAAATATCTGTATCTCTCTGGAAGATAGAACATATACATGTAACAGAGTGATATGTTACTGAAATGTATGGTTTTTAGAACAGAACTAGAATCCTCAATGTGATACTTGTGGGAGAGTTTCAAATTGGGTAACAAATGGAGAAAAAGATGATATTTAAAGTTCTCAAGCTTCTGATAAAATTAGTGAAAGACAGTTACTGTTCCTGAAAAATCAGCCTATTCTGAATGGGCATTTGTCATTGTACACTTTAAAGAAAAGACTGATGGATATAGGCACTTGACCTCATTGAGTCAGTTACCCAACTTCTATTGGTTCCATTGAAATTCCAGCCCAAGAAACCAATCTTCAACCATCAGAGACAAGAATTTAGCCAAATTTAGCTCATCTCATGTCTGTATTGTCTTAAACAGCGTACAATAGGTAACCATATGACTCATGATGCTTTATATGCCTCACTAGACTAGCAGTGATGCTCTATAACCACAGTTAGGAGAATGCTTGCTGGCTAAAGAAACTCATGAAGTAGCCTCATTTGTTTGGGTTTTTTTGTAATTGAAAATATTTATATTAGCTGCCAGTTTGAATTTGCTTAAGATTTATGGTTACATCAACTTTTTAATCTTTTCACTATTTAATGAAATGAAACTACTGCAATGTGCTTTTCTAATTCATGTTTGTCAATACAAATCATATTTAGAAATCAAATAAACAGAAAGGTTCTTTCAACTTTAAGCCCTGTTGAGAGGTAGATATATTAATTCCAGCTCAGAGCCATGATGATGTGACTGTGTTGTTTTCATGCTGGAGCTGGCTCATGTTCTTCTAACAAATCTCAACACGGGCACAATGCACATATAGCTGTCTGCACCCATCCAGCTAGGCAAATCCCAAGTTAGTCCTGTTTGGCACATTCATGAGACCTCTTTGAGATAACAAATAGGATTCTATTTCTGTATTAGGAGAATATACTTGAACTGATTCGTAAATGTCAAGCATAAAAGCAACTAAAAGTTTGAAAGTGACTTGCAGAGCATGAGAAACTACAGTGCTGAAAAGTTGTTTTTTTATTGCATAGTGCAAGTCTATCCTTTTTTCACATGAAACTTGCTGTTTTGTGAATCTAAGTAACAGGAAAAAACAAGTGTTTCTAGCAAATATGCACCAATTTCACAAATTTGGATATACATTCAGGAGATTTATTCTTTGTAACATTAATTTTATGTGTGTTTATCATCTGGTACTTTCAATTTTTATGCCCTACTGAGGTGTCCCATTTTGAACCTGTCTTCATGGTGAGAAATGAACTGGGCTTCATAAAAGACTTTACTCTTGTCAGAGTTGCTGGTTGTCCATTGTTATTGTTTTCCTTGTAGATCTAGGTGTTTCAGAAGTGTATCTTGTTGATCAATAATCTTTTCTTGGCATAACAATTCACTGTATGGAACTAAAAATATCAAAAGTTAATATTCACCAATCATTTCTACAAACAGTGAGAATGCTTCTTTTGCTGCACAGTATTCCCATTGTTAACCCCATTTAATGGACAAAAGTCCATAATCCTGTGAAATTCAAAGAATGAGATTCATTCAAATCAATGAAATGATGCATGACCTATTTTCTGTGAATCAATATACTAATTCTGTCATGAAGAAAAATAAATCATTGTTATCTGTTCTTTGTGTTCTGAGGCAGTTTCTGAACAGCAGGTGATATTAGAGATGCTTTCAAAACAGCCACTTTGGGGAATAAAGCAGACAGCTTCCACTGAGATTTTTTTCCACCATATGACTGTTATTACTACACCCTTGACATGACTATTATATTCTGCAGCATTTCACGTTGTCATGAAAACTCATTCAAGTAGAAAATGTACTATTATAGACACAGAATGATTCCCTTCAGTTTTGGGGTTTTTTTTTGTTTGTTTTGTTTTCTTCTTTTTAGGAAAAAATAGAAATAATTCTATGTCTACATGCTATCTTTTTGTCTAGAGGCCATTTTTTTACTTAAGTTATAATAAAAAGCTCAAAATAGTTCAGAATAGATGATGTCAGCTTCCTTTTACTCTCTTTTACTCTGTAGGATCTGTTGGCAATCAGTCATTCCAACTTAATAGTTCTTTTAAAAAGTATTACTGCATTCAGGCTTTCTTTAGACAGTGCTAGGGGAATTATTCTCTTTTACTGTCAGGTAGGATATGTGGATTACACTTTTTTTCCCTTTTCTTCTTTCCTTTTATTTTTTCTTCCCCTTCTTTTACTCATCTTGAATGAAATAATACACAATATAGGAATTTTTATCATTTGATTTTCTTGTTTTATATTTCTGTCCTGTCCTCCAGACAACTTAAAACAAATGTAACAAAATGGTCTCATTTTCTGCCCCCAAAAATCCAGAATAAAAGGTAGAGAAATTGTGAGTCATCTTTGAAATGGAGCTTCTAGTCCAAAGGTTCTAAGGGATAATCTGAAAAATTAACTGCTACATTAATTTTATCATGAAAGTTTATAGATGATATGATCTTCTTTCCTAAGAATATAGTAATAATTAAATGCGATTGTCTCAATTATATATATGTAAGGTTCAAAGGGAGCTAAAGAGGTTGCTGTGAAGATTCCTACACCCCCAGGGCAACATCAACCATACATGTGTCTGTCTTACAGAACTGTATGTAAATTCTTAAATCCCTCTAAAGCTGGAGATGTTACAAGTCCTCATCACAATAAATTCATTTTTTCTGTCTTACTAACATGAATTTTTTTACAAGATATAAGCTTAACCTAATTTTATTTGCTGCAATTTAGATCCATGATTTATATGGAGTTAGATCTATGTCCTTAATTATGCCTGGAAAACATGTAACTCTCCTCTTTTTTCTAGCAGTCCTTTGTATTTTTTCCAGATTGATTTTTTTTGTTTTCAGATTTAATATGCAACATTGCTCTATCATTGCATATCCAAACCATATTTGTCAGATTCGTGCTTTGGCTGACATAAAGAGCTGACAGCATTTGCCACTGGATCTACAGGATGTTACGCCATGGATAACCAACATTATCTTAGAGCATTACTGAACAGAGGGAAAAAACTCTCTGGCAAGTAAATAGCTGTTGAATTACCCATAGATTTGAAGATGGTAACCAGTACTATATGTTGCTTCCCTAAATGAACTGCTCATTAGGAAAGAAAGCAGAACAAATGACCAGAAACTTCCTTTTCATGGCTAACTTCTAGTTAGATATCCTTTGTTTGAGATCTTTGTGGGATGGAATTGTGACTTGTTTTGTTGATGGTGATATCCAAACAGGTAGATTCCTACCTGGAAGTAATGGTGTGATGTCTGGGAAAGGATCAAACAGAAGCTCTGTAAATCCTTCATCGCTGATATATACAAACAGATCTAAACTGAACTTTAGGCTGCAGCATGTACTATTACATGTATGATGTGACATACTGTAAAAAGTATATGTGAGGAATCAGCAGCCTTATTCCAATTTCAGTGGAGCCCTTTTGGACATATTCAGGTGATTTTTAGTAGAATTTGGAAATACCACTGACACTCTTTATCTTAGATGAGCTAAAATAACCCAGAAGTATTTTATTCTTTTCCTGCCATGAATTACATTTCATGCCAACTTGAAATAAGCACTTATAAAGAAACAGTAAATCAATCATAGCATGAAATCTTTAAGACTGCAGTAGCCATCTCACAAAACCTGGTTATGCTACTCCTTTGAGTTGTCCAGAGACATTTGCTTTAAATGCTTTGCTGGATAGAACAAATCATATACTTTAGTTCAAATTATATATTTGAAGCAATGTCTCTGTATTGACACATGGATAGCAAAAAGAGGCGACACTGATATTCTGGTTGCCTAGTACTGTGGGTATACTGGATTAAGAGGGTGCTTTAAGCAACCTATAGCAGGAATGAGAGATATGTGGTTGCTTCACACTGTATGATAGGCTTCTCCCAGAATCTGGAGAGCCACTGGCTGCACAGTATAGTTCCATTTGTTACAGCAGTTACTGGTTAAATTTTAACACTGGTTAAAAGTGTTGCAGTTGGTGAGTGAGACAATGGTTAATAGCACAAGCAAAGAGTTATACTTCAGTCCTCTCCACTGTGTTGTGTACTGTAGCAGTAATAGCTGCATTTTCACACAGGGCTTTTCATTGGCTGAGCAAAGTGTTTTGCGAATGCTGAGTGAAGCCACAGACATCGCTGTCATCACTCAGGGCAAATAAATAAAAATAACATCTTTCAAGAGTGTAAGAATGTTGTCTGTAACTGCAAAAAACAAAGAGTAGGTATAAATAGATGGAAAAAGTGTACACATATAACCTCTAGCTTACATTTGCTGTCAGGACAGCCATGGTGTTCATGGCATATCCTCAATGCTTGCAAGAGTCCACTGAATTATGTGCTGTTTATTTGTGTATGCCAAAATATAATGATTAGTAGCAGAACTATGCAGAAAACTATAAATGCAATATAAACTTGTGTTCTGTAACTTCTGATGAGGTTTCTATCCCATTTCACAGAAAGCCATTCTTTAATTAGTTTAGTTGCAGAGTGAGGAAAACAGAGGATATTTCACCCTTTCCTGAAAGACTGACATTCCTAGATAACAATAAGTTCTGTAGTTTTCAACATGAGTAATTTGCCATAATAGTCTCTCTCCTTGATTTGCTGTACAGTTGAGTGATTTCTACTGGAACTATATGTTACAAATAGACAGAGATTTCTTCACCGATAAGTTAAAAATCTTGTCTGCATTTGGAGGGCTTACTGCTAACTGATCAAAGGAAGCTATTGTGGCATCCCCCCATGATGGAGTGCAAGCAAAGCTTCTGGTGCGATAAACCCTATTGTTTTGTTTCTTGATATCCCTTTTTTGCTTTTACAGATTGAACCCAACTTCAGAATAGAATAAGTTAATAGGACCTCTGTTGTTCAAGTGTTGCATTCCTAAAAATGCAGCAATGTGTAGTCTTTTTATTTTTTTAAAACCTATTTTGTCCTGTTATAATTCCTGGGCTAATATATAGCCTTCAGTATGTGAATTTGTTTTAGTACACTAAGTAGTATCTCTTTGGATTGACACAAGATCTTTGATAGAACATATAATGTTTTTGAGGCCTTAGTGTGTGTTTGGATGGTCTACTCTGCAATCACAGCTGTTACAGTATAAAGGGACCACCAGTCACTTCAGTGATGATCATTTCTGCAAAAAGAAACCACCGGTTCCTCATTTCCTGAGGGTTATGGATCTCCTTGAGAATAAGTACTTTGAACTTTGCTGGTCTGCGGTTTTAAGCTTCTTGAGAAATTTATTGGAGCTTACAAACACGAGCATCACTAGAACAAGTATCTAAATTATACATATTCTGCGATCTTCATGCGAAGGGCAGCAGGATGATTTTGGGGGCAAATCTTGTAGTCTTTTCTCAGTAAAAATGATTTAAAATTCACTGAGAATTCTAGTGGAATAAAAAGAAGGCAGGAGAATTTAATTTCATTTCACATATGCTCTGTTAAAGCAATCCATCACAGCTATAATATTTAATATAACTAGACTTCTTGATTTCTGTGCTTGACTACATTTTTTCACTTGTTTGAAACCCTTAGAATTTTAGTTTAGCATCTTAGGGTAAGGACTGTCATTTGGAGTAGATGAAAATGCCTCTAAATTTTGTCTGTCTTAAAGATACAGATCTAATTTCAGTTCACTGCCTTATTCCTTTCATAATTAATGGAGAGAACTGGGCACTTCTAAGGAGCAAGGGATCCCACCAATCTGAGCACCTTCTAGGGATATCTGCCTCTGGACTGGCAGAGAGGATGTCCCCTTGGGCAAATGCCACTGGGCATTATTGCAGTGGCAGTGATATTATCAATATCATGTGCTGCCTCTTATCCCCAAGAAATGGTGCCTCCTCTGCAGTCAGAGTGAAACCATTTTGCTGAATGTCAGCAATATTTGTTCGGTAATTCCCCTTGTTTCTTGCCTGGATTAGGCTAAAATTTTTAATTACCTTGGTGATCCTGGTGTTACTAAATCCTTTTATTTGCCTTGCCACCTACTCTAGAAACTCAAGCACACATATTTATTTATTTTTTTCTGCAGAAAAGGGAGCAGCTGAGAGCTAATGTGAGTCTTGCTCACCTCTGGCTGTTGTGTAGGAAAATGTATTGCAGCTGTTCTTTATATATCTTGAAGGAGGAGGTTAGTGTGTGGTTGCCAGTGCTATGTAATGTGTTATGGCATAATGGTAGCTCTTGAAACAAAACAGAAGGTGTTCTATTTTTAGGCTAGTAAGCTTACTGCTCTTGGTCAATTGCTGTACTTCAAAAAGGATCCAGATGCAATATTCCCTAAAGGCAGCTGAATCTGGCTGTATCAACACTAGCTCATATGCTCACACTGCTACATTTAGCATTACAGTGTGTTTTGGAGAACAAATGTTAAAAAACATCCACTGTAAAATTTGCAAGTGTTTTTTTTGCAGAAGCTTAATATGTTAACGTATGACACACTAACACATCGTTAAGTGAGCGTGATTACTCACAGATTACCTCACTGGCAGAAAGCTTCTATAAAGGCTTACCTGTTCAAAATCAAGCTGTCATTTTTAAAGGATGGTGAAAGTAATTAGTCTTAAACTGGCTTTTCAATGTGTCTATCAGAGAATCATATGTTTTATTAAAAATAAAGAAAAAGGTTCAGTGTGATGGGTGAATGACCTGTGTCCAGATTTACTGGATGGAAATTGACATATGAGTTACTAGCCTTCAGTACTGATTTAATAACGATTTCCTTCAGTAAGGTTCTTTATTGCTTGTCCTATCCAAAATGAAAGTAACCTTTCTCTGCCTTAAAGCTACAGAAATCAGTGGAAAATGTCCTAAATCTTATCTGTTCCTGGAGGGCACACTAAATTGGACATTTTTAGCATGCGGGTGTCAGGGGATAAATTACCCATGCATGTTAGACACCATTGAAGGCCAAAGAAATAAAGTCATCTGCTTCATCTGGTCTGATCTACACATCACTATTTCAGCTGCTACCTTTGCACCAGCTATCTTTTTCCAGGCTGTTGTACTGTTTATTTAGGAAGAGAGACGTCTTTTTCTGAGACCTTCTTCTGTCATAATTTCTGAAAGGCAGATAGGAAATCTTGGTTTCAGGTTCATTTCTATCCATGTCTTTTGACTTAGAGCAGATTTCTGTTTTCTGAGGATGAGGCTGACAGGAGTGTGACTGTTGGTAAGAGAGCGATTTTTCAGTTCGGCCAGCTGCTTCAAGACACTCACATGAATCCCATCCAGCCTTATGTGATTGTCATACCTGTAGAGACCTTTCTTGTGACTTGTGGTGTTTTAACTAAAGCTGGGCATTGACCTCCTTCAGTGTCCAAAGGGCATTGACCTCCTTCAGTGTCCAAAGGTGGCTTTTATACTTAATCTTTGTTGCCTGCCCTTGTCTCCAGCCATCTGTTTTTGTGTTTAGTGTTTTATTGAGAAGCTACTTGCTTAGCCAAGTAGACCTTCTAAATTCCCCAAACTTCCTCCACCATAGTCTGGTGGTTTCTTCTAAAGTTTTTGGTAAGTTTTCTTTAAATATTTTTCTTCTGGTACCATTTCCCTCATGGCATTCCTCCACTGGTAGAATTTATACTTTCCTTGATTTCACTATCAGCATTCATTTCTCCAATAGAAGCTGAGTATTTCATTAATGTACAGGTTCAGTGAGGTAGGGTAGACAAAAAGGATGCTTATCAGCCTGATGTTCTCATCAATGTACAAAGACATTGAAGTAAGGTAGCCAGTAGGGTGCTTGCTATTGACTTCAGAACAGCCATGATTTAAACTTCAAGTTTTGAAGATTATGTTTAGTTCCTGCAATTAACTTACTATCTGTATGTGCTTAAGTAATGGTTTTCAGGGATAGGCCATTAACATAGTGAAAAGTTATAAGGCAAAATGCTGTATTGTCTAACTTTAAGAGAAACAAAAATCTTTCTAGCTTTTTTTTTTCTATTTAGTCTGGTAGAAAGGGATTTTTGATTCACCACATAAAAACAAATAAAAAAATTATTGTTGAAGTTACAGCAACGTGTCATTCAAAGCCTCAGTTATGAACTGAAATTAAATTTCTTGGGTTTTTTAACAGATATTTACAACATTGCGAGGTTTTTTTCTTGATAAGTTTCTTATATAACTACTTGTGCATTTATCATCCTTCCTGCTGTTTCAAGCATTTCACATTAAGCAATCAGAGTTTTATCATCTGTGGCTTTCTTATGTTCCCACGAAATCCAATGAGAGAAATAAATCTTTATTATTAATAACATAATTTGGTTTTTTCCATATGTGTCTTTCATTTTAAGCGTAGTGACAGCACAACGGGCAACAGTTCTAAAGTGAAAGTAGAGTTACACTGGATGTAAGGAAGGAATTTGAGACATGGAAACATTTTACTCAAAGAGCTTCTGGATGCTTCATCATTGAAAATGTTCAAAGTCAGGTTGAATGGGGCTTTGAGCAACCTGATCTAGTGAAAAATCTTCCTGGTTATGGATGGTGGTAGGGAGTTTGGACTATTTGATCTGTCAATGTTCCTTCCAACCCAAACCATTCTATCATTCTTTCATATTTCCTGTTATTATCTATGAGATTGTAATTTCTCTAAATTTAATCTTATGTTTTGCATCATTTTTATAAAGCAGTAGAAATTCCTGAAGTTAAGGGAATTGAGTGAGCTGATGTGTCCACACTGTGCCAAGCCTGTTGAGTGTAACCCTTCATTCAACTGTAATTTGAGCTTGACTTCTTTTCCAAAAGAGCATTTCTCTTTATAAGAGGTTTCCTGGTTTTCTTGTTTGGGGAGAAGATTTTCACTATCAACTTTAATTAAAAATATATAACTCATTTGTTTGGAAAATGTTTGGGAGAATTTTTTTCTCACTGCAGTGCTACTTTTTTTTCTTAGTGCTACTTACATTGATCAATTTGTTCAGATACATACAATTAAAATGAAAAAACCCTACTCTTTTCCTAAAATCCTTATTTTTAAAGGAATAATCTAATTAGCTTTCATTAAAGTTAACAAAATAAAAAAATCAAGACCATCTGAAAAAGCAATGAATCTTTCAGGAATTAATTTCCCTCTTTTTTTTTCTTTAATGTGATATGCACAACCTAGAGCACACTGTAAAATACAGACACCGTTGAATGGGAAAATAAATGAATATGGTTGTTTCATATCTTTCAGAGTAAAATTTTTGATGGGAAAGAGAATTAGAACATTACATATAATTGTAAACAAGCATATTTTTTTTGTTTGTTTATCCAGGAAAAAAGGAGATGCTTGCACAGTGGTTAATTCAGACAGCTTAGTTATAAAGGCCTTCATTGATTGTTCTCATCTTTTTTTTTTTTTTTTTCCTGTCACCCCAAGAATATAGCTTTATGTTTGTTGATAAAGCAGCTTGCTTTCCCACAGATGGTAGAACTGAAGCTACCCCAGAGCAGATGAGAAATTGCATGAATGTAGGTCTGCTTCATTGTAGGGGGGGAGGAAATGCACAAAACATACGCTGACTATTTGTTGCCCTTAAACCATGCTTCATTCACCCTAAGAATTAATGACTGTGTCTTGAGAGTGTAAATAATGAATTCAGTTTATCTGGAAGAGGAAAGATTTCTACACTGTGAGATACTGGATTCCAAATAGTTGGGCTGAGAGATATATGAATGCATAAAACCTAAGTTTTTAAACATTGGGAAACAGAACATGCTTAACTCTAAGTGAAGAAAAAAATATATAAAGAAATAAAGATAATGGAAGGCACAGTGGAAAATATGTGTTTAAAATCTTGTTAGGCAAACATCTCATAGAATGATAGGGGTTGGAAGGGACCTTTAGAGTCCAACCCCCCTGCAGAAGCAGGTTCACCTAGATCAGGTCACATAGGAACATGTCCAGGCGGGTCTTGAAGACCTCCAAGGAAGGAGACTCCACAACCCCTCTGGGCAGCCTGTGCCAGGGCTCCCTCACCCTCACAGTGAAATAGTTTTTTCTTATGTTTAAGTGGAACTTTTGGTGTTCCAACTTCATCTCATTACCCCTTATCTTGTTACTATCTACTATAGAAAAAAAGGGATGTCCCAACCTCCTGACACCCACCCTTTAGATATTTATAAATGTTAATAAGATCTCCCCTCAGTCTCCTCCAGATGAAACAGCGCCAGTTTCCACAGCCTTTCTTTCCGTATATGAAAGATGTTCCATACCCCTGATCATCTTGGTGGCCCTGTGCTGGACTCTCTCCAGCACTTCCCTGTCCCTCTTGAGCTGAGAAGCCCAGAACTGGACACAGTACTCCAGATGAGGCCTCACCAGGGCAGAGTAGAGAGGGAGAAGAACTTCCCTTGACCTGTTGGCCACACTCTTCTTGATGCATCCCAGGATGCCATTGGCCTTCTTGGCCACAAGGGCACATTGCTCTTCTTCAAAGTCTTCCTTTCAGAGTGCCCACTACAAAACACCTGATTTGATTCTTCTTACTGTCTATTTAATTTTGCCACTGTCAGAGAGAAAGATGATTTTTAATGTTGGCTAAGGGTTTTGTGCTTCTGTTTTATCTACCTCCTTGTTCACTATGCTGGTTTAGATTAAATAATCTGAGGTTCACTAGGATAAAAATTAATGTTTCTACAATCAAGAAAATGGTGAAAAAATTGGAAAGAAAGGTATGAATTTAACAGATAAATGCAACAGTATTCCAAATGAACGATACACTCCCCAAGAGACTCATATCAATGGCAGAAGGGAGAGAGGAAGAACAGCAGTAACAGAAACTGCTGTATTTGTCCTGATATTTGGAGAATTCTGTCACACCTCGAAACAATCTGAACAAATGAACTGAATTAACTGACATTCAAAAAATTATATATATATATATATAACTTCTATTTTACTGTTAGTAAATATGTGTTTTCATTAATTTTATATCTCAACTCTGGACATGGAGCTCCATTTTAGAATCCTACAACAGTTCTGGATTCTTTAGAGAAACAAAAGT
Organism: Colius striatus; assembly: GCF_028858725.1. NCBI lineage: Eukaryota > Metazoa > Chordata > Aves > Coliiformes > Coliidae > Colius > Colius striatus. The sequence continues at coordinate 6,631,762 of NC_084765.1, read as the reverse complement.
GATTATGTAAGCATCTGACAGAATTATAACCTTTAGCAAAATGCCATATCAGGTTGTGGAAAAATCATAAAACTCAAGCTATCTCTTGAATCTACAGTACTTTAAATATATTGCTGCATATTTTATGTAAGTAGCATTAGTGTAAAACCAACAGTCTTCTGTTGCCTCTGGTGGTTTGTTGTTTCTTGCCTGTTGCTATAAATAAGGTAGGGGTTATTTCTGCAAATGCCAACTAGTCTTTCTGAAATAAAGTCCTTTTACTTGAGTCATTCCAGGTAGATGTAAAACTCAGTATACTGAGGATCATTTATATAAGATGACTTGGTAGAAAAGGGAGGTGAGGTGGTGAGCATATCAGAGATATAGCAGACAGCAAGTTAATTGGGAAAAGACTTGAGATGATTCAGGATCTTGAGAAGATCCCAGGTTAATTTAATACTTGTCCATGGAAGGAATTTGGCACACTGCAAGCTATTAACTGCCAAGAAGATAAACCCAAAAACGGCCTTTGATTTCTGTCAAACCTGTAGGAAACGAAATAAGGAGTACAGCACCAACCATCTTCTGTAGTCTGTTGGGGCCCACATCTCTTCAGACAATCCACTGGCATGCTGCCTGGTGCTAGAGTTTTCAAGTCTCTTTTTTCAAAAGTTGAATATGTTTGTCTGCCAGAATAGTGGCACCTGGAAAATCTTGGCCAGAAGAAGATATTGTAAGGAAGCTGTAAAATATTCCAGAGATTTCAGCTGGCAGAGACACCTTCCTATAGGAAGACTCTCCCAACAAGATTCTCGTCTCTAAAGTGTTTAAGTCTAAGTGAAATTTAGATTTCATTAACTAGAGTGTTTATTTCATTTTTCTAGCAAATTAGGAAAAAAAAAAAAAAGAATTTTCCTTACCCTGTTCTGTTTGTTTGTTGAGGTTACTACAACACTAAAGTTTCCAAATAAATGCAGTCATTGTAATAAATGTTTAAAAAACATGTGTTCTTAGATATTTTAATACCTTTTTGGTAAAGGAAAACCTTGCTTAGCTTTACGTAATATATAAAGGAAAGGTCTACCAGGTCTTGGTAATAGTAGAAGAAATGAAAAAAGCACTTTTGTAAAAACAGTTATCATCTGTTCACAATGATTGCTTTCTGATTTGAAAGAAAATCTAATACTGTTATTTAGGCTTTCTATTGAAATTACTAGAAATGTTAACAAGAGTTAAGAAGTCATAAGGTTAAGTGAACCTACTGTTTATATGTTTGGAGTGATAACAAATGTTTAAATTCATAGATTCAGCATTGAAGAAGAAACATTTAGACTCAATTTCAGTTCCTTGAAATAAAAACACCTGTGGTAGTATTTAATTCTTCCTTCTATTCTCTTTCCACAAGAGCTGTTCTCAGGGAGTGACATCTCCAGGGTTTTTTACAGGATAATTTAAGACCATTAGCATTATTTTTCTTAGTCTGTGGCTACAGCTGCTGCAATTTGTCTTTGAGATTCATGAGTACTAAAATTCACCAAATTTAATTTAAAACGTTGGAATATATTGCCATTCATTTACAAATGAGAAACGATGGCAATAAACACAGAAAAAAAACCGGAAGAAATGGATGGTGTAATCATTCATATGCCATTGCCAGCCTGGTCTCCTCAGGCTGTTTGTGTGCTTTGCTGCTCTGTCAATCAATCAAATGGTACAGTATTGGAAAAGTTTCTTGGGATATTAAGCAATACATTTTAAATGATATTTTAATGAGTTTTACACATGCAGAGTGAGACAGTGCAGCTGTACTGGGTTTTGTTAATTTTTATAAGCATACATTCTTGCAATGGGCCCATACATTCTTGCGATGGGTCAGGGTATGAAGGTCTAATAGTTCAACTTCCTCAGCATCAAATTGCATGTTCCTCTGTGATCCTGTTTCATCATCACATCATCCTGTGATCTGTTTCATAAGTAGATAGGACTACTCGGGGTTTATATTGAACTCTCAAATGGGATGTTATCTTTTAATTTCCAACAGTGGAGAACGCTACGAGATGTTTATCATGTCACTGCTCAAAAGTTATGTTGCTTTTTGCACTTGCAAGTCAAGTTAGAAAGTGCTGCTCTTTCCTATAACACAGGACTTCTCAGTCTAGAACTCAGAGATACCAACCTGACTATTTAAAAGGGGTTGTGTAAATATGAGTGAAAGATGTAGTATCTGAAGTTCAAGTTATATATCCAAATGTGTCTTTGTCCAAATTCTTAGCTAATTACTTTGTTTAAAATGAAGGTGAAAATTAAGCACATTAACTCTAGATCAGAGAGGTCCTGGTTCCCACTCTTATCCTTTACACAGGAAACTGCAGTTCACTGATCAGGAACCTGATCCAGCTCAGGACCAAACTGTGAAAGCTCCATCTGTTGTAAGTGGCTGGGGAGTTATCTGTATCCCTGAGAACAAGGGTGAGTTTCCTGAGCAGACCAACTGTGTGGCTGCTGAAGCAGTAGAGCTGGTGCATGCTCTGGAGACGGATTGACACTATCTGCTCTGAGACTGTGCATACCTCATAAAATCTCTTGTTTCAGGTTTTCTCCTCTGTGTTTAGATAGTTATAACAGGACAAGACTTGAAGATGGCCATGGGTTTATACTATGGTCTTTTTCATCAAGAAATAGAGTTTGCTTAGTAGCCATTATGATGCAAGTGGCAGGTGTTAGGGTTGGTTTTTTTCCCTGGTTGTTTTTTTATTCCCTCCCCTAATCTATGTGACCTCTTCAAGTTCACACACAACAAATTCTCACTAATTGGCAGTTAGATTTTTTTTTTTTCCCCCCCTAACATTGTTCTTGAAAAAGGTAGAATAGTTCTCTGTAAAATTCCCTGTAAGGAGAGACTAAATCTGAGGTGATAACCTGGGAAATTATAATGCAAAAATTCAGCAGAATTCTAGGTAACAGAAAACTTTTATGTGCTTTTAGTTTATGCACCACTGCCGCCCTCATTTATTCTGCAGAAATACACTCTCCAAGCAGTTATATAGGGAACAGCATCTTCCAAATGAGCCATAGAGTGCCAGTCAGTTTATGCTATGTATATTAATATTTCATAATGAAGTGCATAGAGATTTGGGGGATTTTGAAGCATGGATATAAATTTCCACCTTGAACTCATACTCTTAGATGAAGGATGACTGGACTCCACATTTAATATGCAATATATACTCTGCTTAGATGATTAATCACTATCTGCTAACTGAATAAAATAAGGTATCCTTTCGCCTCTTAAAAATATCTGTATTTTACAGCAATGCATTCCTCAAATTCATGCTTTTTTTTTTTAAAGTGATCAAGATTTATTTTTTTGGCACAATTTTATAAAGACTGAAGTTATTTTTAGACTACTTTTCTGGAATCTGTAGCAAATGCCAGAATTTATACAATTTCTACACTACATCCTTGTTAGTCAATGAAGCAAAGACATAAAGCTGCTTTCCATGATTTTTGAATGATGATTGAATACATGTGAGATGCCTGAGAACTGGAGGAAGGCCAATGTCACTCTAATCTTAAAAAAAAAAACAAGGAGGAGGACCCACAAAATTACAGTCCAGTCAGCCTCACCTCCATCCCTGGAAAGTTGATGGAACAGCTCATTCTGGATGACACCTCTGTGTACATTAAGAAGATGTTTATCAAAAGTAGTCAACATGGATTCACCAAGGGGGAATCCTGCTTGACCAACCTAGTAGCCTTCTACGAGGGCATGACTAGCTGGCTAGATGAGAAGAGAGCAGTGGAAGTTTTCTATCTTCCAGCAAGGCCTTTGACACTGTCTCCCATAATGTCCTCATAGGAAAGCTCAGGCAGTTTGGCTTGGGTGTGTGGATGGTGAGGTGGATCGAGGGCTGGCTGAATGACAGAGCCCGGAGGGTGATGACCAATAGCATAGAATTGAGTTGGAAGTTTGTGGCCAATGGAGTTCCACAGGGATCAGTTCTGGGGCCTGTCTTATTCAACATCTTCATCAATGACCTGATGAGGGGAAAATTAACCTCAGCAAGTTTGCTGATGACACCAAACTGGGAGAACTGGCTGATTCACCAGAAGGCTGTGCTGCCATTCAGCGGGATCTCGGCCGTCTTGAGAGTTGGGCAGAGAGGAACCTGTTGAGGTTCAAAAAGGACAAGTGCACAGTCCTGCATCTGGGAAGGAGCAACCCCATGCACCAGTACAGGCTGTGGGTCGAACTGCTGAAGAGCAGCTCTGCAGAGAGAGACCTGGGAGTCCTGATTGATAATAAACTGAACATGAGCTAGCAATGTGCCGTTGTGGCCAAGAAAGCCAGTGGCATCCTGGGGTGCAATAAAGAAGAGTGTGTCCAGCAGGTCAAGGGAGGTCCTCCTGCTCCTCTACTCTGCCCTGGTGATGCATCAACTGGAGTACTGTGTCCAGGGCTCCCCAGTTAAAGAGAGACAGGGAGCTGCTGTAAAGTCCAGTGGAAGGCCAATTGAGATGGTCTCACAGGAAAGGCTGTGAGACCTGGGGCTGTTTAGCCTGGAGATGACTGAGGGGGGACCTTATCAATGCTTATAAATACATAAAGGGTGGTTGTCAAGAGGATGGGGCCAGTCTTTTTTCCTGCAGTGTCCAGTGACAGGTCAAGTAGTAATGGGCACAAGCTCAAACACAGGGAAGTTCCACTTGAACACAAGGAAAAGCTTTTTTTTGCGGTGAGGGAGCCCTGCCTCAGTCTGCCTAGAGAGGGTGTGGAATCTCCTCTGGAGGTTTCTAAATCCACTTGGACACATTCCTGTGCAATCTGGTCTACATGGACCTGCTTTAGTGGTGAGCTGGAGTAGATGATCTCTAGAGGTCCACTACCATTCCGTGATAAAGACAGATATCTTCCTAAAAACCATGAAGTGAAAATTGGCAGTATGAATATAGAGCTGTGGGGATGAATATTCAATGCAACTAAAGTGTGTAATGGAAATTAAAAGACTGGGGAAGAAACAAACCTTACTGTTTAAAGAAAATAGCATACAACTAATTACCGTAGGATGGATAGAACAACAGGATCAGTCATTGTTGATGTCATAGTGAAATAATGCTAAAAGAAATACTGGATGTGTCTTTAGAAAACTGTATTTTGGTTTTACAAAGCAATGAGAGAAATTTGACAGAGTAAAGGCTGATTGTTTGACTTAGACTCTAATCCTTATTAGAGAAGGCTACATTTCTGCCTGGGTGTCAATATGTGGAACAATATTCATTTTATCAAAACCAGGAAGACTGTTTCAGACTCTTTCAATGTATATAATGAGATTTTATTTTTTTTCTTAACCATTTCAAGTGAAAACCTTGCCTGCTTGCCATCTACAATACTACCAGCAGCTGTTGCTGCATAAGTTGACTTCTTCAGTTGACTTCCAACTGCTGCTGGAAAAATACGGTACAATACACTAAGAGGAAATTCTGGCTAGGCAGACACTTCTATGTAGCTTGTGATCTTTCTGTGCATGATCAGAAGCTTTTACTTCCTTTGGCTCAGGTGGAAAAGAGACAGTAGATGTTGTGGAATCAGCAATAAAAAGGGATTGGATTCTCACTATATCTTCCAAAATTTTAATCAGATAAATTCACAAAGTTTTTCTGTTCTTTTCCCATTGTTTGCTTGTCAAAATTAACATATAGATGCAATAGAAACTGTGTTTTCTTAAATAGTTTTCTAGAAGCAAGAGGGAAAACAATGTTTCATGGATGTTTATTTCCTCACTCTCTTTTTTCTAATTTGTAGTAGAACAGTGCTGAATCTATAATGGCCTCTGCTATTTTTTTCTCTGAGATATAAAAAGAAGTGCTTATGGTGTTGTAAAGGTCAGACTGAGTATCTTGAATTCTCTTTTCACTTGCTTTGGTTTTCCTCTAGTATTGTTCCATTGCTTTCTGTGTGTTTACTTTTGATAGAAAATTCTGTATGAGGAAATGCAAACCGTAACTTAGAATGCAAGAAGTAAGGCATTACACTTTGGAACTCAGGTCTTTTCTAAAAATAGCTTCTGTTCCTGGGTATTTATGCCTTTTTATTCAGTCTGCCATAAATTTCAGTTTTCTAATATAGCCAGAATACAAACACAGCCAAGTGTATTAATTTTTACTTATGGCAAGTATTCTGTTAAACAGACAACTGATAATTAAAATTGCATGACTTATAAAGATACAATCTAGTGAATATGTCTAAAATTAAACATGGTAGTAATCTTGTTATTCTGATTTTTCAGATATGATAATAAATACTACCTTGTAATGCAGAAGAATTTAGAATTATTTGTAATACCAGAACTGTATAGTTATCTGAGTGTAACACTTTACCTTGGTTAGTTTACCCAGCTGAGAAATCAAGCTGAGCTTTAAGGTTCTACCTTTCTTATCTTTATTGCATAGCAACAGTTGTCAGAAGCATCTCCTGTGTTTCCAGCACAGTGAAAAGCACCCTAACCTCTGTATGACAAAAAGAGCTTCACTGATGTCTCCTTCCCCCTACCCTAGGAATAGTCATTTTCTGCAATGATATTTAATATTCCTCTTTGCATTCTTTGACAGTATCTGGTAATTAAATCTGGACACTAGAATCTATGTGTTTAATAGATCAAATAATTAACTGTCTACTAGTAGGATGCAGAAGTATCCCTCTCTCCACATCAGAAAAAAACAACCCAAAACCAAACCCAAAAGCAAAACAAAACTCTTAGAATAGTCACCTTGCAGGTGACATACTAATATCTTCTTGCATGATTTCAATATCTGGAAACATTACAGTTTTAGTTTAGTGTTAAAAAATGTAAAAAATGTAAATTTTTTTAACCTTCCATCATATTTTGTAGAACAGATTCATGGTTCTCTTGCAAGGCTGTGTTATCAGTTCAAATCTATTCCATGGTGATAAATATCAAACTAATCTGACAGTTTAAGTAAAAATGAATTACCAGTTTGTCTGGCAACAAGTAGTGATGACAAGGCTTAAACAACTATGAACTTCTAAATAAGCACTTACTCCTAAACGACGCTCTTCTGTAACAAGGTTAAAAGATAAATAGCATGTTCTCTTGCCTATTTCAGTCTTGAATATGCTCAGCATTAATCTGTTTGTGGAAGAAAGCAGATATATATCAAAGGAGATACTCAAGCATAAACCTGGAATAACGTATATGTTGGACCTTTATTCTGTTCTTGGGGCAAATAGAGGATTTTGTCCCCTGAAATCTTTATGGTAACACAGACAAGGTATTTTCTTTTAATAAGACATTACTACTCAGAACATCTTTCTTGCTTCTCAGAAGCAGTATACCTCCCTTGTTTTTGCCACTGTTACAGCTTAAAATAGATAAGAGTACTACACAGAATTCCAGGCAGTGATTTTCTGAGTTATTTCCATACCTGTAAAGCATTTCTTTTCAGTCTCATGATGAGATGAGACTGAAAAGACCAACATTTTCAGATGTTGGTACCCAGATGTACCTGTCTCTAAGGCTGGAGTCTCAAAATGCAACTAATACATCAGTAGGAAGTGTGTCCTTGGGGATGATTGAGTTCCATTAATTAACTGGACCATATGCTAAATATAAGAAATGACTTTTCCCTCTGTGCTCATGGCTTGAGTAATTTTGGCAATGGTAATACGTATTAAAAATGTATTAAAATAACATCTTACCCACATTTGAGCTGAATTACTCTTGCAGGTAAATAACACTTCTAAACTAGTTGAGTTCAATAAAATTATGCTTGATTTCCACTTGCAGTTCATTGAGACTTAACTGGAGCATTTTAAGTAGATCGTGCTTTAGCCTTGCTTTTATATAAGTGCTTTGCTAATTTAATTAATGGAATTTTCTTTTAATATCTTGCCTGAACCTTGCTTGCTTTCTTGCAGTGCACAAAAGTATCCTGCTCACTCTGAACACAGAAACTATTCTAAAATAACAAAAAAGGAAGCGGTAAACTCAGATTTTGAGAAAGAGAATACATGGAGCTAAGTAATAAATCAGGTAATTAGTGTGTAGCAGATCAGACCTGGAATGAGATTTTGAGAGCAGAAGCTGTCAAAATGTACTAGCCTGTAGGGAAATATGTTCTCCACCTGCATTGATGAACCTGGAATGCCTCTTCTGCTTGTTTGCCATCCCTTAGCATTCTCTAAGATTATTTTCACTGTGTGCAGTAAGAAATCACTTAATGGAGGCCTAATTCTAGAAAAATCCCCTGATAAATTATATCCTGTGAAAAGAGCAATAGCATATTGCTGGAAATCTTGCAATATGGTACCCGCTACAGCACAAACTGTGAATTTGTTTCTGTGTCCTTGAAAATCTCTGCAGGGACACGCGCATTGCTCTTCATTTGTAAAGTGTTGAAGCTGTTACCTTTCTGGTGTTACCTTATCTTATCCTAATTTCTTTAGCTGGTAATAGCTGTGGCCTATTTACTTTTGAGGTCTAAATCATCTTGGTTTAACAGAGGCATGGTCACCTGGGGCAGTTTCTATTCCCTCTAGAAGCATGCTTTTATGATTATGATGTTTATAAGCCTCAAGCAAGTGATTGGGAGGACAACGCAGCACTCAACTCCAGATGGCCCAGTTTTAATACTACTAACATGACATAGAAGGCAGATTAGATACCTATCAAAAATAGATGAGGTGGGTAACCTATGAAGCCTTTAATGCCTCTTGCTTTTTGCAAGCTGTGATAACCTTGCCAGACTATTATAAAATCAAAGTTATAAAATTATATATTTTGCATACTAGTCAACATAGTTAGTTAAACCTTCTTTTGCTTATGGAATTCTGCCATTTTATATATGGTGCAGTTTAGAACAGTGTACTGCATTTTTTGCTGAGGATGGGTTAATAAATTATAAATATTTTCCCTTCAGTTCACCTCCATAATTTTAACATTTAAATCCAGTTCTCAATCTTGTTCCAGTATATTTTCACCATGAAGGTAGTGAAAGACAGTCAATCTTTGCTGGCTCAAGGGCACTGTTGTAATACCTCTAGGTGTGGAGAAAGAGACTGCAAAAATAAGAACTGGAAAACTCTAATAAAGTTACACAATACCACCATGTTCTCTTTAGAGCTCAGTGTCAGCGGCATAGGTACAATCAGGATGGCAGATGTTTTCAGTACTTCCTGGAGTCTGTCTTTGAATATTCAGGAGTAAGAGGAGCTGGCTTTGTTTAAAAATGAGTTTTGATCTGAAGTTCACTCTTGACATCTTATCTTAGCTATTTTTAGTTCCAATAATACTGTTACTATTACATTGTTATCTTTTTGAAACATTAATTCTACATCTTTTCTCCCTGTTGAAGAATTCTTTCAAGTCTCCAGCTGAAGGTCTATGGATATTTTGACATCTTTTTAGTAGATTTCTTCTGCAACTACATAATGTCAGTTGCAATTGAGAAACTTGTCTGACAGAGATATTTTCTGTGCAGTTTTAGTTAGCAGTTTTATGTGCACTTGATGTGGAACAGATCTCAAATTAATCAGAGATTTGGCAAAGTTTAAGTATCTTTGTTTTTTTCCATTGACTTATGTTCTTATTCAAGGTAGTCTTGATTATTCAATTGTTCTTCTCTTCATGAACCTCTGGTTTGGAAAATGGGGTCTTGAAATGTTTAATATTTCTTCCCTTTTGTTGTTTTGTGAATGCCATGTTAGAGAGTGGGTTTGCTGACGAATTAAAACTAACACTTTTTAAGGAATGGGTCATAGCGCATTCCAAGACTTCCAAGAAGTTATCTACGTTGTCCAAGAAGTCAACTGCGTTGTTAACTACCATCAATTTATTCAGAGTTCACACTCTTCTTACTTCCTACTTGAAACAGCTTACATTATACATAAATATTTGGTCCATATTTTCAGTTAAAACCTTTGCAATACTGTTGTATCTCTCAAACCAGACTATTTGATACTCAATGATTTCCGATGACTACAGTGCTCACGTTGATTACCCAGCTGCAGTAATGATGGTAAATAAAGAAGTTGTCTAACAAATGCTAAAGAAATTAAAGCCAGTAATTTACTTCTGATTCAATTTCAAAGAGAAGATAAATCCAAGATAAACTTTTCATACTCCTCATTCTTTTATTTTGTGTGTGAGATGTCATTTTTCCTAGCACAAGGATGAGGAAAATGCGATGAAATAGAATGCAAATGTACCTGAACTAAATAGTCAAAGTTCTTCAGATATTTACACAGAATTAAACCAATAGCTACCTACTTTTGAAAACCTGTGCCTAGCAGCATAGTTCTTCCAGATTTAGCACGTACCTCTGAAGCATCCAGTACTAGCCACTGTAAATGAAAGCTATTGGACCAGATGGGACTATCGTCATTTTGAAATATTTCTTTATTTCTCTCTGCAGAGGCATGCATTGTAAATTAATTGAACAGGCATGTTGATATGTTAGCATTTGACTTGCTATGGAGTGCTGAGATGAGGACAGACAGATACGTAAGCAGATGTAAGTTCAGTTCAATGTACTGACAGACGCTTCATTTTGGTATATTAAAACAACATCACTTTTTCTAAAATCAAGGCAAAAATAGTGAGGCTGCTCAGAGAAACAACAATGAATAAAAAAATATAAAATACAAATTTTACTTGCAGATAAAAGGGAAAAACAAAGCAATAATAAAACCATTTTCCTATTTTTCCCACTGTGTATATGTGGATGAAATACTGTGAGGTATTTTATCTGTCTGTATAGTAAGAAGCATAACAATAGGATTGTAATTGAAAATGAGTTTTAGTATTTGGCACATTTTTATATGGCTAACTTTATTCCAGATACGACTTGCCATAATACTTTGGCTTAGTAATCAAGGTTTTATTTTAGCTGCTTTCATGTTTCCATTTTGAACACTCTGGTAACTCACTTTTGGTGTAAAAAGGGGTTATTAGTGCAGTTGACATTTTCTTTTTTTCTTTCCTCTGAAGCCTGATTTCACAGGCTCTGAGAATGTCTATTGTGATAAGGCTTGTAGGTTAGAGAGATCAATGAATACTTATTTTACAAATCCTAGTCTACCTTTTCATGGGGAAGGAAGTCCACGGCCTTTGGTCTTACCAAGCTGAGTACATAAGGAATGGTCTGTAATTGAACATATAGATGCCTAGGGAATGGAGATTTTTTTCAAACTGAGAGTGTGGTCAGATTCAAATATTTGAAAACTTACTTCAAGTGTTAGCTTGAGAAGGAGACCCTTTTGTCTAGAGGCTAGACTGTAACTGCATGGAGTCTTTAGATTTCAATTTGGACCTGAAATGTCTTACGTGATCATGAGATACTTAAGATTCAACCAAGTTCTTCTAAATATCAATTTTCTGATAAGAAGTAATATCACATAAGCTAAAGACATGTTCAGAAAATGTGCTGATTTCCAAAAGAAAATTTCCACTATAAGTGAATTTACACATTGTTATGAGTTGCAAATCCTGTGCAATTAAAATGACTTTCAGTTGGGTTTTGTTAAAGTGATAACTAAATGGTGGATTTAAGGTACCTTTGCAAAAGAAGTATTATGTCAGCTTAAAAGGTTTGTCTTTCACTCTAAAGCCAGTCTGAGTTTGGGAAGGAAATGAAATGATTTGCACCTCTCAGGCAAGATAAGATCTGTAAAACAATCATTTGGCCCTCAGCACACCTTCTTCCCATTTCCAGTATGCCCTGAGAAAAAATGGGCTTTATGAATTACTCCAGCTCCACACTGCACCGCTGACCACATACTGAATGAGATTTACTACCTACATGGTAGGTCCAGCATAGAGGTTTGATGTGGTATCATATACAACATTTCACTACCTCTGTAAGAAACTTTCCACCCAGTTGGAAAGATTAATTACTCTTGGCTTAAGCTAATGTGTTTTTCTTGTTAACTAGACAGGAAAATAGTGTATTTGCTCGCAGTTATCAGGGCTCTACTTGTAAATGTTGGCATGCTTTTCTGCTGTAACACAGTCACTTTTGGTTGCTGTACATAATTTTAAGTGCCTGAGTCTTTTAGGATTAGAAACTGGAGAGCTGGACACCCCTTCATACAATCTATTCGTTTAGAGATGTAAAATATTCAAGGGTAATCATCTAAGAATACATCTTGTAAACTGTTTATTCCCCCCATGGATGTTGATATTTCTTTTTTTTGCTTTTTATTGATTTTTTTTTTTTTTTAAGGAGCATTTTTGAAGGTATCACTGCATGGCTGTTCAACAACAGTGGAATTCCTAGAGGTCAGCACAAGTTGTCAGTTCTTGCAATTGTCTTGTGACAGCTAGTCTGCTCTAATTGCAGACAAGGCTTGTACAGGGTAGAAAAATCATATACCATATTCAGACTGATAGGAAGATAGAACCTGTAACATTATGGTTATTTCTTTTCTTTCTTTTTTTTTTTTTTTTTAAATGGGTGAATGCACACCAACCAAAAATTTGCACTTTAAAGGATGCTTGTGTTTGACACATACATTATCATTTACTTCAGCAGTTCTTCCAGCTAAATTTGAGAAGACAGTTTTAGGTCATGAAGTCCAGGGAAATGTTTCAAATAAAGAAAAAGAATATGTACAATTAATATGCCATGTATGAATTTATGTGGATAAAATTTGAAATGGAGATTGTTCATCATGCTCCATCTTGGCAGATTTAATTATAATGGATCCTTCATTCTTCTGCTGGAGTGTTACACACAAATATATACGGGCACTAACAGATAGAGCATTAAGTGTGTTCGCAAACACTAGGCATTCTGTAGTGTTTAGGTTATACTTAAGTATTGATTTAAAGAACTTGGGATACTAGAGGAAAGATCTACCATGTCAGCCAAAGAAAAACTGTCCTAAAGTTTTACCTAGAGCATGTTTATGATATAGTTAACATTTACGTTGCACAAATATCAGTTACTAAGTTCTCAATCATTGTGACTGAAAAATGACAGAAGAGACTACAATAGAATGAACTGAATTTGAGAATAGAATCAGTATTGAAATCAACACTGAATTGACAGTGGACTGTGAAATGCAGAGATCAAGGACTGTTTGTTAATGTCCTCTACTGTCAATTGTATACATTATCTTTTATGAACATGTGCACACACGTACATATGTGCACATGCACATGTATATGCATATCTATCCAGCTATAGACACTTAAGATCATGTGAGGAAATATCTCACTACCTTATTGTAGCATACTAAGACCTGAAAAGTCCTTTACGTAAGTTGTAAATGTGTCAAATCTCCAAAAACACTTGGATATGAACATTTGGGAAACATGTTTGACCTTAGGAAAAAAAAAAAAAAACACACTGTCTTTTATAGGCAAAGATCTGACGAAAGGGCAAGGCATGTCCTAAAAATCTTTGGTAAAAAAGAGGTTAGTGTAAACATGAAATCCCTAAATGTTATTAAATGAGCGTAAAAATCCATAGAAAATAGTAGTAGGAAAATGTGTCTTTCAAATTTCAAGTGTCAAATTAACTTTCTTACTATAGAAAGCCTTAGTACAGAAAAAGCCTCTTGTCCTGTTGTGTATCCTCAACTGACTCTCATATATGTGACCACAAGAAAATAAAAACCAAAGGGTTAATTTATTTAATTTAATACTGTCTTGGAATGAATATTTAGGGAGAAACTGGAGGAAAAATAACCTTCAACTAGCTAATTCTGGCAAAACTTTAGGAAAACTTTTCTCTATTTTGTCTACTTTGAGAGCCTAAGTGAATTGCATGGCTTTGAAATTTGGTTTTATTCATTTATAAGCTCCAAAATGTTAAGTATTCTGGAAGACAACTTTTTCCACACTTCCAGTATCTGATGGTGCAAGGAAACGTCACACACTTATATACTTAGAACACTGAAGTTGAGTCATTAATAAGAATCATGCAAAGGCATGTTGTAAGCTAAAGGTTTCTTTATTCTTGTAAATTATAGTTCTCATTTGCATACCTCACTTTCTGCCTGTCAGTCTATGTACTCAACCTTTCAATTATTTATAGTTTAAATGTGATGAGTTTAAACTCATCAGTTCACATAACCCACCAAACCTCTTTGTCACTCAATTATTAGTATTTAATACTACACTTAGAACTGTCTCTCTGTTTCCCTCTGCTGTTCTGCTGAGACATTGCTTTTTTCCAGTTTAAACCCTGTGCTTAGAAGTCCTTCTTGGCTCACTTGAAAGCCAAATTGTATTACTTGCTTGTCTAGAAACGTCTGTCACAAGATCTCCAAAACTATTAGAATACATCATTTATGGTGTGTTCACAATATATAAAGGCATTGGAAAGCAGACATGTATAAAGCACATATAATAAGACAAAGAATTACCTTTTTGGGTTGTATAGCTGGCAATGACAATGTCAGATGTCATGTTCTGACTGTTGGATAAAAATTTCTTTTACTATAGGTGAGATTGAGGACAAAGAGGACATCACCAAGATGAAAGCTTTTTTTTTTTTTTTCCCCCCAGCAAGAACATTTAAAGATACTTACAACCTCAGGTGTGCAAACACTTGCAAGAACATGACAGGATAGGATAGGACATAACAGAAGCAAAATAAAAATATCCCTTTGATTTATTTTCACTTAGGAAAAATCTTCAGTGAAAACAGAAATACTAATTTAAAATAAGTTGTGATTTACAAACCTAAAACTTAGGTTGCTTTGGTTGCTCAATTTTACTTTCTTCATGTCTTGACCCTACCTCTGCTGTCTGGAGTACCTAAACTGCCTGTAATCTGAGATAATACTAGAGCTAGTTGGTGACAGAGTGGGTTGTAGACTTTCACTGATGTCAGCACTGAATGTCTAAAAATCTCTGAGTATTTTTTTTTTCCAAAATTCTCTTTTAGTCTAGAATAATTTTTTTGGTATTATTTGAAGGTGCAATGCAGACCATCTGTGTTTTTTTTTTCAAATCCATGTGTAATTGAATGCTCAATTACCTATTCTTTTCAATTTTTTATGTTGAAATTTTCTTTAAAATTGCAAGTATTTTAGCTAATCACACGTGTTGGGTCCTGTGTCTCTATTTAATCAGGCATTTATTTCCAAAAGCAATTTTAATGCTGTTAAAGTTTTCTCCTGCAAGTACAATCTTATTTTTAGCTTGGTTAAATTTCTTAACCACTTTTACCTTTAAACTTTCCAAGTTTACTATAACAAATGCCTTTCAAAACGTCTCCTATTTCAATAACAATATAGGACAATCAAAGTGATTTTCTTTTCTTACTTTTAAGCCTTCGCAAGTGCAGGAGCACTGTTTTTTCTTGGTTTATGTAAAGAAAATAACCACAGAATCCATTATGTTTGCCCAATTAAATGAATATTATCTCTTAATACTAATAGACTTTTTAAATAAGTCTCCAAACCATCTTTATGAACATGCAAATGCAGAATATATTTGGAACAATTAACAAACAAATAACAATTTGCTTTCCATAATTTACTCTCATTTAGGAATGAGATAGTAGTTTTCAATGGTCCAAGCTTCCAAAATCTTTATTCTATTACTATTTTTCTCCAGAAGCATGCAGCTGCATGCTTTGACCATGTTTTGATCCTTCCCATCATTTCAGAATTGGTAAAAATTCTTTATTTGTCTCTAGATTATGTTAATTTTGGTTTTAGGATCCTGGACACAAACTTGTAAAATTAAAAGCTGAGAGATGCAAAAGGAGTTGTTAGGTCATATAATCCTTCCCTAAGAAGCCTACTTCTTGAGAGATTTTAAATGCAATATTAGATGCTATAGCAGAGCATCTAGGTCTGGAGCAAATACTTTTCAGAACAGTTAGTGAGATTTCAGAACTATCAAAAGCTTAAGCCTTCCTTTTAAAGTCCAGCCACTTTACAGGACTCTAATTGACACAACACCACGTTTCTGAAAGCAACATAAGGGAAACATAATGGTGGTGCTACTTAAACTGAATTTCTGATCAGATTATATTCTTTAAGAGCAAAATAATTTAGACTGTTTTCCTTTTTGTTGCTTCAGATGATTAAAGGTGGTACCAAACCATGAAAATAACTTTTCATTTGGCATTTCACCTGATTCACAGCTTAATGTAACAATTCCTAGTATTGGCCTGCAGATTTTCACAGTTTGTATTTGTTGAGATTTCTTCTGTGTTTCCTTTGAATATTTTCACAAATATTTTGGTCAAATGAGCAGCAGCTATTTTTTTTCCTAAATATTTAATTCAACAGTACAGTAAGGTAAAAGCTCTCTGTTTTTTATTGAAATCTGATGGAATCACTGTTATTCTGAGAAGCAAGAAATGTATGAGATAATCATAGGTCACTTCAGCTATTTTACTCCAGCACAGACAAAGACAGGTGTTTTCTTTGGCATGGGCACTCAGTACTCCCTTTCTGCAGCCAGGTTTTCTAACTTACTTAACACCACCAACTAAATTGGAGTTTGAGATATAACCTAAGCTGGCCAGCCTTGTTGAGACTAAGCTAGCTCTGAACAAACCAAGAAGTGAGACTTTAAATGCTCTAAGGAATACAAATGTCAGAAATTGGTGTGCTTACAAACTTTATCTTCCTATTAGAGCGAGATATAAGATCAATACTTTAGCACATAAACTCTGTCTATAGCCTCCTCGTGGGGGTCACAGAGAGATTTCACTTTGACCTTCCTCTTTCTGACTGTCCTAGTATTTTTCCTCTTGTACAAGAGACCAAGCTTTAAAAAGTGAGTAGATACTAGCTGCTATATATTTCTGTGTTTGGTGCTTAAATAGAAGGCATTTCATCTCATGTATTTTTTGAATAGTGTTCATAGGTAGAAATATTTGTATCCCACACATTTGATATGTTAATAAGATATTGCAAAGGGAAGTAGTAAGTGTGAAAACTAAAGAGTGTGAAAACTAGTGCATGTGCTGAAATACTTTTGACATAAAATGCAGGCTTCTGAGAAGCCTAGTTTTGCCCAGTAAAGAACAAAAAATGAATGACATGGCCAACTTGAAACTCTTCTCCGTCTTTTGATGCCTATTGCTATTGCAGTGTATGTGGGAAAACAATACTACTTTATTTTCTCTGTTAGCCTTGGGCTTAAATGAAAACTGATTGATCTGAAAGAGAATTGTAGTGAGATGGGGGTCATTCACTTCAGTATTGAATGATAGGACACGAGGAAATGTGTTCCAGTTGTGCCAGGGGAGGTTTAGATTGGACATTAGGAAGAACTTTTTCACCGAGAGGGTTATTAAGCATTGGAATGGGCTGCCCAGGGAGATGGTGGATCACCATCCCTAGAGATATTCAAAAGACTGGCACTGTGAGGTTAGTGATTGGACTCGATCTTAAAAGTCTTTTCTAACCATAAAGCGTCTACGATTCTATGACCTTGTTAAATTTGTCTGTAAGAGATAACAGCCTTTATCTCATTCAAATGCATTTCAATTAATAATAATAAAAGTAAATAAGAATAAAAGTATATGTTTGAGAAGGTAAGACATAAATTATTATTGAAATTACCTTTAAAAAAACCACTAAAACATATAACAAAGGTCTGTATTTCTAGAATCTCCTTCTCTGGAGGTTTTCAAAACCTGCCTGGACGTGTTCCTGTGTGACTTGATCTTGATGGGCCTGCTTTAGCACAGGGGTTGGACTAGATTATCTCTAGAAGTTTCTTCCAACCCCTACCATTCTATGATTCTAAAGGGTTTGAAGAGGTAGTATTCCAGAAAAAAAAATGAGGGGGACAATTATTAAATAATGGACGTATCTGTGCATGTGAATTGTATGTGTACATAGAGTTAATAAAGACCTATGTATGTGTATACCACTGTATTCAGAATGTTTTGATACACACATTTTACCTCTAGCCTTGTTTATTAAAACTTCTTGACAGCCTTCTGAGGATACATTGCATATAATGGAAGCCTAACAGAGTGAAATCAAAGTGCTCATCAAAACTTGTTTGCATTACTGCTGATGGTATAAGTTTAATAAAACGGTCTATTTTGGTATTATTTTACTTGAACGTTCCCATTCTTTTTGTTATTTTTTCCTCATTCCCCATGAGCCAAAGAATATTGCAGATAGACAACATGAAAATCCTGTCAATAGATGTAACAACTGTTTCCTTATGGGACTTTTTAATGGAATGTAGCTATACAAAAAGCTACACTGTGGCTATGTATGTACACCTTATCTCTGAAATAATGCAGTGAAAATGAGCAATGAGCAGTACAAGATGTCTTCAGTCACAGAAAGCAGATAACCGAATGGGCAGTTAATTTTATTTTACTGTTGGTCATTATAATTTCTTCCTTGCTCATCTTCCCTCCTCTCTGAAGAATAATATGCTCCAGTAGCACTACCAGAATTTTTCATCCATGTACATGTAGGTAAATTTCTGAGAGGGTGGCACCATCTGTTTTGCCTGATGGATTATAGTCTCACTGCAGCTCAAACGGAATTTCCCTCTGTGGCTCGTGGTAACATCAGTGTGAAATAAATAACAAGCAAGTGCAAATATCCTGTTGACAGAATTATTTGAGAATATTAGAGAAGAAAATAGTTAGGAATAAGCACCTTAAAGTGATCTTTATACTTTTTCTCACATGATACAGCTCTTTCCTCCTTAAGTGTTTAATATCAAGGTATGACTCCTTAGGAACGTCTCAGGAATGAGTAAGATACTTTAACAGGAAACACTGCCCTGTCATACTAAATTCACAGATAAGACAAGGAGGTTTCTTGTGTATACAGAGCTAAAAATGAACAAGACAAAATAGTATTATTTGATGAGATTATTCATTGTCTTACAATATGAACAAGTTTGGACGTTTTCTTTTTTGAACTTAAGTGTGTATATTTCAGCAAATGTATTGCTTGCAAACTGTGTGATTTATCTGTTCCTTTGTGCAATTTCTGTTGAGTTAGGTTACAATAGGGCACCTAAAGCACCTGATACTATTGATAAAGTCCTAGCACAGCAACAGTACCACTTATGCTAGATGCTGTACAAGTACTTAAATAGTCATGATTCTGATTTCAACTCTACAATTACCTTAAAAAGAAGACAAAATGAGAAATGGGGCAAGTAATAGCTGGGAGAGAGTAGGAATTTAAAAAAAAAACCAAACTATCAAGGCTATGTCTAACATTTTACCAGAAAAAAAACCTCCATGGGATAAAAGCAAAGTGTAATCCAACTTCCTTTAGGGATGTTCTCCTGCCTCTGACTTTGACTCTAAAGATATTGAGCCTCAAAATATATATTGTTGTCAGCTCTGTCTTGCTACTCAATTCTCCTGCCTTCCCTGGAAGCTTAAGTGTATTGGTGTTTTGACATTGTAGCTAATGATAAAGAAAAGAAAAAAAAAGGCTCCTTTTAAAATATCGCTCTGGTTCTCTTTCTCAGGCAGAATTTGGGATGCACAAAGGCAAAGATTCATTTAGCATCTTGCTTCAGTACTAGATCCCATAGTATCAAACACTTTTTGTAACAGTAGGATACTAGTGTTTTCTGTGTTCTTGTGCAAAGATATGACCAGAAAAGTGGGAAATGTGGGAAGCGATCATGTCGGGCTTGGGCTTTTTCAGGGAACAGTAGTTCAGACCTGTGTGTCAGTGAAAGGAGGCTTATTGTGTCTCAATACTGTCTACAATATCTAGTCTTAATTAAGTCTGAAGTGCTGACATCCAAAAGGGCATTTTCAAATGCAAACATGAGGCAAATTATCTCAGGTCCTAGAGGACCTAGAGTCGTAAAGCTGCAGTGACTCGGAGAACTACATCCCCTAGGGTGCCACAGCAACCAGGGGGAAGGTACCAATGCTCCCTACTCTGCAATATGCACAGACCCTGGATGTGTCTGCCCAAGTATCTCTGGAAATGATAGTAAAAAGAAGTGCTTTTATTGAAGGAAGTCTTGTTTTCAAGATATTTTAATGACTTGAAATATCTAAGCCATACTTATTAATTAGAACAAGCAGGAATAAATGATGGCGTCTTCTAGAGCTGCCTGCCTATTGTGCAACCAGCCAACATGACCTTTTGCTGTGAAACATATACAGAAATATGTTCTCAAGAATGAAGAGTCAAGCAAGAGAGATTTCTTCTGAATTGCTTGTGTTATTTTATAGTCACATCAGTACATGAAAGCTCCACTGGAATTAATAGCAATTTCATGGCAATTCATGCAAACATTACTCATATCTTCTGGCAAGGTTATCTAAGGATAAAATTTATGAAACGAAAGTAATAAAATGAACTACATACCACAGTTGACTGCAGGCCTGTACAGTATATCCTTTGCTTATCTCTTTGCCTTTATACATTAAGTGTTTTTATATTAAAATAGGATATTTTCTGCATTCAGTAGATAAATTAAGAAGCAATTACATTAAAACATTAAGGGACAACAGACTTGTGATATTGAATCATTCATTGTTCAAAAATATACCAGAAGGGATGACCAGACATTAATAAACTATATTAAAATGCAAAGATAATTTACCTTACTACATTGGGATTCTGAAGTCCTTAGGCATTTTGGGTAGAGATGAATAGCTATTAGATTAGTCAGTCTGCATGGTGCCAGTAAAACTTCTGAGTAACTAACTCATTCTATGAATCTGTACAGTAGATTTTGGATCCTGAAAACCACTTCACAAATTCCACACAGATTTGTGATCAAAATGGAATTAATAGACTGTGTATTGATCAAATATATAGAGAAGACATTCAGTAATTCAAAGTCTTGCTATGTTCCTCAAGATTCAACTTCAAGGGAAATAAAAAACACAGGTTCCTTTGAGTGGTGGTCTTTCGTATCCCACAGGGGCTTGAATAAAAAATTTCTCCCTCCTTTGATTCTGTAAAATATTTATGTCGTGACATAATCAATCCTGCTACATAAGAAAAGCTAATAATAAGAACGGGTCTTATGCTTATTGTATGGGCTCACCCTATACTTTCATGCTTCAAGAGAATGTGAATGCTTAACCTACTGGTTCCTGAAAATAGGACTTTACTAATATCTGTGTGGGTAACAATCACTTGTGAGTTTACCATTGTTCAAGTGCAAAAATTTTCATTCAAAGGTTAGATTTGGTAGAATTGCTTTCCTGCTGACCTTGTTAGAGCTGTCCAAGAGATCTTTGCTGTCAATGAAGAAGAAAAAAGAAGTATGAGAGTTTTGTAGAATGTATTAGAGTGGGCAAAAGGTGTGCTGCTCATTTGATAAGTTTATCTAAGCAACAGGACAAAAATTTCACACGTGTGCGAAGTTATGATTAAAAAAACCACATGCTTGAGTTTTTTTTGCAGGAGATGAGAAGTCTGGGGGGTCTTGATATCTGTACAGACAAAGACAATGAATACTATTATTGTAAACACAGCTCTTAGCAAGTTTTACAACAAGCTTAAAAATAAGCAATCATTTTTTATGAAAAATTTATGGCTGACAGAATGACTCCTGCTAGGGTGGGCTAAATAAATACTGCTGTCACGTTTAGACAGTTCTTGATGGTTTTTCCTTTTTTCTCTTACTGGCTCCACTTTCTTAAGAAAAATGAGAAAAAAAATGTTTAATAGTTGTAGTCTTTATTATCTGCCAATCTTAGCTTTGTTTTGTAACGGTGAAAATACTTCTAAACATACCAGACTTCACCAGATTAAAACTCTTTGTGTTGCATTATTCACAGGTTATTTCAGTGGAAGGTGTAATGAACCTGTGGTAGGTGTATATGGGCCTATTTTACCTTCCTGCAACACTTTATATGTCACACTTGGAAGCCTGAAGATGAAATATTAAAGCATCTTTCTTCTGTCAGAGAAGTATCAATGTTTTCCTATGAAAATGGAGAAAGTTAAGGCACTGATTTGCTTATTTTTTCTCCTTCTGTTGCTACTTCTTCCTGCAGTTTACATCTTTCCATTGAAAAAGAGTAACAATATATAAAAGAGTATATTATTAGTATATCACAATATATAAAATATGAAAATAACACAAACAATTATAAAAACAATTAAAACATCTCACCAGGATATTTGTTGCTAGCATATAAGCCTAAGGCCCCCAGGTCATTGCAAGAGAGTTCTTGCCCCAAAACTGCACAAAATAGCAGTAACAGTCCACACTCCTCATATTTGGGGTATTCTTTTAGGATTGTGGCTTCAGCTGATGTAACTATGTTCTCCGTGCATGGCAAAATGGTCCTCTGTTAAATTCAGCACCTTAATTTTTGATCTAGGAAAAAAGATACTGAAGTAAGTACCCATATTTCCTGATTCATGTCTCCACAGTTACTCTGACACAAGTATTCTGACTTCACTTGCAAAATAGCTCTCAGGAGGAAAACTTGGAAGTTATCTCTTGTTTCAGAACAGGGAGTATGTGCAGAAACAGGACCATTTTTCCTATCATGTGATATTAATAAACGTGATCATATGTTTAAACCAAAACTGCTCTATTCTAGGCAAGAATTGGTATTAACCTCTGGCAGTACATGCATGCAGTGAGACTATTGGATCTCTGTCCAATGAAGGCTTTATCCTCTCTTCACGTCTTGCAAATCTATTGGTCTTTGATTCTAATGCTGAAATGGACCTGAAGACAAGTTAGACTTTGTAGACTTTGTAGTAATTATCTCCAGCAAGATGCCTGTCCTTACTTCCACACTCCTCTGCTGAAAGGCTGGAAAGTGTAGGGTGAGATAGCATTTCAGTATTCACTGTGATGACACTATTACCCTGAAAAACCTTCTCATAGCGGTATAATGATCCCTTTGAATTTTTCTGGTGACTATAATGAGAGGCAGAAGGCAGGATATAAATACCTAACACTTTATACACAGCACCGAAGATACTTGATAGCACCAGAAAATCTTTACACTTGCTTTCTGTGTATCTGACATAGGATTAGTAGCAATGACTCATTCATGTTACCATTTTACTTAGATCTCACTCTGTTTCCACTCACACTGCCTGGATTGGTCTATTGTCTTAAAACGACTAAAACAAGTAGTTAATTAGAATATGTCTTTCTTTGGGAAAAAAAAAGAAAAATGAAACAGTTGATGAGACCAGTTTCTTGGTCCTTCAATATTAGTGAAGTTGTATTACAATGATTAAGACTAAAAAATGAGGAATGTGGAAATATGTTAAGGAGCTGTCAAAACAAGAATTTCAAATAAAGAGCAGGTTGTGCCTCATACTGTATTAAAGGAGGCCACATGTAGAAATGTTAATTATGGAATGTTAGTAGAAGTTTTGCAGGAGTATGGAGAGGATGAAAACTATAAGTGATGAAAGTGAACAGAGATACCCAGTTCTATCAAGCATTGGAAAGAAGAATTAAAATGAATTTTGCAATAGCAAGGAAAATATGATTGCATTATTTGGGTTTTATTTCTCACTCTTTTTTTTTTTTTTTGAAGACATATTGGGCATTTTTAATACCTCAAAACAGCTTATATCTTGCTCTGACATTTATCTTTATGCACATTACAAGAATTTCAGTAGAAAACCTGACTGAATATATTAATTGTCCAATCTCTCTATGACACGTGCAAAATACTTACATTTCTTTACCCTCTTTAAGCAGGACAGTTAGTTTGTCTCTTTCTGAATCCTTTCCTTTGAGTTATCATACAGCATTGTTACTAGCAAATGGTCCGTATTTTATTCATTTGTCTATCATTATGTGTGCCACAGCTCAGCATAGTATTAGAATTACTTGAAAAACCTCTCCTCTCTTCTTTCCTATATCATATTAATCAGATACATTAATCTCCATTCCCTTCTACTTTCCAACCTGAGCTTTGTGGAAAGCTGGCCAGATAGCCTGATTTTCTTCAACATTGCATCTATACGTTGTTGATCTTGTATTTTTCTTATGCTGGAAACTCTTTCTCAAGGCATACTTAGGGATCTGTGATCCTTTTAAAGGCATGAATAATGCAATGTCTGGTTAAAATGAGTGTACAAGTTAGCTGAAATGAGCCAGTAGCTGACCATTTAGAGTATTTTTGCTGGTTATTAGGGATCTGTTGGTTGTTAGGTTCTGATTTCTGTTCTGCCAGCTTTGCAGGTGGCCTGGTTGCAGGCTACAGAATTATCTGCAGCCTGCAGGCTATCTTTCTGTCTCAGTAAATGTAGTGAAAACAGAGAACATTTCCAAAAGGAGCCTGAAAGCTGATACAGGTGTGATTTTTTTTGTTTTTAATTTTTTTTTTCCCCTCTAAACAGTCAGGTAAGGAACTGTAGTGTGTTAAGGTAATTGGCTTAGATCCTTGTGCTAGCTCAGAACAGTAATGCACTGTTTATTCTTACTCAATAATACATAAAAAACCCCTCCAGCCCACAAGAAACTTGTATATGTTTTGTTTACATCTTGTGTGTGACCATTGGTCTACATTTTCCCCCTACATCTGTCTACAAAATGTTGTGAAGGATTACATAGCCAGTCTGTATGCTCTCTTCTAAATATTCTCCCAGTCAGGAACAGTTTTCTGTGTATCAGCATGTTAGCAGAGAACAGGAATATCCTGTTTGCTAGTAAGATCTATTGTGTTTTCAGTTGTCATAACTTAGACACACAAAGCTAGGTTTTCTTTCTCTAAGTGGAGGTTTAGACACATATTGTTGTGTCCTTTTCCCCCACCCAGTGTTGGAATAGCTTTCACTACTGTAACAATTTTACCTGTAATTGGATGACATTGATTCCTAGATCTGCCATTTAATGTGTTTCCTCAGTGTATACTTATCAAAATTATTCTCATGCTAAATCCAAAACACAACAAAACTACTCGGAAGAAAGTTAAATCTATCCCAGCCAAAACCAAGACAACCATTACTAAAAATATAATTTAATATTTTATGTGGTACTGAAGTGCATTTATTGCTATTGAGATGATTTGAAGTAGGATGCCTCTTTATCCCAGCTCCTCCATGACTCTTATGGTGAGTGAATAGTTGTGGGCAAGGTCAGAAATCTCTGTGACAATGCAGTGTCCAGTTTTAAGAGCCATTTCAAGCTTTTATTTTCTTAGTTATATTTTTCAAAAGGAAATAATATTGTATTTGTAATAACTTTTCATAGTTTTCAAGCTTCAGATTAGTATTTACTATTTTCTGCTTTATGTGTTCTACTGTAAAAGACAGCTTTCACAAAAGCAGCAAACAATTTGTTGAAATAGATTATATTATGAATGTTTTCAGGGCAAGTTAAAGAAACCACTGGAAGTCTTTTCTGTGTTACAGAAGGACTTACTGAATGGGTTCTGTGAAAATTTTCAGGAGTGCTCATATTTTAAGTACTTGAATTTTTTCAGCATATGTTAATTCTCAACTTGTTAGTAGAAGAAGTCCCCAGTAGGGAATAGTATAGAGGACAGTACTTTTATGGCATTTACTTGCTCTTTGTCATAAAGCCTTATGTGTTTTATCATTGCAATGATGCCGAAATGTTTCTTAGACTTGAGAAAAGATTACTACTTTTGAAAAAAATTATAGATAGATGAGTAGATTGGGTATGACCTCAAATGAAAACAAAGGGGAAGAGTGACATATCTTAATAGTTATAAAAGTCAATTAAAAACAAATATTGAGTATTTTAGACATGATACATAGTAGTCATCCAAAAAGGTGTTGACAAATGTTGCTGTTGGAGATCAATGTTACTTTCAAGAGACCAGCACGTTTCTGAGTTTGTTCTGTAAAGAGATGAGTCCATTATAACATCATTCCTCAATTACAAGACAGATCACATTTTATTTTTCGGTTAAGTATCTTGAGATTGATCTTGTAATCACACGGGAGAAAAAGTAATGTTGATTTTGCTGATTGTTCAATTATGTGAAGCTGTGGAACTTCTTGAATATTTTCAATAGATCTCTTTTATTCATATTACATATACTCATATTCTGTATAAGAATGGTATTCTCATTTCTAGAGTAGATGCAGTCTAAAGGATAAAATTGAGGATATATATTATGATATATATATGGCTTTATGGTTGTTGTTTTGTAGAAAGGATTATACACAAGGAGATTTTAGCAGATCTACACTCATACCAAATAAAAAGAAATGAGAGTGCTGACTCCCAAACTACTATTCATATATCGGCCAATATATCTGTGATGCTTTATACAGATTCTAACCAAAATCCCTAAAGATGAGGTCCAAAAGAATAACTGCATAAAATGAGAACCAGTTGCAGAGTTTGCAATTAACCTGAGCTTCTTGATAGATAATGAGATTTCCTATTTTTTTTTGCATTAGGAATTATTTATCCAAACATCACTGTCTATCAGGAATCACTTCTCTAATTTAAATTGTTGTCATCCTATGGAACAGCACAATTTCAAGAAATTTTGTTGATGAATGACATGCCAGTGGTAGGAAAATACTGAGAGAGCTGCTTGAAATCAATTGTGGCCTGGATCTGAAAACTCCTTGTGATGTTTAATAATGTATATATCTGGAGAAATTGTGATCCTCTAACAAATCATTTATAAATGGAAAAAGAAGGCTGAACTGATCATAAATATTAACAGCAACAGCCTTTCCAACCCATTGTATTTTGTTCTGTAGACATATGGTGTTCAGCTTGGTTAGATCAGAATAAGGCTTGTTTTTCCATTAGGAAGTGGCCCCTTTTCATTGCTTTAATATAAAAATGGAAAGTACCCTGGGGAAATTTAAGTATCTAAGAATTCCCGTTAGAAGAAAACGATGAGGCAGACATGGTAGATTGTGTCCAGCTCCACACAGTAGTCATAATTTCATACAAGATAATCTAGGAAAAGGGATTTGGCCTGTCATTTAATAGCCAGTGATGACAACTGCAAATTAGCATGTTTACTTTTTTCTTATCACAGGGAACATATTAATCTTATTTAAAACTAAAAATAGCACTCTATCGGAGTTTTAAAAGTCTATAGAAAAAAATGGAAAGTAGAACAAAGAGAGTCAATAATAATAATAAAATCCTGTATTTGTGTTGAATCAATTGACTTAAAATTGAGAAGGTTCTCCTAAACTAAGGATGTAGGAGATGCATTTCTTGGGCTGCATATCAAATGTTCTCAGCCATATGCATTCAAGGAAGTGGAATGGCTCAGGGTGTATGGTTTCTGGTAGGACAGAGTGGGACTAATACTATTAATTGTAATTTTCTCTATAGATTTTAGATAAGCAGATTCCAAAGAAAGACCATTATTTATTTGTGAAATTTGTCTCCTTGTTTACAGAAAATACCATACTATCTAGCTCGTGCTATTGTCAAGGTGTGTTCCTTCATTTTTTTCTTTATTATGCAATTTCTATGAAATATCTATTTACATATAAGAACATTGTCAACTTTGTGATCGTGAAACTTGTGCATGAATGATATCCTGGACTTATATCTTTAAAGACATTCATACTTGTATGTATACATAGCTTATCAAAGAAGCTAAGTCACCTTTAGTAATTAGTTTTGTAATTAACAAGGACAGACCTACTTATTGGTGTGCTAGCTGAAAGCAGTGAGGCCATGTATATTCTTAAAATATCTCAGTGCTTACATGACTTGTCATGCTGTTGTAGCGGGAGGATTTTGTTTCTGAGAAAAAGCAGAGCTTTAGCTGAATTTGGAGCTTAGTAAGAGCAGAAAGCAGAGGCTGCCAAGATATGCTTTTGATCAACTTCTTTGTCTCTGTGATAGGCAGTGATTCCCCATCAAGAGCTTTGTTTCTGACTCTGGACTTAGATTATGGCTCTATCCAGTGTGCCAAACCTTCTCAAAAGTTTTGTTTAGAGCTCAGATGCTATGGCTTCTGCTCATGAGTCACTCATATCACATCAGTATCATGATGCTGCAAGCTTGCACATGTCAATGGATAGCCTTCAGATAGCAATTATTTCATTTAACCTAGATACAACAGATCTGGGTCAAATTTTAATTAGTGTGAATTAGTCACTGGTTCTACAAATCACTTGCATTATGCTTGTATACAGCCTTATGTATGCTACCAATCCCTCTGAAACCAGTTGATAATACTCAAATGTCTCAGGAGTGTAACTAATTGAATGATGACAGTCTTAATGGTGCAGGCGGTTTGTGCTTATTAGTCCTATCAGCATCCCGTTTCCAATCCAAAAGGTCACTGGGTCAAAGGAGATATAGTAGCAGGAGAATTCACTCTGCATTTTTCTGCAAGACTCAAGTCACTGAGGATATGCTTTGTTGAGTTATGTACCAGTCACCATCTTTCCCCTAGGCAACTAGCAAGACAGGTGTCTCTGACCTATCTCTGAAATCAGCTCAAAGTCTGGGCTCAGATCTTCAAACAACTACTAGAAAAAGCTTTCCTTTGACTCTTTGTCATTCATCTCCTTTATGTCCTCAGGGCAGAAGTTTTTTTATTATATGCTGCTATAAAGATGGGAATAGAACTTAATTAAAATATATAAAAGTCAAGTAAGTGATACTAATAGGAACATAAAAATATTAAATTAATGAAAATATTAAATGCCTTTCTTTAGCCTTTCTATTCTCTTATATAGTTATTCTAATAATTTAACTGCTGGGGTTTTGAGGAGCAAGATGACCCAAGAAAAGGGAGTATTCCTTGAAGAATGGTTTCAGAGTCCTGATTAGCAGCTTTTAACTTTACTCCAGTATTTCAAAAATATTATAATATTTAAATGCCAATTTACCTTTACATTTAATTAGAATCTTGGTGTAAAGCTGTGTTCCTACCCGAGCCAGGAAGAGAGGTGCTCTAGATTAAAGTTCTGTGGAGCTTTACTGGAAACAGCAAGCAACTGTGGAAACTGAAGATAACCTGGAGATATCTAGTTCACACATACCTCTGTTTCAGGCCTGTGGTGGGAAAATGAATTCCTTACTTTCAAGCAAAGAAAAATCTTTGTTTCTGTGTTCATAGTAACTATTCATAAATCACATAGTTGCAGACCAGCATTAGATGAAGTCACAGTAATGTAGTTAAACCACATGTCCCTGAATGTTTGTTAAATTAAATTCATTCCTTCGTCCAGGGCATACTGTGACTGCTCTTAAAATGGCTGCTCAGCTGGGTCCAAAGCAAATTATTCAGACTGCAAGCACGTTGCCTGACATGCTTGTTTTTATGGTAATGCGTTTCCTAGTCATATGACTTGGATGTAGCCATTTCTCTTAAAGTTATTAAGAAAGGGTTGTTTTTATTTATCTTACTCAAACACTTTTGACTTCCGCTTTAGACAGTCACCATCAGAAATAGTTGAAAACTTGTCCATAGTACAGTCAATACAGTACAATAACTGATAAATTCAGGAGCATATGTGATCTTCTGGGAATGATTGATGGCACCTCATTGCCTTCTGTGCCCTTGAGACTCTTAGCCTTTTACTTCCAAGAAAGCAAAGGGAGTATGGTCCTTATTCCCCACTACATGTCAATACAGGACTGGACATGCACCTCAGAACAGAGAAAGTGAAAGAAGAATATGCAGAAATCTTGCCAAGTATGCAGATGGTATTCATGTAACACAACTTGACTCTACAATATCAGTCTGCTTGTATTGAAAATCACCAATAAAACTTTGGCAATGTTTACTCTGTACTAAAGCAGCATCTAACTGAACTTTCTGCGTCTGACTGAAGCCATTTATTCGGTGCTCAGAATGGTTATTTTACTATTTTTACTTATCTAGTGAAATATTTGTCAGATAAAATTTTATCTATCAAGCAGCCCAACTCATGAATATCTCTTTATTTGAAAGGAGATCATAAAGAAAACTTCAAAAATTGCCAGCATGTTTATGTGAAGCAGAGGGGAAGAGAGTAATTTGTCTGTTTGTGGTTTGTTATTTATTTATTTCTGCCGTTACTATGATCCACTGTCAGCAGTGAACAAATGCTTCAAAAAACTAAAGATGTGCTTATCTTTGCTTTACAAGATTTAATGCCAATTGTTTCAGCTGGCATGAAGCCCAGAACCTCTTCTTTATGTTTTGAAATTACTGTAAAGTGCAAGGAATGCTAGGATATACGAAAATATATGGTTTTGTTCTTTTAAATTCAAATGACTAACTATCAGCTTACAAAGCAGTGTGTCTAACCTGCACGTCAGAATTTGTGTACTTGATTTAAAAAGTGATACAAAATATTATGTGATTATATATTATAGTTTAAAAAACCCTCCTCATCCTAGGTTGTTAATTATAATGCATAGTGCAAGAATTCTTCATTTCGGTACTTGGTCACATATCATGGTGAGTGCATGACTTGAAGTTTGAAAATCACAGTGCATTTCCTGCTCCAGAAAGCATAGGATGAAAATATATGATAGGTAGATACAACAAAGAAGTGGAACAGAGTAGGGCAGCAATGACTCTCTTTTGCACAATAAACAGCTGTAGTAACACAACAGCTGCTGAGAACAATTTTAAACAAGCCAAGGGACTTGAGAACTGTTTCTATGTGTTCACAGCCAAAATTGTTGAGTCGTATCTAGTGGATGTGCACAGCTAATGTGTACACTGTATGTATTGCATTTGTATAATTTTACTGTGAGGGAGTCTTATATACATACATGAAAATGATGCTTAATGCATAGTAAGTCTCCTGCATCTACCAGCAGGCTTTCATGTCTTCATATGGCACCTTTTTTGACCTGGGAGCAAAATCCTAGCTCCCAGAGGCCTGTCTGAAGACAGTAATTCTCAGGCTTGATAGGCATCAGCAGAAAGATCACAGACTCACAAAATCCCAGAATGGTAAGGTTTGGAAGGGACCTTTAGATGTCACCTAATCCAACTCCCCTGCTAAAGCAGGCCCACCTAGATCAGGTTACACAGGAATGTGTCCAGGTGGGTTTTGAAAACCTCCAGAGACTCCACACCCTCCCTGAGAAGCCTGTGACATCAATCAATTTGAAGAGGAATAGCTATTTTTGTAGTGAATTCCTACCATATTTAGAAGATAGTAGAAAATGTGAGAGAATTTGAAAGAGATTTGAATGGATAGATGATGACAGCTGGCTTGAATAGAGATGGAAATCATTGAAGAGCCCATATTCAAACCTTAGGCAATACTGTACTATGAGCTTCAAAGCACTTTCAATATAAAACTTGTCTTTGAATCAAGAGTTTATGATAGACTGAAAAAGAGAGCAGTCTTTTGGTGGCAGGATGGTACAGCCATAAATGTTAATTTAATACTATAAAAATGAATACACTGAAAATGATCAGATTGGCATGTGTCAACATGAAAGTGTAAGGTGTTGCAGAGGTCAAGATGAAAAATGGTGGTTGAGGTTTCAGCTTCAGCAACATGAACTGAGAGGAAAGATGGATCTTGGAGATACTATGTAGAAAGAAACAATCTGTCGTGTGCTGTATAAATAGCATTAGAGATGGCTATGGTGAAGTTGACACCTCTGTTACTATCTCAGGAACTGAAGAGATGACAACATCAGCAGGTTTTTCCTAGTCATTGCTGCAGGTTCAAACTACAGACCCATATTCCTGAGCTCATACTTCAACAAGTTTGGATATTTTTTTGTATCAATGCGTTAATCCCTTGCTTAAGAAAATGGTTTGATAGTAGAATCTAAAAATCTAAGGCCTTAGTGTGTAACAACAGTACTTCCTAAATACTTTAGTGGGAGAAGGAAAATAAGATCTCAAATCTGTGCCACTTTGCTGTGAGACATTTTCTTTCTATTACTGCAAGTAATCAGAATTTTTAATAGTGTATGTATCATAAAGGCCTAAAGTGTGCTTAATCACTAGTTTCAAATATGAATTTTAAAGGGAATACATTTTTCAGAGAAATTATTCATACTTGGACAGCTTCTCATAAAAATGCTGTGAACTAATGAACATTACCTGTTGGTTTTAGTTGAGGCTTTTGTTGGGGTTTTATAGTATTCAGTAAATAAACCAGTTATGGAGAATGTGCATTTGCTCTGCCAGGCAATGCTTTTTACCATGCTGACATAATTAGTGACAAAACCACAATTTCAGAGAGAGCATGAGTGAAATTAAATATATATATGACTCTATTGTAAAAAAATAATTCTTTCTTCACATTTCAGCATTTTATGTGCAGTCTTTTTCTTTCCTTACTCAGCACATGTATTCGTTTAGATTCCTCCACTTGCACTTTTAATGGATATTCTCTTAGGACTCAGCACTAAGGCAAGGATTTATGTGTTTACAAAGAGAAGTTAAAGAGATATTTTTTCTCTGAATCACCCATGTGGAGTCCAGTTTGACCCTCTTGACTCTAGTTGTCAAAATACTCCTCTGCTTGAGTATTAAAAGAGTTCATATATTAGAGTATTTGGAAACTGGGAGATATGTGAGATCTAAAAACTGAAAAATATGTGAGTGAAGCTGTCTTCTTGTGCTTGACGAATAATAGAGAGACACAGTTCAGACCCTAAGGTACTTTCTGGTGACATGAATAAAGTGACATAAGCATTCCATTTCATACCGGCAGCAAAATATTTATTTTTTTTTGGATATTGCAGACAAATTATCCAAATTACTCCAATGGCATCTCATGTTTTATCGAATGAATTAATATTTAAAAATGAATATAAATTGTTTTCCTCCTCTTGTTTACTTCTTTATGACTTCTTACGCTACCTAATCACTTCTGATGAAGGAAAATCCTGAAAGATTTTCAGATAGGCATGTACTATGGACAATGTTAACTCCATTGTGTTTGTAGAGTCTCAGAAAGAGCTGTTGATCGTGACAGTGGCATTTACTATTGTTATAGACAATAACAATGCACACATAGGGCACTTGAAATGTAAGGTTTATGCAGGGAGGAACTGCAGAGGCTGAGTTGTAACTCTGAGAGTACTCCAAGATATGCTGTATGACTTAGAAATCCTCAGAAATTACTTTTGACCCCTTATCGCAAGACAATGAAGGAAAAAAAAATCAAGAGTGGTAGCAATGAAAGCAAAACCCAGATCCTTGATGGATTAACGTGATCATTATCTGTATTTAGAGTTGGAGAAGTGGATGTTTTCTGGCATAGGTGTAGCAACATTAGAACTATGTCAATTAGCAGCTGAGATTGCAGCTTGTTTTGCAAGTTGGAAGTGACCTTACATTCTGTGTGATCAAGGGAAAACTATACCTCCTCAAAGGATATGAAATAGTGTTAATATAGGAATCAAGGAGAATTATACCCTGGAAGTGAAAATATTTCAGTTTTGTTAGATTTTAAGGCACAATATTTCAGTAACTGTTTTGAAAGATATTGGATCAGAAGATATGCCTGCAACTTGAAGAAAACTGTATTTATCATGGTAGCTCTACGTGGCTTTGTTGGCACCGATATTCATGCCCAGTTTCTGATTGCTCACTAGTTGGCAGATACTGACTTTATAATGAAGTGATTCAACTATATCTCCAGGCAATGAAGAGTAGACACTGTGCAGGAGAGGGTTGAAGGGCAGAGACTGGCTTATACTCCAACTCTGTCCCTGCAGCCGATGTGGATACAGCCACACATATGGCTGTGAAGAGGTGTCAGTTTAAGCACAATATCAAATGGGGCATCAATGTGCCCATTATTAATATGTCTAGGAATTTGGTAGGTGTGGACTGTAACAGGCTGAAACTTCAAGGAACAATGAAGCCTCTAAAATATCTGTAATTTGAAGGATTTTAACATTTCTGTAACTTCAATATATATTCTTTAAAAATACATTCCCCTAAGCTTGAACTGGAATAGATAGACAAGGAAACAAAAGAAGATTCCTGAAGGAGAGAAGTTCTGATGGTAGTTTTCATCCAGTAATACAAATTATAAAGTGTGGACTGTAGAAGAAAATTGAGGGCAAATTAAGTTGGAGAAAAAAATGAGAGTAATGTAGATGCACTCCAGTTTGTGTGTAAAGAGTGCTGAGAGACCATGATTAAGCAATGAACATTATTAATAATATCATTTTGTCTGTGAGGGCCACAAATGTCTATGTCTTTCAGATTTTCCACTGAATTAATATTGGTGGACCATATTTCCACTTGCGGGACTGGTGACCCCACCATTTATTAGGTGTTAAGCTGCTTCTGATCTTGCTTGTCAAATGTCAGTTCTAAGGATAGCTGTTGAATAAAAATAGAAGAAATATGTCAAGAGAAAATGAGATTCTGCCACAGAAAGGACACAGACTCTAGAGATTTTAGACCAGTTGCACAAATTTGACAAATACAGAATGAAGAATTGTAAATGAAATAAAAATTGATGCACATTTGAATTGAGAATCATTAGTACATTAATACCACTGTAGAGCTCTAAAATGTAATTTTAAAACCAGTGATTAGAATAGTGTGCTATCCTCTTATATTTGCATGACAGCATTCTGTATTTTTTAAGTGTTGACTTCATGGTAGAGGTTTACAATGGTCTTGATTTTGGTTTACAAGTTGCTTTTATTGCCAACATATTCCATAGTTGCTTTAATTCTGTCCCATTTTTTTTGTCTTGTATTCTCAAACTGTAAGTTCTTTGGACAGATGGTCCTTTTTTTTTCTTTTTACTTCTTTCCTCCTTCTGTCTTCATACTATGAAAAAAATGTCTACTGTAGAAATTAGTGCTGAGGAATCTAGCAATTTGCAGACACTTAAGAAAAGCCGTGAAGTCAAAAGGAAAGTTCATCTGCCATAGACAGCATCCTGTCAGTGACAGTGAACTGTAAGGAAATAATGGAACCATATAACATTGTGCAACTGCACTTCCCCTGCATACTCACTCAGCTTTCTGAGATTTCTGATTTTTCTGAGAGTCAAGGACTTCCTGAGCCATAGACCGTGAATTTGATGTAATTAACAGGCCTTCTTTCTGTTAAGGAATACTAAATCCTAATGTACCCGATGCTCCAAATCATGAAGGGCACAATAAAAACACAGAGAACATGAAGTCCGTATTTCTGCACTTCGCTGTTAGGTTGTCTGGTTCAATTTTTATTCTTAAGTGTCTGGATGTTCCTGAATATTCTAAGACCATGAAACCAGAAGACCTGCACACGTAACAGAACAGTTGCACTGAGCATCTGCACCAATCGGAAATGAAGTGTGTGCCAATGCTAAAAAAAAAAGCAAAACCATTTTGACTACTTTTAAAAGACATGATCTGAACCTCAGCAGAACCACAGATCTTCAGTTCCCATATGCATGCAAGACTTTTTTTTTCCAAATACACTTTAAGACTGACAGTTATATCTGTTGGCAGCAGTCAGTTGTCTTTCAAGGAGTAGGCTTTGTGTGGCTATCTTATTTGTGTACACCCTTGTATTTCATAGAATAAGAGATCTTGTCATGTCTGCTGGGGCAGTAAAACAGTGGTGAAGTGGCTTTGAGAAGTGATGAACTGGCACTAGTTCTATATCACTCTGTTTCTAAATGTCTGGGACTTCAAGAAAAGCTGAAAAAAGAAAAAAATTCAAGGGATAGTTCCACTCCTGTCTGTAACTCCTGATTTTTTCCTTAGATTCCAATCTTCCTGACCCAGCAATCGATATCCTCTATGAATGATGCAAAATAGTGACAGAGAAATGTGAGGCAAAATTGCCACTTAGGAGAGTACTCAAGTTAGGAACTGTACTTCAGAAGGATATTAGCTTCTGGAGGGCTAGGTCTCTGGTTTGTTAACAAACAGTCCTTTCAATTATTTGAGTGACTAGTTTTCTTGTTTTACAGTCTTTATAAATTTAAAAGCTCTAAATTTCTGTACCTACTGACAAAACTTGATAATCCTACAGAGAGAAAATTTTCCTTTAAAGCACATTAAAAAGTGAATGAAGTATCATGCACATACTGTACCAAATAGTTCTAAGTGTGGAGAGAAATGCCATCAGTTCACAAAGCAAGAAGGCTTTCATTCGATAGGAAAGCTTTGCAAGTGTATATTATTGGGTAATGTTGCTGGATGTGTAAATGACTACTATCTATTCTCTATGAGGCTCTACAGTTAAAAAAATAGGAGCTATGAGGGGAAAAGTGAAGAGATCTTACAGAGTTACATAGTATAATATATAAAATTGGGAGATGAAGAGAGAAAAGCACAATTTAAACATCAGTAGGACTTTCCACATAAAACCTGAATCAACATATGTAAAAGTGTTTCAAAGTCCAGCAGCACAAGGCCATGAGCACACAGAGATGCTAGTGTGAAGGCACTGCCATGGTATGGACAGGATATACAGGCTACAGAATTGGAATGGAAGGCCCTCAATGCTTTAGAAATTAAAATAATTGAGACACTATGCAATAACATCAACAGGACCAGAAAAAAATTATATGCATGGAGATGAATGTCTCAATATATATCCTTCTCGGTATTTTTTCCTCAAAAGAATACTTGTCGATTCACTCTTCATTTTAGCAGGACTAATTAGATCTCTGACTGTAATGTGTAGCCATCATTAATGCTGCTTTTTAACAGAGAAATTGGACCGTCCAAAGCAAATAAACTGTCTAGGATGTAATGGGAGATCAGAAACAGAAAAAAATGCCAGTTGATACTTGTGTATTTTAGTGTGAGTGATGAATTATGTTTCTTAATTATATTTCTTTACACATAAAACCTTGTTCTGTGAAAAATCCCTCAGATGTTTTGATACCACACATCACCAAGTCTGAGCCTAAAAGCTGAAAACCTGAGAATATTACTCATGAGTAACATTTGTTTTAGCTATAGCTGTGTTGTACACATCAAAGGTGTAACTAGACCTTCTGTGGATGTTGGTACCCAAGTGAATGCTGACACAACTCTATACAGTATTGTATACACAATATATACACAATATATATATGTATATGCAATATATAACAAATATCTAGTATTTATTATAACAATGCCAGGCTAAATATTTTGTCCAGTATTCCAGATATTTTTTGCAGCCTACAAGCAGCACCATGCTGAGCAGTTATGACCATATAGTTAATGATGCATGCCATGTAGCCAAGGTTTGCGGAATACAGGGAGACTTTTAAGAAGAAAAAACCAGTTATGCTTCTAAATTCTTATTGTTTGCCGAGTTTTTAAGGTGACTGCTAGATGAAGCCAATTTAACAGGGTTATATTAGTCAAATACTCTCCATTTATGAAACTGTAAAATGGATTACTGCCTATAAGATGTTACCTTATAACTGTAGCTTTTGAATGTGTAGAGAAAACACCGTCTACTGACATGAAACAGTCTCTACATTCTCTGAAATATAGCCACATAGATTCCAGAGAACAAAATCCTTCCCTTTTTCTTATTTACAAGATCAAAACATTGTGATCCTAGAAAGTGCTGTGCTATTTCAAAAATAACTAAGTATAATCTAAAGCAACATGATTGAGTATCTGAAAGCCAGAAAACGCATGATTTTTTTTTTTTTTTTTATTACTTGCACTGTAAGAAAAGAGCTTTTGAAGCTATAAGGACTGTGTATAAATTGTTGAGTTCCTGTATGAATTCTATTCAAGCAAGGTAGTTCGCCAATAGTGCTTTCTCTTCACTGCTAATGGCCGCTCCACTGTCAAGTCCTTCTCCCTGCAGGTGTTAATATTTCATACAAGTGGCGAAAGATCCTCAGTGTAACACAGATGTGTCACTTTTTCTTTTCCTTATCTCTTTCGTTGAAGGAATCCTCTTGAAACTAACACCTTGGTATTTTCAGTCTAATCTTTTTATGTTATCTGTCCTCCGCTGTGCATTATGGGAATAATGTTATGGTTAAAATAATCTCTTCAGTTGCACTTGGAAAAAACCAGCACTGCATGTGACTATTATGGACTGTTTGTTTTGAGAATTCTGAGGATTAAACTTAGTGCATAAATCCATGAATAGGCTAAATCAGTCCACCATAAGTAGCATGAAATAAAGAGATGCTTTGCTATTTTAGAACCAGGCTGTCCAGCAGGGATTACCACCTACCCTGTTATAATCTTCACTGTGATAAACACACTGTCTTTTTGGAACATAAGGGAGAAACTGAATTAACATAGACTGTCAGAAACAGAATTTTACCACACTAAATTTCTGTTCGGTTTTCAATTAAATCATTAGAGGAGAGAGAAACCATGCATTGAGAATTTTCACTCTGCGTGACTCTTTACAGCTTGTGAACATGATAAGCAGCAGCATGTCCCCAAGTTCTTAAAATATAGGGGGGACAGTGTATGCTCCATTTGTGTCATTCAAGTAGCAGAAAAGAAGCAAAGTTTAGTTACATACACTTTATCATGCACATCTTTGTTACACTGCATAATGCCTAAAATGCATTAAAAAAGGGAAAATAAATGCAAAAATAGTTTTGACTCTTTTGCATTCTGTTTCCTGCCCCATACTCCTGTATTCTGCCATATGAGCATCACAGGAATAAGTAATTATTTTTTCCTTCTTGAGCCAGTGTTCCATGAGAAAGTATTGATTTACAGTCCCTAGAATTGTAGTATAAAATATGCATATGTGTATATATATTTATAAATGTTTTCACTAAGATAAAGGTTTGGATTTATTTTCTTAAATGGGGCAGTATCCTTTTTCATTATGGCAGGAGTTACTCGAATAGACAGCTTCCTGGTTTCCTGGTCTTTCTACTATGGTCTAATTAAGGTCAGTGAGCTGGTCTAACAGCTTGCTTTTATGTGATTTAAAAGTTACATGCAGTCCAATTCAGTGACTCGATAGGTTTGACAACTGAGTCATAAATCTTTTCTGTGTATTCATCTCATTTGTTCATCCTAAGTTTGAGGACAATGTCTTACTGCTTCATAGAAATATTAAGATATATTCATTATGGTTGGTAAAGTGCATCAAAGGCCTTCAATGTAAAGTACAAAGGGTGCTGTTAAATGACAAAGACAACCAACAGGAACATAAATGCCAGTACTTTCACAGAAAAAATATCTTCCCTTTCCTTTTTATCCCTTTGGCTTTAGGGATTTTTTTCTTTCTGGGTTTTTGGTTTGGGTTTTTTTTTTTTTTGGTCTTTTTTTTTAACTTCTAAAATTATAAAGCTTGATTCAAAAATTGTCTAGAATTCCTACTGCCAAAGGCTAAGCTATAAATACTTCTTCCCTTGTTAGCTTTTTTATTTTTTTAAGTTTAACAATTGGAAGAGGTCTGTGGAGTGTATGTGAAAGTCACATATTAACTTCCTCAGTAAAGAGAGAAAAATGTGCCCACAATTTAAAATTCCCACTGAGGGAATGAATTCTTATATTGTATTTTGATAGAAACCTGAATAGCGTTATCATTTTAAACCATTTTTCAATATTTGTAGTGTACACTCTAAATCTATTATAGAACATGAAAAAAAATCATTGGGGAAAAATATTAAAAAGTAAACTTTGCTAATTAAATTTTCAACTAATTTTCATAAGTTTTCAGCTTTCTTAGGAACACCTAAGCTGGCTTATTTAGGAGTATTTTACCTCACAACATAGGCTGGCTGAAAAACTTGGCTTTTGTGCAATGAGTGACAAACCATTATTTTAAACATGTTTGCTAGTAGGCAGATGCAAACATTTTTTTTTTTTAAGTCCTGGAACTTGGAAATTTTCAAGTTGTAAGTGATTTCACTTAGCTTCCACTAGATGTTTAATGTGGAAATACAGACTTCTGCCTTTAATGTGAGAAAGCATGATCAGCCCAAGAATATGGTACTGAAATTCTGAATCCTATATTATCTACTATGATTTATTTGCTAAAACATTTTTCAGCTCTCTGCTGTAGTGTGAAATTATAGATGCTGCTGTTGATCCTGAGAAAATTCTAGTGTATTAACTTGGGTGCAGATTTAATCTATCTGATTTTTGGAAGTTAGAAAGTTTAAAGGCAGGACCATTTCTCTGAGGAAGTATGACTTGGCCTTATAAGTTAGTGAAAATATAAATCATGTCACAAAAAACCCAGGAAGAATATAACATGATATGATCCAACAGTGACGATAACTTGGTCTTCTAGTCCATATATCAAAAGCAACAGGTTAAATGCATACAGTGGATAGTAAGCAACATCATGTATTAACCAGAGCTCTTTGAAATGTCCTATTTTCTATTCTTTCAGAAAGAAAGAGAAGGAAGGAATTTATAGTTACCTGGCTAGCTGGGCTACAAGTGTTGAGACTACACTTGTTAAATAAAGCATCAAAAGCCAAAAGACTAAGTCGCTGCAAAACTTCTTTCCCCCTCTGAATCTTTAACTGAAGTAATTTTAAAAGTCTGCTCAGATTTATAATATGTTATAAAAATCTGTATGGATGATATCCCTTCCAAGTTGTCAGGTTAATATTAAAACCATTCTGATTCTGATACTAATTTTAGGGCTGGTGAAATATCTTATTTTTACAAAAACGGCAAACAGAATTATTTTGTAAAACTTATTTTGCTGTTTCATAGTAGAACCTGGGAATTTCATGGTGATCTTAAACTAGAAACATTCCTGTCAAAAGATGATGCTGCGGTGCCTGAGGAATGTTGATGTTTGGGATCAGACACTTCCTGGTTGCTACTCTTCTCTCTCTAAACACAGACATGTAATCTGATTAAGTCCCATGTCTTACTGAGGAGAATGTGAATTTGCAAGAGACAAACTGCAATCCCTGTAGAATCCCAACAGCTGTATTCTTGAATTGTGTCAGTCTTTCCATTTATGAAGAGAAGTACTGGAAAAAGGAGATATCTGAAAGCAAAGCCTAACAAGACGAGGCTGCCAAATCTGGTTTTAATTTCTTGACTGTTGCAAAATAACTGAACACAAATTACTGTCTTACATACCCAATCTTTTTAATTTATTATTGCTCTTACCAAGCATGGATGGTAAAAAAAACCACTAATAATCTTTTTTTTAGAGGAAGCGGTAACTGAACTTTTTCTGTGCTTTAGAATAGAGTGCTAGCTCTCACCATGACTGCTAGACTTCTCAGCTGATTTAATCAAAAGTCGTTAAGAAACTGAAAAGAAGAAAGTACCAATACTAAAATTATTTCCACTACATGGAAAAGAGGATGGATATATGCATGGCAGAGAAGGGGAAAGAGCAGAAGCAGTAGAAGGAGACTTAATAGCTTTGGGAATTTCTGGAGAGTGATTTATTCAGCCAGACTTTTAGACCTAGTATTCCAGCAGATGTTGTGTTTATTTATGTATCAAGCACTGCAGACAAGGCAATTCATCAGATGGAGTAAGAAGTTGGAGTGAACTGCTGATTTTCAGTTAATGGAAATGAATACTCTCAACCATGAGTGATTTCATTAAACTGTTTAATGATAACTGCAGAACATGTTCAGGAAAGAAAACATGTATCCCTTCAGTCTGATGTTTGCAAAGATAGAGAATGCTTATCTAACTCCTTTTCATAATCCCTCTGTATTTAAGGCATTCCTTACCATGTGGCCTAGCTGTGCTGGGTATAGGTGCAGAGCATGTAGGAGCCTCTTAATTCCAGCACTCCAGCAGTATTTTGAGCTCAGTCCCACTGCTTTAATTCCCATGTGCTCCAGTGGGGAGTTCACTTAAGAATTTCAGAGCTGTTCTAGGAAAGGGGCCCCACATGAAGTGTGTGAGCAATACTTGACTAATGCTTCCAAGATTGTTATTTGTGCCTTTTGCAACCTTCATACACTGGATAGATACAGGCACCATCTAAACTGCATGATAGAGATTTGCTTGCAATCTTAGTTTCTCAGTCTTTGTAGTCTTTCTAATCAGTTCTGTTGGAGACTATAGGAATGGAGGAAAGAAGGAGCCTTGATACATGATTAGTCTTCTCTTACCATAGCCTTGAAACATGACTGACAGAATCTAGTGCTGGTAGTAACTACCATTTAGACATCACTACAGGAACAAAGCCATTAAGGAGGGGTCAAAACTAAACGAATGAACAAACACGCTGCTGACTTAGAATGCTTCACCAGTCTATTTTACAGATAGAAGCACATAATACATTGGTTTATATCTTTAACATTTTAAAATGTGAGACACTAGGCACAAGTGTTTCTGAGGTGTAGGTGGTTAACCACTTAGTGCTCATCTAACATCTTGCTCATAATTCATTAACCAATCTCAATACTAAATGATATTAATTTATGCTACTTGCAGTCCATTTAGTGCAAAGCATTTTTGAATGGAAAACAAAGGTTTATCTTTTCCATATTTTAATGGAAAGCAGGAGACGCTCTCTCTTATCTATCCCCAGTAACTTTCAGCCTTACCATGTGTTACCTCTGCTCTCTTCAACAGGAAAGGTGCAGCATAGTAAGAGAAACAATTATGAGATGAAAATCTTTACACTCTCCTCTATCCACATTTATAATAAAGTTCTGTTTGTATGTTCATTCTATACTAAAAGTAAAGTACAAAAATAAAATCCTCATCTATCTGGGAAACTGCTGAAAAGGTAGTCTGTACAAAGACAAGGAATATTTCTCATGCCTGAACACTGTATGATGCCACATCTCCATGACACTAATGCACAAATTTACTACTTAATCTCATCTTTAGGTTTTAGGTTTTGACTATAAATCCTGGATCAGTTATGCTAGATGAACGGTTCTTTATGGCATAGATTCAGATAGAAAGTATTGCCAGTTTTATCATCTCTTTCCTATAATTAAAAGATTGAGTCCAAATATTGGATGCAGCCATTTTGCCTCCGCTGCCAGCTCATTCTTTGATCTCTTCGTAGGTACTGCTGCAAGGAATCAGTTAGTAGGAATAAGGGTACTTTTTATGATTCTAAAAGATACTCAACAGGAGTGTCACAGATGTCTTTATTTTCAACAATTACCAGTTGATAAAGTGAGATAGTGTTTCCATCTGTAAGTTTTGTAATGAAAGATGCAATGCTTAGTTTCAGAAAACAGGTCTTTTCTAACCATTTTTATTGTTTTTCTCTCTCTGCTTATCCAAACTATTATTTTTTTTCTAGAAGATTAATTGGAACTGACATCAACCAAATCTTTATTTTATGACTTGTGAATACTGAGTTACCAATAATTCAAGTGCTGTTGAATAACATTGGTATGTCTTTCATCCAAGGGCTTCCAAGTGCCTTGTACTCATCAAGCTTCACTGCAAACATGTGA
Organism: Colius striatus; assembly: GCF_028858725.1. Classification (NCBI taxonomy): domain Eukaryota; kingdom Metazoa; phylum Chordata; class Aves; order Coliiformes; family Coliidae; genus Colius; species Colius striatus. The sequence goes on along the minus strand of NC_084765.1, from coordinate 6,588,651 downwards.
ATTAAGCACGGCTGTGCTACAGACAGCCAAACCAGAATGTAAAACAATGCAACTGCCTTCTTCTTGTTCAGTGCTAGATGCAGATACAGGTTTCTATCTTTCTGCTTCAGCTTTTTCTTATGATTAAACCATATTCTCCTATCTCATTTTCTGAACAGCTGTTTAAAGGAGTAGATCCAACCAGTAAATTAGGGATTGTGTAGAAGCTGCCCCTTCTTGCCTGAAGTATTGTTTAACACAGACTGATACAGGCAGAAGATAGCAAATTGTGCTCCATGATTTAAAGACATAATCGGGGGGTTACTGCTGGTCATTTTGTTACATCATGATGTAATGAAATTTTCCCACCTTGAAGTTTATAGGCGTTCTCTTATTACCTTGTTGCCTGTGGAAGTACATCTGTGCTCACATTATCACTACCTATGTCCTTTCTTGGTGTTGAGACTGTGTACATTCAGAAATGAATCTGTCCTTTTACAGAATGTTCTCTTATTAAGACCGTTATCTATTATCTTGAAAACATCTGTTTCATGACTAGATAAATGACATTACTTCTTAGTGTTTGAATGAGTGCACTCAGCACATTTTATACCTACTGTACAGGAGAATAGAGTAGGAACAAACTCTAGTGCATTGAGTTTGACTGTCATCTTCTCTGACAAATAATTCAAAACTGGAGGCAAAAAATTGTCATTGTAAGTTTTCTGTGCATAAGTGCAAAAACACACACGTAATCATTAGGCAAAGGAACCTGATTTGAATAACCATCTAGGCAAAAAAAAATGGTACCTCTTTAACATTCTTTCTCATTTAATTTGTTTTCAGCATTTCCTTTCAGTTTGTATTAGGCATTCAACTGTGAAAAAGGAATGTGCATTCTTTAACCAAATAGTGCCTACATTTAGTTTTCCTGTTGTTTTTTGAAGGAGATTCTTTACCTGCAAAATAAAAAGAGTTTTCTATGCCTGTTGTTGCTAGTTATAGAAAACAGATGAAAAATAATGTTTTCTGCCTTTGAAAGAGGTGTTCAATTCACTGTATTTGAGTCACATCCCAAGTCAGCCACTGGAATGCTGATATGTAGAACATGCTGCCATTGTGAAGATGTAGCAGTATTGAGACTGAAATACATGCTTGTTTCTGGAGACAATCCAATCATAAGAACCCATGACTGCCAGACAGACACACAGCTCTTTGTGCTTCCACAGAAAGTGATCTGTTGCTTCTCCCACCATAACCTTCCTACTTGGCACCTGTAGGAACATTTTGTTACTAGAATAATGCAGAAAAAATTGGCACATACATACCAGTAACATAAGAACAAGATGCACGCCCTGTCAAAATTCAATGCGTTTGTATCATCAGCAAGCCATTAAAATGCTCAACCTCTACCTTTTATTTGCCTTATGAATAGCAAAGGACCAATTAATATTATTTCTTGCTGTGAAATACTTCAACTTCTGCAATTTTCCCTACTAGAGGTCTTGCCTCCTTTAGTAGGTTGAATACAACAGTGATACAGAAGTGATTTCTCCATAAGTGAATATAATGGGTATAGAAACTATAGCTAAACTAGCAAAATATTGAGAGCATTCGTATTGATAACACTTTATGATTAATTCATAGAATGGAAATGCAGGTACAAAGATAGAATGCTACTTCATTAAAAAATGAAAGCAGAAAAGCCCAAGTGAGTAATACCCCTTCTAAAAATGTAACTCATTAGTCTTGACTCTGCCAGGAAAAGTATATGGCCAGGGTTACATACGGAAATGGTTATAGTGTTACAGTGGACCCTTTAAAGTAAACACATAGTACTGTAATTTAGTGAGTAATGTTTTAGGTGAAGAAAATATCAGGCTTTTTAGGATGAAAGAGGTAGAAAAATGCACAGTTGATAGTAGTGCACTGCAGCAGAAGAACCAAATAATCCAAAAAAATTGTGCCGATACGTGAGAGGGATGTACCTCTGTCAGTTGAGCACAACTGATGGCTTTAACCCTGGTAATTTATGTATTTCACAATAGTGTCTAACCAGTAAAAGATGTGTCTAACCAATAGAAGGTGTGTACATTTGGTAGCAGTGAATTTAAGATGTTAATTGATCTGCTTCTAAAGTCCACAAGATTCAAAGAATAAAATATGACAGGCAAACAAATTATAGTTGAATTCAGCATTTCTCTTCTGTGTTCTCTGAATAATGGAACATTCTCTTCAAAGCTGCTGTTGCCTGGACCTTTGAGTTGGAACTTAACAACCGGTTCTCTTTAGTGACTTTGTTTCATAGCAGGAAAGTATCACTTGCCAGCATTTATATTTCCTAGCGCAGAGCTTGAAGACTTAAAGGACTCTGTATCCCAATCTGCATACCATTCATAATCTTTTGGTTGTAACATAAACCCTTGCTTTTCTTTTGAGAGGAAGAAATCAGGGTTTTTTGGAGTCTCCTTTCTTGGATGTCTTCAAGACCCACCTGGACATGTTCCTATGCAACCTAATCTAGATGAACCTGCTTCTGCAGGGGGGTTGGACTAGATGATCTCTAAAGGTCTCTTCCAACCCAACCATTCTATGATTCTGTGAAAAACCAGTTTTTTCTTCTGAGAGAAGGCAATAGCATCAATGGGTTTCAGCCTCTGAGGGTTTTTGAATACCCATTAAAAACAAATACAATACATTTGTTTTATCCAAGTACTTTTTTTTTTTATGTGTGTGTATCTCTTCAATAAATAGTTCATAGATCCCTAGAAATAAAGACTGCAGATGGAAAACCATGCAGTACAGTTTCTTCATGACAAAGAATTTCAAATGGTTCTTTAAGGCTGTTCCATTCCAGGTTTTAATAAAATAATGCACGTTTTCCTTAGTTCAGAGTATTATCTAAAATAATCTGATTTGTTTTTCTATTCTGAAGAGGAAAACACATTACATGGTAATAACACTCTCCTTTGTGTCAGGAATCCAGATGGACATTGTTCTAATTTTGTGAACAGCGTTATATTATCAGCAGCCTTATATTGAAAAAAACCCATTTCTAAGGGTGTTACGTATACATATGTGTTACAAATACGCACAGACTACATTTTTGAGAAACTCTCCATGTGTAACCCAGAAGGATAGTTAAACATGATTCATCCTGTAATTAAATTGAGGGAATATCTGCCAAAACATTTGTTAATGTTTGCTGAATTTATAATTTACAGAGTTCTTTGCCCTCTTTTTTTTGCTTTTCTTTCTAAGATATTTTAACAATGTACTGACTCTCAGAAATATACAGAGAAATAAAATCATGCCCCATGTTAAGAGACTAATTTAAAAAAATGAAAAAAATATCCTCATGACTAAAAATAGAATAATCTTTTCAGTTCATCAGATGGCAGTTTGTTTTGATCTTTTTTATTCCAACCTTTTTTTTTTTTTTAAGAACTGTGTTAATCTAGTCAAGGGACAGAGGAGATTATAATGTTCTTATGTATTCCAAATTTCGGTTTTTGAGTGATGAATGAATGCAGCGTTACTAAGTAAACTGTAGAAGAAGCCTTTATGCACAGAAATTACTTTATTTGCAGAAAAGGTGGGATTCTTTGTGATTCTAGAGGTCTAGTGCACATCAAGTTGCAAGAACAGAAAATAATATTAGAGAAATAGGTGGAGCCAGCAAGCAGGAGTGAGTGGACAGGAGAACTGATTCAAGGTTTATTGTACACAAAAGTGAGACTTGCAACTATGGTCAGATGTGTGAGAAAGACACCGATATACTCCATATCACAATAAGCATCCCATGGGTAATTTATCAAGAAAAAAATATGAAAAAGAATGTGTTTAATATACTTTATATCTTTTTAAAGCAATACTTGTGGATTTAGTTATACCTGCTGTTAAAACACAAGAAGAAACCTTATTTCCACAATTCTTTCTCATTAAGAAAACATGGGATTTCTGACTTGACTTTTATGCTTATAGTTGATTATAGTTAGAAACATATAACATGTAGAATTACTATTTGTTTTTTCTCTCGCAATAGCACACTGTAATCCCCTGGCAACCTCATTTTCAGGCTAAGGAGTGCATACACTAATACTGAGCTTTATTCAAATTGAAATGCTGTAGATTTTCCTATGTGGACAGTAGTCTTAGCAATTTTGGTAGCTGGAAGAATTATAGAGAAATCTGAAATATTTCTATCTGTGAAGGTTAGCACATTTTCTTAAATGTCATTAAGATATTTAAATGGGTATTAATTCTTCTAAAATACAATTTTTCTATTGCATAGAATACAAAGCATTAAATATAGATACTGTAATGATTTTTTTTCATTAACCTCAGTTAGGCAGTATTAGCAACAGAATGTAAAGGGTAAAGAATTCTTAACCTAGAAGTAAAACACATTAAACATTTGTGAACCTGGTTGAACTGGATGTATATCTTTTCTGTTCCAGTGGCATTGCTGGAAGAGCTCTGCTCACATAGCTTAGGAAAGGATGTTACTTCAACCTGTATAACAAAGCTCCTGTGCTCATTAGCAGCTGCTGAAGTGCCTTGTCTTTGCTGGAGTGTTTAAATTGAGACTGTGGACTGCTGTGCGAAGGTTGAAAGAGTGTATTTTTCACGATATGCCCTCTTCACTTTACTCTTCTGATGTGACACAACTTCTTTTAAGTAGAAATAGGTAGCAAGAAAAAAACTATTGCCTCCAGTTAAAGTATTGTGACCCCTAACGTACTTGGAAATATTGAAAATTCCTTCATTATTTTTGTCCAGATCCAGATCATGACATTAAAAACTATTCACAGCACTAATTTCCGAGCAAAAGCAACTGATTTGCTCTACACGTTTCTGATTTGAGTAGTATAATGAAAGCTTGGTCTGAGTACAAAATAACACAACTATCAGGAAATATTTCTACCATCTGTATGCACAAAGACAATTATCCATAATGGATTATGATATCAAGGGCTTATTACAGTTTTTTGCAAAGCATTGAAGAATGGACTTTGCTTTATTTGTCCTCAAAGTGCCGGTAGTCCCTCAGTTATATCCTCATGGTTGGCAACAGGTTTTAAATAGGAGAAAGCCTACAGCAAAGATGTGCTCTATGAAGTCTCCTGTATTTTCAGCATCTCAGGAAATCATATGAAGATTTTGAAAATACTTCTCATAGACATACAGTATAGGGAATTGTTTCTATAGATGATTTCAAGTATTTATGAACTACATTACATTTACTTATCCTAAGCAAAATCTTGAATAAATAGAACATAGTCTCAACAGTTGTATCAGAGTAAACAGGTTTTACTCTAGGGCTGCCTCAGCTAACTTCCATCCTTCCAGGTGACTAAGGCATGTAATGATGTAGCTTTTCACCTGCCTGGTGCAAAATCATAGAATTGTAGGTTTGGAAGGGACCTTTACAGATCATCTAGTCCAACCCCCCTGCAGAAGCAGGTCAACCTAGGTCAGGTCACATAGGAACGTATCCAGGCAGGTCTTGAAGACCTCCAAGGAAGGAGACTCCACAACCCCTCTGGGCAGCCTGTTCTACTGCTCCATCACTCTCACGGTGAAATAGTTTTTTCTTATGTTTAAATGGAACTTTTTATGTTCCAGCTTCATCCCATTACCCCTTGTCTTGTTGCTAGCTACTATAGAAAAAAGGGATGTCCCAACCTCCTGACATCCACCCTTTAGATATTTATAAATGTTAATAAGAGCTCCCCTGTCTTCTCCAGACAAAACAGCCCCAGTTCCCGCAGCCTTTCTTTTCTCATATGATGAGATAAGATGTTCATAAGATGTTCCAGTCCTTTGATCATCTTGGTGGCCTGAACTGGACTATCTCCAGAAGTTCTCTGTCCCTCTTGAGCTGAGGAGCCCAGAACGGGACACAGGACTCCAGATGAGACCTCACCAGGGCAGAGTAGAGAGGGAGAAGAACATCCCTTGACCTGCTGGCCACACTCTTGATGCATCCCAGGATTCCATTGGCCTTCTTGGCCATGAGGGCACATTGCTGGCTCATATTTAGCTTATTATCAATCAGGACTCCTAGGTCTTTCTCTGCAGAGCTGCTCTCCAGCAGTTTCGACCCCTAGCCTGTACTAGTGCAGGGAGTTCCTTCCCAGATGCAAATGGACTATATCTGTAGCATGTTCACATCAAGAAAGTATTTGTTTAGTTCTCTTTGTGTAGATGAGTAGAAATCACAAAATTATATCTTGTATAAGATACTGCCTTTATTATTTTTAAATGCAAGAGGACCTGGGCTATTCCTGTTAACAATATTAGAGAAAAGGACTGTGTGCAGCCATTGTGGTATGTACTGCAGGGGCTGCACACATGCTCTTATGCTTTCTCAAACACAAAAGAATATTTTTTCTTCTTGGTTTTGTTTTGGTATGATTGCTACACTGCCCTATGATGATAATAGCATTCACTGGTCACTTTAGGTCACTGCTTTGTATTTTCCTCCTGTTTTACAGCATCAACAGTTAACTTTTTCTTCCAACAGAGCAGGATACATGTAAAAGTAGTATATAAACAATACGTACTTAATAAAATTTAGATTATTGTCTCAGCTTCTACAGCTATCTATTGCTGCATTTGAATAAAAGCATACCTCAACTCCCATTATAAATATTAAACATGAAATAAATAGCTAAACCAGTAGGAAAATAAATGCTAGGGAAGACCCCAGGAAAAGCTGAACAAAGATACTATTTTCTGCTCAGAATTGTAAGGAACATGAGAAGTAGCAAGCAGTGGTTGAGTGATTTTCAGCCCTGGATTGGCTTGTTAACTAGTTTAATACAACATAATCAACGGATTTGAAGCTCCTCTGTTTTACACCTCATTCAGTCTCTACATCCATTAGAAACCATTTTCTAGGAAAACTACAATTATTCTCATGCAATGTAATGTCATTCTTGATTGACAAAGTAAAGGTTTATTCTAGGAAGAGGCAATCAGTGAAAATGGAAAGTAGATTGTGAAACACTTTTTTCTTTGAGAATGCAAGTGCTTGATTTACTTTTCTTTAGTGCACACTTGGTGTATTTGACCCCTTTCTTACACTGCTTCTTTTCTTGATGCGTTATGAAGGTTTTGGTTGCAATGACCATGATTTTCTTATTGTTATTTTTAGTTCCTCATTTTTGTGTGCAAACTGTTGTCTCGTGGCAGTGCTTTCACAAATGAGAACAGAATCCATGAGGTGGCAAAATCTCAGAGTGTTTTACCTGTGGGAGTCCTTATTTGTGTAGCTGAAAATAATCTACAAAAGGTTCACTGGAAAACACATGGAAAAGTTTGTGAGTGCAGAAATATGAGGGCACTGGTTCAAAGCAAGGTAAATATCTGCAACACCTTCTTGTAAATTTATCGCCATGTGGCTTTTCTAAGAAACTAAACCAAGGAGCAGCTGCTCTATTATTATCCACTTCAATGAGTGGGTGTTTTTGTTGACTAGAAAACTGAAAATAGAAGTACAGTTCTGAAGGTTCTGAACTTCTTTCTGAAGGTTCTTTCATTTCTTTGCTTAGTTTCATCTTCACAAAAGTCAATATAACACAGCAGTAATGATTCATTTGAGATCTGGGATTCACTATCCATCTTTCCCTCCCTAGAGTAAGTATGGAAATCAGTCTTTAAAAAGAGAGAGGGCTCTATTGCAGGACCCTGTTGGATGAAGCCCGTTATGGTTATGAAATATGTGGTAATTTGGATCAGATTTTTTAAATTACAAATTTAAACCAGTGTCATTACCATGACCATATATGGAACATTTATAAGAGCACATTCCAAGTCTTAGATGTTGTATATGTGACATGTTTCACACTTCCTAGAATAAAGAAATGCTTTTTCTCTCTTTAAAAAGGGCCTAGACTTGGAAAAGTCATTATTTTTTTTTTCCTGAACACGTCATTCTTCTGACACCAGCTGCATGCTACCTTCTGTTAACCCAATTTTATTTTAGTGAGAATATCTGAACCAAGAATTATGGTACTTTCAGTAAATGTGATATATTTAATATTTCTAAAAATAAACATAATCTAAACAGCACTATTAGACATCCTGACTGTTGTCTTAAATCTATTGCTGGAATAAAATCTATGGCACTTAAAACAGTATACAAGGAACAGAAGGAATGTAAGAAATGGTGTTGCTCATTATGTATAGTAAGATATTTTGAAACATCCAGCATGATGTAGATGAGGGAGATATATTGAACTGATCTCTATGAGGAAAAAAAAAAAAGGAATAAATTCAGAAAAGCAACAATCTAAGGAATAAAAGAAAAATACCCTAATGCATGACATGTAAAACACCAGTTGGCTTTTTGAGAACAGTAGAACTTACAGGGTTAATTTGTTTGTTTTCGTATTTATTACCATGCAGAAAATGTTGTTATGGAAACCAAATGTATGCTATTTCTGAAATAAATATTCTCACCAAGCTTCTGGAACAAAGAAATGGAAGCTATTAGTGTTATTGATGCTGTTGGCTGCCTGAAATCCCAGATCTAGGATTGTAATTGATACTGAGAATCCAAGGATTTTGGCTTCCTGCTTTTATAGTAAAAAGGCAGAAAGCCAATAGCATTGTCATCTGCTTCTTTACCACTGCGAAAAACTGGGAATGGGTCCCCATGGTTCCTCTGCTTCAAGCATCTTGAGGTTTTCCCTGGTTTGGGAAGCCTGTAAGCCAAGAAGAATTTATTTAGTAATTCACCAAGTGAATTTGCTCTGTCATTTGATAAACCTGACCCTTAGCTTTGTAGCAAGATGTCTTACAGATGTTTCCTGAAACAAAGCTTGAAACTGATGCTGTGTAGGTTTTCTAAATGGATCTGGACACTCATGCATTTGATAGAATTCATGTTTAGTATGTATCCATTTTACCTTTAATTCTGCAGGAACCCATCAAACTCAAGAATTTGGACAAAACCTGTAAGTGTTCTCTAGAGAAACTTGTCCAGAAAATTTCCATATCCTTCAGTTATGGTACAAGAATAATCATGATGGAAGGAGAAGCTTGAAGAAAGTTTCTGGTCATGTTGTAAAGGGTACATGAGAATCATAGGGTGACAACTGAAGACAGGTAAATCAAGTCTTAGTGCAGGAAATAATTTCAGGCAGTGAGACTAATGAAGTATGACTGATAACTGAATTTATCAGAAAAGGAGAACTTATTGTTTGAAATTCTCAAGGCCAAGTTTGGTTTTAATTCTTTGCTTTATTTATTGTGGAGGTGGAGACACCAGTCAGAATGTATGACTAGCATTAGTCCTTTCTGTGAACAGGTTTTATGGCCTTAAATCTATTTTATTTTCCTTTTTTTCATGAGCTATAAACAGCACAGGATTATTTGTTTCGCTGGTATGCACTAGTAAAACTCATTCAGATAGTGAATGTGTTAGAATCTAATGCCTTGTATAGGCATCTGTAACACCAAGAAGAAAAAAAGTGGAATGCATTTTTTGTTTTGGATGTCCTGCATTCATCGAAATAAACAAAATAAGAATCAGAATGAAATTGTCAGGAGCTATCAGAACATCTTTTTCAGTTATACTTGTCATGGTTTTGCATGATAGCCTTTTCTGGGAAGGGGGAAGGGACTGTAAAGATGGCTCCTGTAAGAAGTTGCTTGCAACTCTCCCCACCTCAGAGCCAGACCCACTTCTGGGGCTGAGCCAATTAGACGCCTCCATGATCACTTTTTTGAGAAGAAGCCACAAGGGGAGGTTTCTTCCTCCATTTTCTTTTCTTCTTCTGCCTCTTCTTCTTTCTTCTGACTGGTGGTGGTGCAAGGAGTAGGAACGGTAAGAGAAACAACCATGCAGACTCCAAGGTCAGTGATGAAAGAGAGGAGGAGGTGTGCTGGAGCAGAGACTCCCCTGCATTCTATGGAGAGAGCTGGTGAAGCTGAGATTTATTTTCATATCTTTAAAGACCCCGCATCGGCAGTAGAGACTCATTTTGATAATGAGCCCGTATCATGGGCAGAGACTCATTTTGCTAAAGCTGGCCCCGGACCAGGGGCAACGATTCACTTCATTAAAGGCCCCGAGCCAGGGACAGTGATTTTGGCCGGAGGAGGCCGTGTCCCGAAGGAGGGGCCCTTTATCACTGTGACCAGAGCAGGCCGTGTCCTGAGGAAGGGACCCAATATCCACAGCTGTCACTGTGGGGAGGAACCCACGACAAAGCAGCTCATTAAACTTATGCCCAGAAGAGGCCTTGTCCTGAGAGAGGGATCCTGCAACTGCAGAAACTGCAACTGCGGTGAAGAATCCACGCCAGAGATATTCACCAAGGACTGTGTCCCGTGTGAGGGACTCTGTATTGGCAGAAGCTGCAGCTGCTGGGAACAACCCACACCAGAGAAGTTTGTTAAGGACTGTGTTCCGGGGGGAGAAACCCCGTGTTGGAGCAGGGGAAGAATGCCAGGAGTCATCCTCATCTGAGAAGACAGAAGCGGCAGAGCCCATGTGTGAAAGACCGACCACATCCCCCACTCCCTGCCCCCCTGAGCCGTTGAGGGGGGAGGAGGTAGAGATATCGGGAGCAGTGAGCTGGGCCCGGGAAGAAAGGAGGGATGGGGGAGGGAGATCTTAAAGTGCTGGTTGTAATTTTCTCATCATCCTACTCCCTTTTTTTTGCTTTTATTCTGTTCTGTTTCTTGTAGAATAAACTTTCCTACTTTCCTCTCTAATTCGAGTACTGGAGTCTGTTTTCCCAGAACCATATTTGGCAGTGAGCCCTCCCTGCTCTTGTCTCAATCCACAACAATCTTGCTTATCTTTTTACTCCCATTTCTCTGGGTCCTCTGCCATCTTAACGAGAGTGGGGGTGAATGGGGGCGTCGAGCGAGAGACTGTCGTGGTGCTGCTGTGCTAGCTGGGCCAAACCACGACAATACTGAAACCAGCATCTGTAATCCTTAAATGACTGGAGGAATATCCTTTAAAAGTGGGGAGGCAATACTCCACCTGTATTATCTCTGCAGTGATAAGAACATTGTTGTAATTCCACTTCTAGTTCCAGACATCAAAAATAAGGGTAAAATCTTAAAAGGGATTCAGGAAAGTGCTATGACAAACCTGAAACCTCTGGAAAATATGTCTTGTAATAGTAGATTGAATTTTCTTTAGTTTCTTTATTTAGGAAAGAATAAGAGAAAGATGACCTTAGTCAAAATATACCTATTGCTACTGAGAAGCTCTGAAACCGAGTGTCCGTAACTTTCCTTGTGTTTTTTCTCTTGAGCTATAGCTGAGGTAATCACAGTATTATTACAGTACATTGTAGGAAAGTTTAGTCTTTTGAATCAACCATTCTCTGATCTGCAGTCAACTACAATTCAACTATAGTTGTGCCTTATAAATTCATTTTAAGCAGTCTTTAGGTGATTTGTAAAAAAAGTAGAATATTAAGAGTATTTTCAAAGTAAGAAGCTTGTGTTACTCACCTCTTCCCTTAAAATAAGTATTTTCTTATCTTTGGGATAATATTTCAGTGGAATCAGAAGAGTACATTGGCTGTTTAGGAATGCTCTGCCAGGTCTCTTGCCTTGACAATATCAACCACACAGACATTTCTTTGAGGTGCATCTGTGATGTTCATTTTGTCATTCAACTGTTAGAGTAGTAGACTAAACCAGTATCTTGAAGTAAATTCATTTCTCTGGTAATCTTTACATTTATCTATTTAGTTGTAACATGTTTTTCTTTTAAAGTGTCTCTTTGTATTTGTTCCAATTCACTTTATATAAGTCTCTGCAGTAACTTATGGATAAGAAAAGTGCTGATTATAGAGGAGAGTCTTAGGTTCTGTAAAGATTAGTATTACTCCACATTTGAAAAGCTAATACAAACTTGGAATCCAGAGAATGAGAATATAAATGTAAATATGAGTGTGAGTTGATGCTTCAAGAGTATATATACAAAACGATTTATTTTCTGATTTGCCAAGCATAATTGAGTTCCTCAGGGGAATTATGCTTGACCAGCCATTTTGGTGAATATGCAGAAATAGTGAGAAAAATAACTGAAATAACTAGTCTTGCATTGGTTTTGTTTTGGGTGGATTTTGTTTTGTTTGTTGTTTTCAGTTTATACTGGTAATGATCTGTCAAGACTGACTAATTTCAAATTGTACCATGTATTTGTTTTCATAAAACAACTTTCCCTTAGCTTAAGATACTGCAATATTTCTGTTCCTATTTTATTTTCTGTAATAATTTTTCTTTTAGGAGATTGCTTTAGGTATTGCACATTAGATTGCAATTTTAAGGATACTTTTTGCTAAATGAGATGTCACATCTTGAAACGTGCTTCACTCCTTTAAAGCTGTTTCCACATTCATATTTTAGAAGCATTTATTCATCTTTAACTCTTGAATGACCTTTGTCGGCTGTCGCTGTCAACCAGGGATTACTGATCTTGACAGTTGCTGTCAGTTCTGAAGAGATGTAAATCTCTGTGGCATATTCCACAGGGCTGGAAAACCCAGGATCTCCGAACTGTGGATATATCAAGGAATGAAAACAACCCCCCACATGCACAGTAAATACTATTTCTTTGGAAAATAACTTGCCCTACTTACTATCTGAAATAGTCACAAATATTTAATGTGCTGCAAGTTTAAATTAGATCAGAGTGACATTTGGATCACATAATAAAAGGAATGGTGAAAGGTCCATATATTCTGACTTGGTTAGAGATTCTGTGTAGTGCAGTTAACCACAAAAACATGGGGAGATTGTCGTTGACTGCTGGAAGTAACTAATCAGCTTTTTGAGAGGGGACTACATTTTCAATTAATCCATCTGGTTCTTAAAAGGACTAGTAAGCAACAGAAAGGTTCCTAATGCTTCTAGTAAGATTACTGAAAGAATTCTAAGATCAGGCTTCATCCGAAGTTAAAAAGTCATATTAGAAAAAGCCATCTGGCTAAATAGTTTATTCACATCCTAAATCATAGTTTCTGAATTCTGCAGAGAAAGGAATTTAATAATAAACAATACCTTCTTTGTAGTATTTATCGAGGCATTTTTCACAATTTTACAGTAATTACATAATTTGGATACATTATATAATTATACTAATTGGTGGATTTGAACATGTAACTATTATAATGGTGTTTGACAAAGAAGCCTTAGAATTAAGCAAATCATCATCTTCACAAAGAAGGAAAATTAAAGGATAAGTCTAATTCAGAATTGCAGATTCTTCACTTTTATTTTTAAATTTCTCATCTGGAAATGGAAGAAAACATTAGAAGCCAAGACAGTGCATTGATTGTTCAAGATGAATATAGTTTTTGAAAGCTTTTGAAACATAAGAACATGTTGAGGAGGAGGTATGTAGATGTAATGAATGATCTGAGGTCCAATGGCATAGATTTATTGCTATCAGCCAAATCAAAGTCTTAAATCTAAGTATTTATGCCTAGGTGTGTTGATTTTTCTGTGTGCATGTGTGCCTACATGTCCACATATTTATATATAGAAAACTATACTCACATATGTTTAAGAGATGAATTTAATATATGTATTCTGATTTCTTTTTTCCCCCCTGAAATTGCTAGAATGAGTCAGTACCTTTCATTGCTGTTAAATCCCACTGTTGTGGACTTGAGATAGTTTCTCAAGGATCCTGGGAGACAGATGCAGAACAGGAGAAACTCACGGATTCTTTCTTCCTCCTTTCTGTTCTGCATGACTGTCATGAAGGAGTAGAACATGAAAGGGAATGTTGAGCTCTTAATCCTTTTCTCTACCATTGTTATTTTCAGCCCATTTATTAATCTATAGATTTACTGGGCAATTGTGGAGATTCAGGGATGCAAATTGTGACTGATGAAGTGATGAGTTTGCCTTTACACTTAATATGTGCTTCTTCATTTGTCTGTTTACATAAAAGTAAGGGCTAATCTAGTAAAACCTCTTCTCCCATTAAGAATTAGACAAAAAAGGGGAAATAGTTATTTCTGTAGTTTTTAAGGAATACAGTAAACATAAGATTAAATCAGGGAAACTATTGTTAAAAGTTGATCTACTGTTCTATGAAAATTACCTCTCCAACAAGGAACTTAAAATTCGTGACACTAGAATGGAGATCTGATAGATGTGGAAGTGCTGAGATTAATAATGAGAGAGAATGTGAAAGTATCAACCAAACATGTCATAGCATGTCATCTTTGCTTTGTTTTTTCATCTTCATCCATTCATTTTTGACTCAAGCTACAATAATAAGTTGTTAAATTTCACCTCTTCAACTGCAAAATATTTTATATATTTTAGAAAATATTTACTTTTTTTCACTGACTATTGTCTAAGTAGGAAATTAATTTCACTAGTTATGTTATATGTAGAAAGAAGAGGGATAGCCTTGTTTCTGAGAAAAATACTTCCTATCTTACCTACAACTAAGAAATGGAAGAATTCAGTTCCAGACCTCGAGAGATGTGTTTTTCACATGCATACACAGTAATTTATTGACTGGAAGACTTACTCTGTTCAGAGAATCAGAAGCATTGTAAGTTATGTGCAAAACTGAAAATAAGAATGCTGTTTTATTTCCACATGATTGTTAACTGGAAATTATCTCTAAGATCTGTGGACTGTGGAAAGAACCAACATTTCTTTTTCCATTTGTTTCTCAACATACTAAAATAACAAAGAAATTATTCAGATATTTAGAATGCAACTCTTACAATGAAGCCTGAAATTCAATTTAACTGTAAGTGGGCAACCAAGGTGAAGTTTGATATGGTTTTCTCTCTGTTTATTTCAGGAAGTTCAAAGCATTAGAGAAGTCGAATATTAAAAGCTTTGATAGGCTGACATTACTGATTAATAAGAAGCTGCTTCCACAGCCCAAGAATACTAAAAGCTAAGACCAACTTAGTCCCAAATGAAAAATCTTCATGTTAAGAGCCACATTCTGCCATAAATCAATAGGTCCATCTCCCAGTGATGTCAGTGGAAATTCTCTGGTAAGCTAGAGTAGTATCTGTCCCCAAGGAATGACGTGGTTTTGATGTCAAAGGTTATCTAATAAAAGAAGCATGTAACAGTTGAAGAAAATTCAACATTTCACAAATGTTAAGTGGCTTTTACACTGCCAATAGATGTGAAAGGAATATGTTATTGATTTTTAAAGTAAAAATTGAGACAAGATTTTTCAGAGAAAAGATCAGAAGGTATTTCAACAATGTCATTAATATAATTAACAATTCAAACATAAAAAAGTTGTTGTGATATTAAAACTGAGAATATTACTGATTGTTGAAGATATCCCCAAAGGAAAAGACATAAGCCTTTCTTTTCTCCATGAATATGCCTTATACCATTATCACTTTTTTGACACACCATAGTATATGTACCACAACCACAACTCTGTCTCCTTTTCCCTTTCCCTGACAAGCCTGTTAATTAAGATGATGACAAATTCCCAGCCACCTCCAGCAGTCATAGTTCATTAGCTGTGTATAGAACAGGGCAAACTGTCGTGTTATGAGATTAAATTGGTGATGAGGAAATATTTCACAGTTTGTATCCAAATTAAAATACTTTTCTCTTTAATGTTCAATTTGAGATTCAGTTTTAGACTTAATTTTATCCATCTCTAGTTCAAAGTTTAAAGGGAAATTACCATAAGTACATTGAAATACTTTCCTTCCCATCTCTCTCTTTCATTGGCTGTCATAGAGAATTCTGACTTAAACAGAAATACTTATCAGTGCTGGTCAGAAAAAAAAGAAGAATTTTTTTTAGATTTGTTTTCAGTATGTTTCCTGTGATTTTATTTATTTAGTTAGTTAGTTTAAGCAGACCTAGTAGAAGAGCTCTTTGGAATTGAGACTTTATTCACTTTGAATAAATGTATACTTCCTTCAAATTTCCTGATTATTTTTAGGCAACCCAGCTGTACTCCAGACTGCTTATTTTTCTTGAAAGGAAAAACATATATTAAAAAATATATATCTGAAGTTCTTTTGGGCATTTGTAACTATCTATTAAAAAAGAGGGAGAGAACATGAGCAGAAAACGTATCAAACTAGAAGCAATGTTGCTACTTGTCATGTGATTACTTTGGGAACTATAGTTCTGGAAATTATTTTATGTTATTGGAAAACATCTACAGTGCTGTCTATGGTGGCTATGAATTGCATCAGACTTTTGGATACCCTTAACCAAGAAGAAAGGCGGGGCACCAGAATTAGGTGAAGCAAAGTCCATTTAGACCATATCCCAAAAGCAAGTCACAGACAAATAGGTATGTTGTGATGATTTTTTTAACATATGCATCCCTCTGGATTTCCCACTATCATACATGATTTTCTTTAGCGATGGTATAAATTGTGATTCAAGTTATGTTTACATATGAAAGAGTGGTGTAACCTGTGCAATCATTGACTATGAATTATGTGCTGAGGAAGCTGAAGGTAGTACAGTAGGAAAGAGACTATTGTAGTGACTGCCTCTCCTAGCCTTAAATACTTTCATTCTCTCAGTGAAGACAATTCTAGTTTCAGATGCCCCTTTCAGAGAAGCGCTCTTCCAAATGTGAGCTGCTAACCTTACCACAACTGTATGTAAAAATTTACTAAAGCAGAGCTTTGTAGTGTATATCTCAGGGTGAAGATACTTTGCAGTTCTGTTAGGAAGTGGCTCTGGAGCTTGAGAAAAACAGTTGTGTTACTTGAATGAAAATCCTCCTCTTCTTCTTTACCTCTTCTACTTATGTGCCTTATCTGAGCTACTGTATTTTTGAAAAGATGGGGAGGTTCATGATGCCTTTCTGAACTAAGAAGCCGTGGTATGACATATTTTCTGAAGATCAACAGCAATTTGCAGTCTGCACTTCAATGTACTTAGTGTGGTGAAGGTGACATCTGCAAAATGATTTGATAGTTTCTTGCAATGACCAATGACACTGAAACTGAGCTCTGATTCAGCAGGTTTTCTGTATTGCATTAGGTTTCTGTTTCAGCCAAAGCCTGAAGAAATTGTAATACTTTGAAAAATCTACAACTCTGTGGCAGATACTGATTAAAATAAATACATCCTCGTAACTGAAGCCTGCAACATTTTTCACAGTAAGGGATTCTCTGCAGATGCCGGGTTATTGGATACTTCATCATTTTATTTATCATTGCAAACTTAGTGCAGTTAATGAAAATCATCAACTGCATTAAATATGATTATTTTAAAAATCAGTCTTTAGTGAGATTGTGTCATCAGAGATCACTTATTCTGTTGCTTACTGGGGTAAATCAGGGAAACTTTAATAACGAACCGTATCCCTTATTACTATTTCCAAGAATACTGGAAAGTTTTGCAAAGCTTTTGAGTTAAACATTTCAGATGGCTCTCTCGCTATTGTTGAATGTACATCAGTTCTGCTGGTTAACCCAAGGCAACTGTCACTTGTTTTTCTTCCAGTTCAGTTGACTAGCGTCTGAGATGAATAAATTTCACCCATCTTTAAAATTATTTTCCTTTCTTATTGAATGTTCTCTTTTCATTGTGTTATTAAAAACCCTTGACCTTAATTTTGCTTTCTCTACACCATTTATCCTGTATTGTTTTATCACATCTCTCCTTTGATCATTTTCCTCAGTGTTCTCTGACATTGTGGCAGATAATTCATGGGCACTCTTTCTTTCAGACCAGACTGAAGAAATTGCTTTCAGTAGAACATTCTTTCTAAATTACAGTTGCTAAGTTTCCATTGATGTCATAAAAGCAGAAATATTTATGTCTCCTCTGAAAATTGTCTGTTAAAAATATAATGTTTTATGTTAACAGTGACAGATTTTGTTTTAATTTTCTTCCAGAAATCCTTCTATGTTGACATAGAAGATACTGACAAAGAAGTTTAGTTAAAACATTGAATTGACATAAACACTATTGACGTAGAATTTTACTTCAAAAAGGTCATTACAGGTAAAGAAATGGAGCGCCTTCACTCAGAGAACAGCTATGGCAATATTCTCCTGTCTATATCTCCCATTCATTTATCCTATTTCAGATAGTCCTCATCTGAGAAGGGAGATGAGAAGCCTCTTACAGATTGTTTGTAAGCAGATGGCAGAGTACTTCTTGAAAAATTCAAGGGATGAATTTATAAGGTAGCAAAAAAAAAAAAAAAAGCAAATTATTAACAATGTTTTAGCAAAATTTGACAAAACTACAAAGTAATGTCCCTTTGTGTATGATTTGGGAATATTTTATGAGCTGTAGTTTACGAAGGCTAATCTAGACTATAGTGTAGTTTAATGACACTTATGAGATTTGAGTTCATTTTCTGGTTCAGCCATGGACTTCTACATATTGTATTCTGTTTAAAATGAATGCATTACCTTCTGTCTCAGAGTGCTGGTATACAGATGAAGCTTGTAAGGACTCTAGAGAGCACAGATACTCTGCTGATAAGTAACATAAATATCTAGTTTAGAGTCCAACTCTGTGTTGTCTACATAAGTGCATACTCTGATTTAAATGGGATTAACGGTGTGCATGAAGTTAAGCATGTCCATAAATGTCTGCAAGACTTTACATATTCAGTACACTCATTATCTCAATTTGTTGTTTCATGGAATTGTTCCAAGTATCTCATCTAATCAGATCCTCCTGGAGGCACAGCATATGCCCACAATAGCATGAGCTATATATAGCTCCTTCCACAATTATGAAAGATCAATGGAATATTTTTATTGCCAGTGCATGTCTGTGTCTGTGAATTATCCTGTAGGAATTAAAATCCCTCAATGAGATCACAGTGTGAATTCTAATGAGTATAAAGCTAAGGTAGAAGTCTTGGTTTTTAGAAAAAAGCACAATAATTGATTACAATGTGTAAAGAAATATATAGTAGTGTATTATAAGTAATATAAAATAGCTATGAGTATATAAATATAGATTGATATAATTAAATTTTAAAATAAACCCAATACTGTATCTTAAATACTAATCTGCCAATACAGAAAAACTACCATTGTACTGAATGAAAATCAGCAAGGTTGTTCTCCATTGAAGATGGTTAGTGCAGTAGTAAAGAATGTTTCAGGTACTTCTTAATGACTAACCTTTGACATTTAAGCTTGAAATTGAGAAGACAAATAGCCCAAATAATTCTATTCTCAGTAATGCTGTTGTAAATCTTTTGAATTATTCTATATTATTGAGAGTAGAGTAGGATGTGACAAAAGATTATGCCCTATTTTTACTGTCTTTACTTCTTTCATCTGCAACAGCAGTCATAGGAATCAGTGAAAATATGTAGGAATTATTACCTGAAATGTGTAAACACTGCAAAATCTGACTTTTTAGAGCTTGAAAGCACTCAATACTATTTCTCATTTACCCACCCTGTCTGAAACAGTTTTCAAACAACAGAACTAAGAAAGTCGATTTTACCATACAGCTGGCTGTAAAATGACAATATGAATATTACTAAATATCATTACCTGCTAAATGAATTAAGTATGAAGCAGCTGAAAACTAGTTGACTGGCACTCCAAAACTTTTAATTAATGTCTTCGTTTCTAGATACCAAATTCCCTCTTGACTTTGCCATTCAATGTATTTTCACAGGAGCTGAAGAAATGATGTTGTGACAATAAACTGGGGTTTTTTTAAATTTATGACCATATGTCACTTAAATTCTATCATAGTTCAGAATAGCTAGGTGGAAGAATCAGAATACTGTTAAGATGTTCAAGCAGTGGAGAATAGCTATGACCACAATTTCAGATGAACTTAATGTGTCTGAATTGGCATGCAATATTAGTAATGGCGGGGAACTAACACGAGTTTATCAAAATAATACATGTTTGTCTACATTTATGTATATACATTGCTCACTTTATCTAAAGGACACTGCTTACCTAATGTAGTCAATGGTGCTATTTTAATTGTCATTAATGAAAAGTCCAGGTTTCAGCTGAAAATCATATTTAGCTCCAGATATTCTTGGATTTTCAAAATATTTTTAAAACATTTCATTCAGGAAAAAAATACCACTTGAAATATAATCTTAATTTACTCCTTTGCCTTCCATGTGTTCATTTGAACAGATCCCTGCCTAAAAACATATGGAAGCAGTAAAAAGGCCTAAAGTTGTAGATGAGTTAAAAGCAGCAAGGCTATAAAAATGACCAGACAGTATGGTTTCTTTATCTAAAATACAACTGTGTTTCTTCTTTGCATATATTCCCATAGTGATTGGGAAAGTCTGGCATTTCTTTGTTATCTGGCTTTGCTAATATACAATAGTTTTCCAACTCTGTAACTGGAGGATAACAAAACAGTATTTGAGAATCAAACTTAATCATTCTCGAATTCATATCCAATTTTACCTCCCCAAACCCATTCCAATATCAATGCAAAAACAAATGGCTGCCATGTAAATAAAGGTCAACTTTTCTCATTTACTTCTTGTACCTTTCTTTACCACTCAATTTCTGTAGGAATCCACATGACACTGGAAAAATGTTTGAAATGTTGAGTATCACTAATAGTACACAGTACACAAGGAAAATATCACAATGAAAACTAGTTGAATTTGAAAGAGGAGATGTAGAGTAACAGCCACTAATTAATAAAACTTTAATTACATTTATGGGGTGTGGAATCTTCATTAACTGTTTTAATAGGAAGAGGTAACTGCATCAAGCTGCTAGGCCAAACATATATGCATGATCCTCGATTGCAGGTTAAAAGCATTATCATGTGATATACATATCCATACTGTTCCCCCTATGCTTGCCTAATCTGCAAGCAGCAAGGGTAAATCTAGCAAACTCTATGTCTGGAATCATAGAACTATGAGTTCCTCTTTGTTGTCTCTCTGCAGACAGATAGGGAAGCCAGGCATGGAGATGGAAAAGCACAAATACACAGACACCATGATTTGACCTGAATACGTGATGAAAAGCACATTAACTTCTGTTGCAACTGAACACTAATTCATTTGTGTTTCAGATAGAGGATGAACCTCGAGTTCCATTGCTCTTAAAAGCACAGTTATTAGTATGTCCATAACTGATATCATTATACTCTTGTAAAGAACTATTACCAAGAGACATGTGTTGAAACCATTAGAAAATGATCCAAATTGAATTCTCATGGCTTTGCTTGGCTTCAGTTGGCTTTGCTTGATAGTCACGTGACTTTAATTTGTGGAGACTCACAATATCTGGACTACTGTGATGATTTTGGGGGACAAAAATTTTGCCTGAGGTATCTATGCAGTTACATTTTATGGATAATAATGTATGCACTTACAGAAATACTGAATGATATTCCATATAATGAAAGTTGCTCTTAGGCAGAAGCATGTGAGCAGGTACCTAAGCTTACCTAATTGTATAAGCAGAAATTGAGGTCAAACTGAACTCTTCCTGTTTGCCTTACTTTCTTCCTAATGCTTTCCTCTATACATGTCATCACCATGGCAGCAATGCAACTTCAACCTTTGAGGTATTTCACAAAGGCATGAATTTCTCACCTTTTGCAACCTTTTCAATCACTGTCAGCACAATTTTGATACATAGCTGAGAATTCCACTGATTGTTATTAGAACAATTTGACAGTTTTTATTGCTACAGAAATAATAAGAAAAATACACTCAGCTATTTGAAAACCAAACTACAGAAAATTTATTTTATTGAAATGGTAAGAACATATTTAATTGATTTTACTTCTTTTAATGAGCCATATAGGTTTTACTGCCCAAATATCTACTTCATTATTTTGTAGAAACTTATAAAGGAAACTCTACTGGAATAGTCATCATTTGTTAGGAAGCTTCAAAGCAAAAAATGTGACCTAGAATGTATCGGTGGAGAGATTTAGAAATGAAAGTAGTTGGTCAGTTGCCAATGGAGTTAAATATCCAGAAACATATTAAAGAGGCCCATCGGTATAATTCTGATTTCTCTAGGGAGGTTATGAAGGGAATTGAACAACAGGTTGATGGTCTTTGTGCCAGTTGGTTCTTAAATTTCATTTTATTCCCTGGAGTCGTGCATTTTTTTACAACTTAAACACATAAGCTCATATTTAAATTGCAAGTAGCTATGAACATGCTTTGTTGTGGTCACTGAGCTCACATATTAGGACTTCACATTATCTCTGCATTTTTACATCCTATAAGAATGTTCATTGCATCCTTCAAGAATGATATTTTATCTGACTGTAGGCTCTTTATGAGAGCTATGGGACTGAAATTGTATTACAAATGACAAATTTTATACTTCAATTTGTAAGGGAGGAGAAATTTCTCTGAGATAATTCATTAAATGTTGGTTAATTTTGAATTTGGTTTAAGGTACAATTGTTCTGATTGTCCTTTTCCTTCCAGCCCTCCCGTAATTAAACTGGACACAATTGGGCACAAATATATTTATTCCTTTTGGCATTATGATTTTGGAAAGAATATATAACCTAAATGGAGATATTCCAAACTCTAGATAAATTAACATTAGACTGAACTAATGCTTACTAAATGTATTTAGTATTAAATGTACTAGTATTAAATGTAGAAGCAGAATTGATAATCTTTTCTTGGTAAATAGTTTGTCTGGTGTCTCCTGGAACATCAGAGAAAAAGCACAGTTGGCTTGTTGCTCTAATGGTTACAAAAATCTCTCAGGTACTTGTTAGTGTATGTGATTTCACAAACATCAGGGTTAAAGCAACTGACTGATTTAGAATCAGGACAATTTTCTTCAGGCAAGAAAAAGCTGGGGTTTGTTTGTTTGTTTTAGCTTGTCTGCTTTCATCTTAGCCTAGTTCCTCTATGCATTTTCACAAAAAAAATATCCCTTTTGGGCAAGCCTCTGCAGAATAGAGACATTGTTATTTCTCTCAATCTCTTTTTAGAGTATATTGTAAATTATAGTTTGGAATCTTTTGGACAAGGTATATTAAGGGTCATTGAGGGCACTTCAAGCCTGTGGCTGGTTTTATTCTATCTAGAATTCTTAGAGTTCTAAATGAGATGGAGGGGTTAGTCCACAGGTGTAACTGGGAAATAGGACCACTTCATTTAAGTGTTTATATGATGTGAATGGCATATTGTCATTCAGCGACCCATCTCAAATACAGTTTTCATAAAAGGTAAAGATGTGAGTTTGATTCCTTTTGTTTTACCAAATAGACTCAATATACTCTGTTAGTAAGAAAAAAACCCCCAACTTTTCAACAAAACCTATTAAAAACCTTTGTGCTTTATTTTATTGACCTACCTCTGAGTCCATTTGTCTCTATATTTTAAAAGTCTAGTAAAAGAGAAATAAAGCCGATGCAAAATATGTAGACAGGTTTGTGGTGTATGCAAATGGGTGATTAAAAATGCACAGCTGTATTAAAACAACAGTAAAACATGCATGCTTACTCATGTAAAGACTTTGTGCAGGCAGTGATATTGACTAGATTTTCAGCCCAGTAAACTGATATAGCTCCCCAGACTGTGGAGTGACTTTTTAATGATATTTAGGGATGTGTGCAATTGGCTGGAATGACATTAGAGGGATGAGTAGTATCTATGGAAGTAGTTGCTGAAGTAGGCTATCAGTTTAAGAAAATGTGAGGATTTGAAATAAAATATTAGTTGGTACACCTATTGACAGTCTTAGTAGGGAAATCAAGGACTGAATGAGCCCTGGAGATTTAGAGACCTCAAAGGACTCACTCTAGGGACTGGTGGTAAAGGTGAAACTCAGAGCAAATTATCAGGCTGGTCAAGAAAAAGAGGTAAAGATTTTCTTTATCAAGATAATGGAGAAATTTTCACTATTACCAGTCATGTAGGTGTTCAGAGACTAAAAGGTGACTGGGGAGGGGAATAGCAGCTTTCATGTTAGGCAAAGAGAGAAACTGACATGTACGTGAAAATCACCAGGGGAATAGAATGCATTATATCCATGTTGGTTACAAATCACTGTAGACCTGTTTCAGCTCCCCTGAAGAACTGGGTCAGAGAATTCCCAAGTTACATAAAATGACTAATATGAGCAATGTGTTCTAAAGCATGGTAAACTAATAAAAGTGGGTTGAGAATTTTTTAAGAAACATCACTGCATGTGTCCTGTAATGACATGTCATGGCAATTTTGAAAAATTGAAGCTATTTAACTGAGCAAATAATCTTACACCCAATTGCCACTGCTCCTCTGAAATACTCTATTATCTGTAGAATATTTATTTCACATAGAATTATGGAAACATTTATGATAATTTTTTCATAATCTGTATAACTATTAGTCCATAAACCCATATGAGACCTAACTGTATCTACTGACTACTGTCCTGCTGGGATTTTTGTAACTACAATAAGTGATGGGAATACCCAGTAAGAATGTACACAGAGTAATCAGAGGGATATAGTTTCATTCATGCATTCTAAATATTCCTATTATTTGAGTGTAGAATGTTATGTCTAAATCTGCAGAACTGCTCACAATATAAGTTCTGACTTACGTCTGAGAGCTGAGTTTTAGGTTCTCATTGGTCATGATGGCATCAGCTGTCTCTCTGGAACATTCCATCTAGAAATGGAATATCCTGTTTGTAAGGGGGTCACTGGACCTGTCATAAATTACTGTCTGTGAGTAAGATTGTCAGCTGATACAACCAATCATCTGCAGATCTTAAGCTAAAGAATTAGTTTGCATATCTTACTGTGACATGTTTGTTGTGATAACTTCAATGAGCAATGCAGAGAGATGTTATTGTTTCAGATTACTACAAGCTAGCCTTGCTGGTGTTTTATTAGGCTGCTGTTTCTTGGTGAAAGTTGAATAGTTCAGTGGTTCCTGAACACCTGATTTTTTTCATGTGAATGCAACTTTGCTCCTCAGGTTATAACAGTCCATCTGAATGTATTATGCTACGTCCAGTAGACACTGTGCCTATGGTCTTATTCATAGTAACAAGTACCGCATTTTTATAGACCAATAGGCAATTTGTGGTATTGTATTTATAGACCATCTTTATCTGCAGTTAAAGCACAGACTCCTTACCTGAATGTCCTTTCTTATATATATTTCTTGCAGAAAAAATAGGATCTAATTTGACTTGTCTGATATTGTTTCTTCCAACATGTAATCAGAACTTTCTGTGTGAGAACTGAGTTTTATTGTCACTTACAGTCCGTTCAGGAACTGCATTTGTGAAAGCAGCAGTCTTTAGCTTTCATGTTTGCACTGAACTGATTTAACTCACATCAGTATTTCACATCATCATATTCTGTACTTTGCCACACATGCATTTGCCTTGAATATATTTTAGCTTTAATTTCACTTTGCCTGTGCCACTGGGATGACTATTTCACAATGTTTTCTTCCACTTTAGGTTCCTGCCCTTCCTGCTCTCTACCTGCTGTTAAGAGCAGAATAAAATAACAAGGGCACATTGGTCTTCAAATAGCTGTGAAGAGTTTTATAATACTCCATTACATTACTGTTCTGCTGGGTTCCAGTTATTTTAAAGGAAAAGTCACCAATGCTTTATAAAATGCTGCTATGTTCTTGAAATAGTACCTCTCCAACTTCTAAGTTGTTATATTACCTTTAAAGTCTGTATCATCAAATAATTTCACTATCATTAGTGCAGAAACAGCATGAGAAAGATGGCATGGGGAATGAGACTTGTTTCTTTTGGCAGGATGTGAAGATGATTTTATCTAAGCTGTAACAACCATAGTGTAACCTGTTGATGGCACAACTGCTAAGTTAAGAGGGACTATGGAGCATAATACCACTTTGTGATGCTGTTCTTACCGTGTATTTTACACAAAACCTTAAGCATTTAGTAACTTTTAAAATCAAATTATAATTTAACAAAAAAGGAAACTGAGACCATGCATTCTCAGCTGGGGAGCTTAGTTGAAAGATTCTTGCTATTTCAAAGAAGCCATCTAATGTTTCTGTTACCAGAGTGTTCTTAAAAAAAATTAATATTTTATAAAAATTTCAGAGGAACTCTTGGCTTTAGGGAAGATGAGACAAAATGCTGAGATCCTGGGGAAATAAAATTCTCAAGTTCTTTTGTATTGACCTGTTGAGATACACACATTGTGCTTCTCAGAGCTGTATTCATTTGGAACTGTGTGTAATGTTTGCATTGTACTGTACATCACAGCTTGCTTGTTAATCCTATGTAGAAATAATATAATTTGGCATTTTATTTGTGCCTTGTTCCTTTGTGTGCATAGCTTACATGTACTAATTTGTCTTTACACATGATTATAGTAAAGGCAAGATCTTTTCCTGTCTTCGTAGCCTTGCAGTTATTACAAAGCATTGATAAGCTTTTTCATGACGTATAGGGTAAGTTATCTTGTTGAGCCTGTTTTATGGGTGTTTATGAATGTAATGTTCACTGCATTGTTGACTGATTAATGGAAAATTGGATCAGTGATGCATCTGCTCACTTTTGGTTCTCTACCTAAACTACACCTCTACTAGTGCAAAGAATAATGTTCTCAAACTTGGTTTCCCTTTGTCATGTTGATCACTTGAGTTTCAGCAAGTAAATGAACTTTGCAGTTAGCCCTCAGTTAGGCTTGAATGTCCAGCTTTTAGTACAGGGAATTAATTCAAATACCTAGTTAAACATGTAGAGAAGGGTAACTAAGATGCACAGAAATAAAATTTAAGAGGTTTTATGAAGGGTGGATGAAGATTATGCAGTGTCTCCTGTGCAGATGCAGGATACAGCACAGGTAATGGCACAGATAATCAAATGGCACAGATAACCAAATTTGTGCATTGGAGATGAAGGAAACAGTGGTTGCATTTGCCTTGACAAAGTGGAGAAAAGGATGTCTGATCCTACTACTGCATAGGAGTAAAAATGCAAACAACTATATGATTATTTCTGCCATTTATTTCATTTGATCGACTTGGGCTTATCAGTGTCATTTCAATATTCCTGGCATGTGCTTCAATGTGCAAGCTATTAAGAGTCCAGCCTTGGAAGAACACTTTCATTAGAAAACCTCATACACATTCAAAATAGGAAAAATAGGAATAGAAATAGTCCTATTATTCAGTCAGGGATATTATCATTTTATGATCTTTTCTACAGTGCTTTATTTTAGGTATTTAAAAATAGATAACAGTGATGACTTCATTTATATACAGTCACTATCCTATTTATTGCCTTCATTAATTAAACATAATTCATGGTGGATATGAAAGGTGGTGTCGGCCTTCCTAGCAAGGCCTGAAACTGGGAGAAATATTAGCTGTCAGTAAAAAATGTAATCCAATAAAGATGTAAAGATAAAAAAGAGACATAGAAAAAGAACAAAGTGCCCTTTCTTGAATTTTAATACAGCTAAACAGTGTATAAACCTTTGTCAGGAAATGGCATTTTGCAGAAAAAAAAAAAAAAATCCAGAGCCACATATTCAGTGCTTTATTATGTAGGGGAGAAAAAAATATTGACCCCTACTTCATTGCTACTATGGATTTTTCCTCCATTCCTAGTTGTCAGACTTAAAAATCTTTTATTATGAGCTAGATTTTGATGTTATGAGTAAAGATTAAAGTATTTTTCTTATGACTTAGTGTTTCACTTGGAGGAGACATAGTAGAACATGATAGTATTACATTCCAGGCACTTTAGTTACTCATAGGAGTTTCCTCTCCTATCCCTTTCTGTCTTGACATTTACTTTAGATGAAATTGGATCTTATTACTGAAAAAGAATACAAATGAGATAGTTATTCTACTACATTTACTGTACAGACTGAAGTCTCTTGGTCTTTAATCAGTTCTCAACCTCAGTTCCCACAGTTGGAAACAAGTACTGGATACTATTCAGTCAAGCTAGTTCATTTTTCACCTCCCTATAATTCTTTTCCTGTGAACAATATATGAAATTGTAAATGATTGGTGCACAAAGTGCTTGGAATATTGTGAATTAGATTGCCATGGTTTTCTCACTGTTTAGTTTTTCTGTCCATTTTCATCTTTGTATGTAGTTTCTTCCCTGGGATCAGAATCACTTTTGCTTTTACACAGACACAAGATGCTGTGTGATTCTAATTTCTGACTGAGGCCTGAAGCATGATTGTAATATAAATTTATCTATGTTTAGTTGGAATAAGCATAATTAAGAGTATTTAAAGAAACAGTTTTATTATGTAACATAGAATTAGTTGTATTAATTAATTGATAATTACATTAAGAATGATTTCACCCAGAAATACCTGTATATTTCTATGAATGAGGTGATATGAAATGGTAACTGAACAGCAATGATAGGAGCGTTACCTACACTGTCCAAAAAATGTTTGAGGTTTCCCTATACATCTCATTTTTTCCCTTCAATCAGGGTGTATTAATGAATACTCTACTGTTATAGGATTAACTCTGACAAAACAAAATCTGTGTATAATCTTGTCACTTAGCTTGAATCCAATCCTGGTTTACTTAATATTAAGTTAGAAGGTACACTTACTTCAAGAATACATGCTAACCATTGCACTAGTTCAGTGATATTGGACTAAATTTGCCCTATTAATGCAACCCTTTATGCCATTATTGTAACTCTTTTCATTAGGTAGAGCATTAAATCTGTTGACTATATATCCTTAGACCTTGAAATTATGGAAGGATGGTTTCTAATATGGGATATTACATCCAGCTAAATCTTTTCAATATAAATACAGAAATCCCATTTATTTCATGGGAAGTATGGTACCATAAATACCATGTTATAAGAAGCAAGACACTAAGTAAATAAAAGTGCCACCTGCAAATTTATATTTTTATACAGCTTCTGATTCCTGTCTAAGAGAAAATTGGTAGCTTGTAAGATGAATATTCCCAGTCTTGTGAATCTGATCTTTTCTTGGAAGTAAATTTACTGAAGCTGAGTAATTGTAAAGCTCTTAAAAAGAGTGAAAGATCTGTAAATGTTAATTACTTTCCTAGTAACAACTGTTGTATTTTATTATTTTTAGCCTAATCTATGTTCTCTTAGTCATGGATTTTAGTCACCCCAACAAGAATGACTCATGTAACTAGAAAATGAAGCATCTTCAAAGAGAAGAGGAATGTATTAATTGTTAAAGGACAAAAGGGCAAAATTGAGATGAACAAGGTACAACTTTGAAATCACTGCAGATCATATGTAGATTCATACATGACCTACAGCCACGTCAAATCCAATTCAAGTGGTTTAGTGCTGTGAGGATATGCTCACCTGCATAGCCATTTAAAGGCTTGGGGACAAACACTGCAAGCTCCTTGGAGGAGGTACTATGTAACTTAAACTTTTATAATTGCAGGGTAGCTACCTTAGCATATTATATAAGCAAGAGTTATGTTAGATGATGTTGTAATGGAAACTACAGTTCTTATTTCAAAATTATTAGTGATAATCAAATGATTCTGTTTCATTTATCAGTTTAAAAAAAAACAATAAAACCCTCAAAATCGCACCCAAACCAAACCCCACAATGAGTCGAGTTTTAGCAAAATGCAACTGGCTTTTAGCCAGAAAACACCTTGCACTACTGGGATTTGTTTTAGACAGAAATGCATGCCTGTGAGATCTATACATTTGGTTTAGGTGCATAGTATGTTCTAGAAACTGTAAAGAGAGAGGCAAGAGAATGCTGTCTTCATAGCTCTGTTCATAACATAGCAAAAACAGTCCCGGGTCTCTTAACCTTTCCTCAGGAGAAATCATCTTTGTGGCCCTTTGTTGGCCTTTCTGTCATAGCTCTATGTAACCTAAGTTACACTGGGAAGCCCAGAAGCATCACAGCAGTGCACTAGCCTCTTCACTGCCAAGAAGATGGGAAGGATCCTCCTGATGCCTCCCAGGATACTGTCAACCTGTTTTGCTGCAAGGGCACTTTGCTGGCTCACGTTCAACCTGGTGTCTACCAGGACCCACAAGACCTTTTCTGCAAAGCTGCTTTCCAGCTGGTCAGCCCCAGTATGCACTGGTGCCTGGCATTATTCCTGCCCAGATACAGGACTTTATTGACCTGTGTGACATTCCTGTCAGGCCATTTCTCCAGCTTCTCAACATGCTACTGTAAAGCAGCACAACCTTCTGGCATATCAGCCATCTCTCTTGTTTTTGTGTCCTCAGCAAACTTCCTAAGGGTGCACACTGCCCCATCATCCAGATCATTAAGATGTTATGTTGAATATGATTGGCCTCATTATTGGCCCTTAGAGTACACCAAATAAACTTTGTCCCACCGATGACTACTCCCTGGACTTGGCTTTTCAGACAGTTTTCAGTCTGCCTTACTACTCATCGAGCATTACATCTCACTGAAGATTTTCTAGTCAACACAATTGTCAGCAGGGAAAAAATTAGCTTGTTCCCTTATAGAGAATCACTGTAGCCTACTGTATTTAGCTTACTAGACCACACCTCTTTCAGCTTAAAAACTTTACAACTTCAAGTAAAAAACTCCTTATTCCCCCCGTCTTTCAAATACTGATATTTTGCATTTTCAATCCTCCTGAAAAGTGGAGGATGTTTCACCTGGAGTGGTAAAGAAAGCTATCTAAAGGTGTTTCTTCAGGGTACTGTGCAGTGAGGAAGAAAATACTTTATCTCCAAGCAGCTGGGACAAGGTCAGATTTGAAAGCTGTCACTGAAAAGTATAGTTGAAACACAGATTAAAACCAACTCCGTCAATACTTCCTTTTGCCTCCTTCAAATTTCTCATCAGGAATACTTTCTGAAAGGGCATCTAACAGTTTGCTTCTCTAATACTTCCCCGTACCTTCCTGCAAACAGGACTAACAGAGAGAGAAGAGTGCTCTCTACTGAATGTCAAGTATCTGAAACAGGTAATTCCTTTGAGATCCCATGTTAATATGACTCAGTGCAACTCCACCATCCTGTGATAACTGAATGCAGAAATGAAATGTGGCAATTTTAATGTTCTTTTAAAAACTAGTTTGAAAATTGATTTTTAAGGTGGATTGTTTTTGAGTTTTTCTTTGCAGTTAAGACCTTAGCTGTCTTCTTTGATTGTAGTGTTGTGGCAAAAGGTTCCTAAATATTTTTGTAAAGTTATGAACATTATAAACTCACTGAAAATTCTTCTCAGAGAGACAAAGCAATTTGCCATAGAAATTCTGGATGAGAAGTAGAACCTGAAGTGTGTTCTTGTCAATTACTGGCCAATTCTGTAATTGCAAAACCATTTTTACCTCTCATATCCAGTCAATAATATAAAATTAAAATGGAATTAACACAGAGACCAGATTGTTGTCCTCACCAGTTTTTCCTCATAATAAGGCCTCAACGCCTACAATATCCTGTAGTTTGCAAGCTGATACCATTGTGTGTAAACTGAAGAGATGGCTTCTCTGGGCAGATGCATGCCCTGAAGTTTGAGACACATTACATTTCAAAGTACTTTTGTGTTTTCTTATTGATATTTTTTCTTCTTCTTTTAGTCTTGATTATTTTGCAGCACTTGCTTCTTTTCAAGGCTGACATTTGTAATTTAAACACAGATTTTTCAGTTAAGAAAGTACGCTACAGTCGACTGATAATCCATAGCTTGTTTGTGAAGTAGTCATGTATACTTCTGTTACAATTTGTTATAGAAAACATGTTCAACTTCTGCCTTCCTCTGGCACTTTGAGGCATAGCAGTGAAAATAAGGGCTTGAACTTAAACTGCAGTATAGTGGTGCTGTAGTATCACCCTGCATTTTTGTAAGTTGGTGACTGCTTATTGGCAACATAAGTAATTGTATTTAGGAAAAAGCAACATAAACACATCTTTTCAGCCTGAAAAAAATGAATGTGGCTCTTCTAGACAATTGGTATATAGTTCTGGAAACACAGCAAGTCTGATCTGTCCACTGTAATTGACCTGCACTATTTACAAATGTAGTCAGAGTTGAGCAATTCCAGCTCCATTCTGATCTACAGGCAATGTATCTCTGACAGTTTATTCCATTGCCTTTGTATGCTTCACTGCAGCTACTAAACAAATGTATCCTAATAATTCTGCCTTTCACAGAATATAAGCAGCTTAGTTCTTTTTACTAGGCTTTTCAGCTGCAGTCAGAAACATGAAAAGGAAATCTGTGGTTACTATTTAGTCAAAGCCTAGATGCTTAGTTTGACTTGAAAGTGGAAAGAATATTGCTCCTTTTATCTCATTTGTTACCAGCTTGATTTAAATGATTTCATATCTATGGAAATGCATGAGAAATGAAATCAGTTGGATCTAGTGGTCCCAAGTGCCCAAGGCAAGACAGTAGCCTAGCCAGGAGATAATGTCAAATAATTTTCACTGCCTCACTCTTCTAGTAGCTGTTAAAAATGCCTGACTGTGGAATATCAGTATGAAATGATGTACAATGAGAAAAATTAAGCATTTTTATTCACTCATTCACGCAATACTTTTATTCATTTATTCATATAAAGTGAAACCAATATTGGGAAGTAACTGTTGCACTATTTACATGGCAATGTGAGAAAAAGATAACCAAGGTCAATATATCCAGGCAAACAGAACTAAATTCACCATTTTTAACAGTTTCTCATGTTTCCATATTATTTTCCCATGAGGCAGTAAGTGATCCCACTTAAAACTTAATCTTTTTAATAGAAACAGTAATACTCTTCGACTGCCTCCCTTAGCCAGAACATTTCTTTTAAACAGCTGATAACTGTTTTTTCAGAACTGCTATTTTCTGCTCTGTATGAATTCTGAAGAGTTTGAGATTCTGTTCTTCGATAGTGTTTTCATTGATCTCAGTTCTAAAAAAATAGTTCAAGTTGGACGTGTAACATATTTATGGCATTCACTGGACACAGTGACTGAGAAAAGGGGATTGAAAATGACCCTTTTTTTTCAGCAATGATAGCAACATTTTTAACCTCAAAATTGCATTGACTTAATTGATCTGGTGAGGCCTCATCTGGAGTACTGTTTCCAGTTCTGGGCTACCCAGCTAAAGAGTGACAGGGAGCTGCTGGACAGAGTCCAGCACAGGGCTACCAAGATGATCAGGAGACTGGAGTATCTTCCTTATAGGAAAGGCAGTGGGAACTGGGGCTGTTTAGTCTGGAGAAGAGGGGACTGAGGGAAGTTCCCATTCGTGTTTACAAATATCTAAATGGCGAGTGTCAGGAGGTTGGGACATCCCTTTTTTTCTAACAGCAGGATAAGGGGTAATGGGATGAAGGTGGAACATAGGAAGTTTCATTTAAACATAAGAAAAAACTATTTCACCGTGAGGGTGATGGAGCCCTGGAACAGGCAGCCCAAGGAGAGTTTTTTGGAGTCTTCTTCCTTGGAGGTCTTCAAGACCCCCCTGGATGCGTTCCTGTGTGACCTGATCTAGGTGGATCTGCTTCTGTAGGGGGATTGGACTAGATGATCTCTAAAGGTCCCTTCCAACCCCTACCATTCTATGATTCTATGATCTGAAGATTTGAAGTTTCAGACCAGACGAAAATATGATAGCTGGAATGTAGAAGGCTGAGCTCAGGGTTAAAGCAAATAGAATGAGTCCTGAAATATAATGTGTATCTCTTTCTCTAGCTGCACTGTTACTTAGATACTACTAATCTTTGCAAATATGTATTAAAATAAGCGATGTGAACATAGCTCTGTAAAGTCTTATTCCATTTTCAAATCTTTGCTTGAATTCCAAGACTGTAGCACTGTCCAATATAGCATTCCCTAACAATATTCACATTTGTACTTAAGATAGTCACTCAATTAAACAGAGTCCATTCAGAGTCTATTTGGGGTTTTTGAGAAGAAAAAAAAATTCAGAGTTCCTTAAAACTGATAATGGAAGTTACTGTTATTTCTTTTACTGTGATCACAGTAAAGAATCCCAGAAAAGAAGGGAGATAGAAAATCTAGTGTGTTTTATCAGTGAAAGATTGTCTCCAATGAATGCAGCCTAGGCTACAAGGTATTCAGGAAGGGAAAGTCTCTAACATATGCTTGGGGAAAGCGTAATTAATATAAGGGCTGGGAACTTGCAGATTTTACTTTAAGTAGATGAATAATACTGTTTTCTTCATCTGTATTCTTTATGTATAATGGCAAAGTATTTGGAAAGTGAAAAGACTTCAACATTTCTGTTCTGAAGCACTGAACAATCTTGGATGTGTCTTCATCTTTTTCAGCATACCCGTTTCCATAGTAGGAGTAAAAGGCTTATTTACAAACACTAACAATTTGACTTAATTTTGTCAGCCAGGAAGGCAGTTCATTTTTTGTGAGGTACTGTCCGCTAGTAATTTTGTGATAATTAATTGCATCCATCACATTTCTTCTTCCATGTTACTTTACTGTCAGAAAACATTGATATTTATAGTAAATTAATCTGAAAGAGCATAAAAAATGCCTGTCCTCTAATTTTGAAAGTAGTAATTTACATTTGTGTAATTTATGTTACTTCTGTGACAACTTGAATGGTGCTGCAATTAACAGTCTATAATACTTACCATGATAAATCTATTTTTCAGAGATTCATCATTCAGACATAAATATTTACTCCACATTCAAATGAGTCTGATTGGGAGCAACTGTTTATTATTCACCAGTCTAGAGGAAACAAACTCGTATTCACACTTCAGTTACTCCAAGACAGCAAATTTTGATGTGTTGTTCACCACTTGTTAATTTGGATTTAATTAATTATACAAATGATAGAAAAGAAGGACTTGAACTGTAATTTTACTCATAAACTCTAATTTGAAAAACAGACCAAGTTTTAAAGTAACTTAGACCAGTCTCTGGCAAAGTCAAATTAAGTTCACATAAAAAGTTTACACCTGACATTTCCTTCTTCCTTTTACTTAATTTTGTAAAGTGTATATTCTTTTGAACTAGGTTTGTTTCTTTTTTTCTTCAGTTTTCATATATTTTCATCTCCATATCAATCACACTCAACCTTTCTCCACCAGTTTTTGCTTTTACAGAGAGCTGGTCTCTCAATCCAAGCACGGATATTGCCAAATTCCTCTTCCTGGATGACATATTTCTGTGAATGGGGAGTGACAGGCAAGGGCAGATATTGGGGTGACCATACTTCTTGGCCTTGATTGGTTTTTTTTCCCCTTGTTTTTATCAAAGCAACATCAGGTTTCTGAAGGTTATGTTTACTTCTACAGCTGGTCACTCAAAGAATACAGGCAGTGACAAAGCTTCTTGCTATCAAGAAGTAGGCTGTAGCCTACGTATGCCTGCTTAATTAACAGTAGTGGAAGTAAGGAAAAGGCTATACATCTTTCTTTCCCTGTTTTTCTCTCACCACCTCCAGCTTCCCTTGTTTTTCAACCCCATTTCATGCCTGTTTTATTTCTGTCAACTGGATCTTCCAAGTTAATATATATCTTACGCTGCTCTGACTTTTTTTCTTGCTCCTACCTCTCTTTAGTTGCTCTCTTCCATCAGTCACTCTTCTATTCCACTTTACTTCTCCTTGTCTTCCTTAATATCTCCCGGATTGTATCTACTACAGCTCTTTTTCCCTGCATCTCAGCTTTTCCTCTGCTAATGCTTTTTTCTAATCACAAGTGCCCACAAAAGGTGAATGATACAAACCTCCTGCATTGTGGGGGCTGCAGTCATGGTTCAGGCAATGTCAGACAGTCATTAATAACAAGAAAACTTAGCTATGTGTGAGACTTGTTGTGTTTCCAGTAGGCATATGCTGAGAAACTGAGGAAAGAGAACTTTTTATTTTCTCATTGAAATAAAACTACTAAATTAAATAAAAAGCATAAAATTGTGGTTTAGATCAAGGCAGCTTTGCTCAGCAGTTTCAGAACTTTCTACTCATCTCTTCTTTTTTGTTTGTTTGTTTTTGGTCAAACCTTTAATTTTCCTTGAAAATGTATTTTGATGAATTTATTCTTTGGCCAGTTCTATGGGGAAGGTCATAGATGTAAAAAAATGAAATGAATTAAACTTGAAGATATCTAATTTGGATTGAGAATATTTTCTTGGGATTGTGTGAGGGGAAGGCATCATAATCTAACCCCAAGTATTTATATTCTTAACTGTAGCCTGACTGCTCTTTTATATTTTTTTTGAGACTTAATTTATGAGCCTTTTTTTCTTTTATGACTAACTAAAGTGATGCATCAAAAAACTTAGTTTGTTTG